>NC_059188.1:4387907-4706145 GCF_020631705.1 Daphnia magna
CTACAGAGAGATAAAACTATGCCGATCCGTTTGGAGTAATGCCAACACCCCCTGGTACATCAATAAAAAATTGGCAAAGCATTTGGCTTTAGTCGCGCGGTTTTTATCTCTCTGTAGGAGTCTCCACCATATCTTTCCACACCTGTTCTTTCCAAAGAGAAAGCGGTTATGATAAAGATCCTGCTTTAGGCTGATTACAGTGCGTCAGCTTATGGCTATCTTTTGTTTTTTCTCCTGGCCTATTCTAGAACGTACAGTCCAGCCATTCTGCGTAATTCTTCTCGTTTTGCTATTCTATTCTACGTATCCCAGTGCCAATGGAAGGTTATGTGCCAGGATCAAGCTCGCCACTAATTAATATCATACTGAACACATTGGATCGTCAATATGTGAATAATTGGTTTCTGGGCGTTCTAAACGAGGTGGGAAAAAAAGATCTGGAACAGCTCCCTGCGTTGATCCGCAATACAGCGGCCTCTTTAGAGAGTGACTTACCTGAATTAGAATTAGAGGTAGGTTCCATTGAAGAGGGTGCTGGATTTAGTGAAGATTTGGGGATTCCTAGTAAATAATTGCACATGGTGTTCAAAAGTGAATTTAATTATTTCATAAAAGAGAGCATAAAAATCATGCAGAGCAAGTCATTATTTTCTTTGAGATCTGTCAATCACTATTTGCAAAGAAATAATTTACTTATTCTCATTGTTAATATGCCCAAAAGATGAAGCTGTTACGTCCAACAATAAATTTTGATTTTAGTTTTAGCTCATGGGCTTGTGAATAAATATTCACATTTTGTGAAACGTGATTCCTGTAAAACTTGTGCAAATACTTTTAGCGACATGTCTTAATTTTGTATCATAGGAAAAACTGCTCACGTAGTAAGACTTACTGCTTAGCAATGACAATCACAACTGTCATAAAAAGGAATCAAGATTCATGCTAGTACTGAAAACCTAGACAAGGCAACACAATTTGCAAGTTCCGTCCAAGAACAATGAAGTTACCCGCATTATGCAGAATACGGTATTAAACAACATATTAGACTAACATGCATAGATTGATAGTCCCATTAGTCGACGGTTTTAATATGACTTGAATAAGAAGGGTAGAAAACATACTGATGCAAGGAGCTATGGGTGACCGACTTTGTTGGTATCCTTTGGCACAACGGTTGCATGTGATTCCGGTGACGCCATCTTTGCAAGGGCATTGCCCAGTGGTTTGATTGCAAGTCCTGCCTGATGCTCCAACTGGATGACATTCACATTCTGTTTGACGTGCCCACCCACAACAAGAAAAAAAAAACGAGAAAACGCGTTAAGTATTCTCTAGCCATGCATCATCGAAACCATGCAAATGTATCACGATCACTAAGATTAGCCTAGCCATACTCTAGGAAATAATGGTTAGTTTTCATTTATATCGGTTATTTGGTAGAAACATACAACAAGCGTACACACCCAATTTCAAAGGGAAAAGACAAACCCTTTTTTTTCCACAGTGTTAAGAAGCTAGCCATTAGCCTATAAGAAATCATTGTTCATTTTAACAAGTTTAGGCAACCATCTTTCACCAAAACACTATTTGTGTTGCTGCATTCCTATACGTAGGCCTATTTCGGTTATAAAGAAAATTTCGGTTTACTTGTTGCGTGTATTTTATTAGGATCGAACCCGCCTGTTAATGAGAATCTATTTCTCTTTGTCTTGCAACGAATATATCATTAGTACTGTAACAAATTGGAATGAAATTGTATTACTTACGAATATCGGTGACGAT
This sequence comes from Daphnia magna, assembly GCF_020631705.1. Classification (NCBI taxonomy): domain Eukaryota; kingdom Metazoa; phylum Arthropoda; class Branchiopoda; order Diplostraca; family Daphniidae; genus Daphnia; species Daphnia magna. The sequence continues at coordinate 4,389,690 of NC_059188.1, forward strand.
AGAATGATACGAATTGAGAAGGACAATCAGTTTGTTACAGACGCAACCCCGACTACGTTTCTTTTCAACTATTGTTCCAGACGACAGTTATTACGAGGATCAAAACGATATTTAAACCCGGTGTCACCCCCGAACATTTTACTTTCACGCCCTCGTCTCTGAATTGTCTGCTGTTTCTTTAAGCGACTCCACTGGAAAAAGAATGTGCTTGATCGTAAAGAGGCGGAGACAAGAAAACACCCATTGCCGCTATTAGTCGGCTAAAGATAGCCGCCGCCTACTTCACACGTTGGCAGGCAACACAAGCTGTGGAGCTGCTGACGTCAAAACTCGACAGCTGCGACAAACGGTGCAGCTTAAATTAAACTTCCAATATGACCACAACAATGATCCCAGGAGTTGCATTAGGAGCCGTTGAAAGTGGCATTAGGTCATTTATCACACATTTGTCAGATTTTTTGGTTGCGATGAAACGTGCTGTTATACCTAAGAAGCATTTTAAACTGCTGTACTTTTTGGAGCCAGCGGCTGCTCGCGTACAAACAGCGACTCGCAACCCCGTAGTATATACACCTAATGATTTGTCTTGTCTTATCTGAGATCCCAATGCTCACCCCCGAACGACGCACGCAAGTTTCAAGATCGAGGCGTTATAATCAGGTAATCTTGCCTAACGGGCAGCTCATGACATGAATAAAAGCAAGCGTCCAGCCAATTCAACCGAGAAAACTATGTAGTACAGTTCGTACACCAGGTTCAAAAAGGATACTTGGCGAAATACGATTCCCTTGGCTGTTTGCCACTGCTACACGAAAAGGAGACAGGATGCGGTTTCACTTTACTATCGGCTAAAGCAGCAACAGCTTTTTCTTTTTTTCTTTTTCAAACGGATATGTCGGCGGCCATTTTGAAATCGAGTGTGCAATAGTTAGTGTGATCCCATTAGTAGTGTGATGCTTTTAAATGCGCAATCTAACAATTACTTCCGTAATTCTAGCTTTTAGCCAAGTATTTTCTACTGCTCTAATTTGAATCCAAGCACTAGTATTATCAAACGTCAATTGGTTAGTTGCACTGAATGAAATCATTTCTTTCTTAGACGGAAAAATGCCGACACATATGTACAAATTGCGGTACCTTTGCAAGCTTTGCGATGGGTGATGGGCTTTGCGGTATCTCGATAGTAGCCCTCTTTACAGTAATGGCAATACCTCCCCGCCGTGTTGTGACGGCATTTGAGGCAGACTCCTCCACTTATACGGCCAGATAGTTTGAAGAGTTCCATGTTGAACCTGCATCTTCGCGCGTGCAGGTTGCAGTTGCATGCTGAAATAAAAACAATTCACTACATTAGTCATGATAGTATCGTTAATGAAAACTACACTCTATTTGAACTAACAGAATTACACCTTTTCGCAACTGTTCTGGATCTGGACTTTAAAAATTCAAGAGCATTCAAGCTGGAGTTAATATAGACTAGACTTAACGTAACACTATTGTCAAAGCTACAACAAGGTACGCGGATCTTGTTCAGGTAACGCGCAGCAATTCATTGTATACAGGGAAGTATAAGAATTGTTGGCATGCCCCTTAAACGGCATAATAATGCGTACGTTCAACTAAAAATAGAAGTAGGTAAAGGTAAGGAAATTAACACCAATTCCTAATTTGTCGTAGACTTGATTAATAGTCGCCCTCTTGCCTTGAGCGCCTATTAAGTGAAAGCTTTGATTCTGATTTTCCTTAAAAATTCTCTCTCTTTCGCTTTCGTTTCTTTTTCTTTCTTTCTTTCTTTCTTTCTTTTTGTTTTTATTAAGATGAATGAACAGAATTAAAAAGAGAATTTTCAACCGGAGATACCCTACCCTACTATACGTGTGAGTTTGTCTACAGTAATTAACAGCAGCAAGAGTGTGCGTGAAACGTAATATTTTACCGTTTGACACAACTAAGAAAGTCTTCTGCAGACTGGTGGTTGCATATGATTTGAGGCTTTCTGGAACTATTCAAGTAGCCCGAGACGGCTTGCGTCAAAACCGACTTTTTACGAAATTCTTATATCCTTCTAGGCCTTCAAGTAGAACGCAAAGATGCCCAAGCAGCATTTGTTTTAAGTGGCATAAAAATGAAGGAAAAACGATGTTTAGGCGGCTTGCCCGGTACCGGACAGGATTGTTCCCCCCTATAACTGTTTTGTTTTAAATGACGATTTCCGATCGAGTTGTGTCGTCCCCCTTTTCGTCTCGCTTCAGATTAGGAATTTGTGATTTTTCCCCTTATGCTTAGCTGGCCGTAAATAGATTTCCGATATTGCCAATCAGGGCAGGCTTGGATGGTCACTGAGCATGCAAAGGGTGAATGGAAACAGCGGTTACCGCAATACAAAAATAGAATTACAGCGAGAGTTAAGAGTTTGGGGAAGAAATTGGTTGCTCGTGTTCATATCGGTTGCTTAACAATAAAGGAAAAACCGTGGACTGAAAGTGGGCATAGGGGTAACTTGGATCCGATCCGCATCCGACTAAAGGGAAACCTATCCATAGTCTACTGTAAGGGGAAGACCAATAACCAATCAGTGATTCACCCCTTGATCTTGATTCGATTATTCCCCTCTACCGCCGCCGTTCCTAAAGCAATTAAACGCCATCGATCTTGAGATTGTATTTGCTATTATCGTGTGGCTAACTTAAAGTTCCAAAGATATGGCCACACAATAAACGATTTTCGTAAACACGATAACACCATTAAGCTTCCAACATCCTAGGTTAAGAAATCAGTTAATAGTAGGTAAACAGTTTTTCACGATACTTTCTCCTGAGCGCGTTACAACCAGCGTGTTCTTTTCAAAACTCCGAGTCTTACCGTCTTGAACGTGACCGTTGGTGTTGCATTAGCCGTAACCTGTGCTGCTGTATATGAAATTTGAAAAATATAGTCAGCACTTTTACATGACAATGGGCCAACACTGCAGGAGAGGGAGACGGCGGCAATCGAAGTGGACAAATAAAGCAGTTTCTCGTGTTGATCTTTCTTTCAGTTTCACCATGCGATGCGCAGCGAACACGAGAGACGATGTTTTAACCTGCAGGTCATGATGCGAAGGTGTGCGTGGTCACCACGGCAGCCCTTTTGGCTTTCACGGGTTCGTGATGTACAAAAGCATACGTTTAAGAAAACCTTTATTGCTTTTCAGTTTGTTATGCCTTAGTTATCGGAAAGGTTTTAGTTCATGGATTCAGGAAAAAACTAGCTTCAATTTAGGGCAGGACAAAATGAAATCAAACCATTGTTTTCTCGCGTCGGAGTATTTCAATTTTCACTTGACGGTAGGCCCAACTCTTGTCTACCGCAACCGTTGAAGATTGGCTTGAGAGGGTGAAACGTGTTTATGTCTAGATTTTACTGGAGGGCATCAGCTCAGAGGGCTGAATATGACGCATCTCATAATTATCCCGACATTTCATTTGAATCACAAATGCTGACGGGCTGGCTTGGTTTAAAACTTGAAACTTATACCAGCAATGTGAGGTACGGCAAATAAACAAAGGAAACACATAGTCAAAATACGCAGAAGTGCCTAAAATAGCGCATAAGACTAGTCTACTAATACATGCTTAAACATAGCTTTCTGTTTGATATCTGGTAATAGCCTACTCGAACGTAAGCGAAATGAAACCTATCCGCTGAAAGAAGTAAGGCCAAATTTAGAAACGACGACTGTGAATCGAATGCAGTGCAAGGAAACCAACTTGACTTCGAACATTTTACATGTCCATCAAAGTTTAATCGAAGGCACGTGCTGACAAGCAACTAACGTTCTGACAAAAAAAAATATTTTTCCAAAAATTCATTCCATTTATGGCAGTAGATTGCATCATCTGCGCGAATGCAAGAAATATAAACAATTTGGCATTCTTCAAGCTTCAAGCTTCAAGTACAAAATAGCCTACGCAACACAATTAATAGGGTGTTTTATTTTTATTGTTTAAAATGGTTTAAAACTAATTTCTACCTGGGACAAAGGCGTGCCGTGTAGTGTTTTATGTCCGTTCATTTAAGCGCGACGTAGAAGCAGCCAATAATTAACGGAGGACATGCAAAGACAATTAGGATTGCTGTTCAGCTGAAGTGTCCGTGGCCAGGCAGAGAGACACAACGAGCACGGCGAAAGGCGCAATGACAGATTACCCAATGTATCTTAGTGTCAGCTGTCAGCCCAAAGATTGCTTAACTATTATTCAGTGCCATCGAGCGTAATGCAAAACGCCAGATTAGGCATTATAGATTCATGTTTACCATTTTCTACGGAAAAGCAATCAACACTAAGCGGATGTAGAGGTCCAAAGCTCACAGGAAAGGGATCAAATATATTGAGTAGGATTTGTTTGCATAAACAGTATACACAAACCAAATAGGAGAACACAGCCAACGGTGGAAAGAGGACAACGCCCATTGCGTTCTCTCACTCGCGTAAACATGCCCTCAACCACTACACGGCAACGGACATTACACAAAGCTCACTTTGCCTAGTAACTCGCTTCTATTTCCGTGCCTTTCTATTATGTAGGAATACCTACTTTTTTTTTTTTTCTTTCAGAAAGAGGTATTTATTTTTCATTTCATTTTTATTTTTTTCGAAAGTAGCAAATTCTGTTGGAAAGAATTAAAACAAAAATCTCTTGGGTCGTTTTTCGAAGAAATTTTATCGATCAATCTAATTCCCTGAATGCCCAAATTACCAGTTTGGTGATATAACTGTAAATTCATTTCATAAGCCTTTAGATAGCGAGTGTCACTAACGGCTGAGGGGCATCAGCAGATCGGATCTGGCAGCTCGTTCGAATGCAAATCCGCCGTAAAGCATGCATATAGAACGCATCGTTTGTTGTCTGCGAGGGACTCAGTTTTTTTTTTTTTTTTTCCGAGAGGGGGGAAATGAATTAGAAATCATAACTGGCGCTGCGGTGGCAGTCATGGCAGGGAATGCTATAGGCCAAGGGGAAACTGTTCAGAGACTTTTCGAGCTGTAGCGAAAGATCTATTGTGAATGAGAAAAAAAAAATAAAATAAAAGGAAAAAAAAAAAAAAAATGAAAGAAAGAAAGAAAGAAAGAAAGAAAGAGGAGGACGCAGAGGTCGATTATTATGGAAGACCCCGGCTGGAGTCTGATGAGAAACTCAGCGAGGGGGCGATGCGATTTGCCAGGCGGACAATCGCGCAGCTATAGTCAGCTATGCCGCATTCGCTCTTCTAAAGGTGTATATACCTCTATAAACCTTTTCACACATTGCTGACCTTCCTTCCACTCCCCAGCTATAAACATAAAATATACCAGCTGAAGCTGATGTAGCAGGCTTTGGCTTCGTGGCGTGCTATGCTAGTGTGTGTGTGTGTGTGTATGTATACCAATTGTGCCGTGTACCAAAACACCCTCTCCTTCCGGTTTAACGTGTTTTCTCTGCCCTTCTCCAAAAATGAAACGAAGGTGGGTTTTTACCATCACAGCTTCTTTTTTTTTTTTTTTTCCTTTACCATTTTCATGCAGAAAAATAGATTGAGGGGAAATAAAGTACACTCCATTGTGCACACAGACGTATAGTAATAGAAATGGTAAGGTAGACGCGCAGTGCACGTGGACACACACCGGTTGTAGTAAATATCTATAGCACAAATACAATCAAAGTCTAACCTTTTCTTACAAGATTTATTTATTGCTATTATTTTTTTTTATTATTATATATATATATATATATATTTTAAATACAAGATTGAGCCAGGTAAAGATAACCGTCCGTAAAGGGAATATGTGAGTGGAATGCGGAATAGCCTGGATTGGGTTCGTGTTGAAAAACAAGGCTAAGTGAATCAAGAAAATCGCTTACATAACATGCCGCTTCATCTTCCAGATCATCTACCATAACATGTCAGACGGAACTCGAGAAAAAGAGCTGCCCTAAATGACTACGGACTTTGAAGTATTCCACCTGAATTTAATGAAACTGCCTCAGACGACTGGAATGACAATAAAAATATGAGCCCAGTTTCTCTATCTTCGATTTGAAAGCTCAACTCGCCATTTTTCAAAGTGTGCGAGAAAAAGGGGCTAGCAAACGGGTGGGAGGCTGAGGGAAGATAAACAAAAAATGCGCTTCACACAAGACTTTTGGAAGGCAATGGTGCAGCACACACACACACACACCGCACAGCACAACAAAAAAAGGAACAAAAAGAAAAAGAAGAAAAAAAGAAACGAATAGCGACCGAGGGAAAGAAAAAGTATGGTCAAAGAAAAAGAAAAATAATAAAAGAAACTCTTTCCGAATATTCCAGGTATTCTTCTCTTGCACTGCGTTCGTAGGCCATCCATTCAGAACTCACCTGCACAAGCCCCGACTTGCCTTTGATGCCGCTACGATGACCCGTAATCCCTCCCCAGTTCATTCCCTCCTGGCTCATGGGGCACCTTTTTTTTTTCTTTTCTTTTCTTTTCTTTACTTTTTTTTTTTTCCTTTTCCTCCTAACGTGCTCTAAACGTACCTATACCCTCCCTCTCGTTGTTGAAAAAAGCAGCTGCATATTGCTCTAAAGGCACGTTTCTCGCCCTGCTTTTGGGAATCACTTTAAAGCCGAGAAGAAAAATATTTTGTTTTTCTGTTTTTCTTTTTCTTTTTCCCTTTTTTTCCCTCTCTCTCTCTCTCTCTCTTGTAAAGAATACGGGAAGTCAAAGAAATGTAACTGAAACAGAATAAACGTGTACATGCGCTTATAGGCCAACAGCTGTGTAATGAATTGGGCGCTGAAGAATCCTCCTTGCACACGGCTAAAGAATTAACTCATTTTCATCTCTGTTAATGGGAGAAACGTCAGGAGCTGGAGGGGTCATACGTGTACATGTTGAGATGATGCAGGTGGAACACAAAAGGTGACCACCCGCAAACCTCTCATTACGCCTCTTAATTCCCCTACAATCTTCTCTCACAACCACCTCCTTCCCCTCCCCAACCCCCCCTCTCTCTCTCTCTCTCTCTCTCTCTCTCTCTCTCTCTCTCTCTCTCTTCCCTTGGCGTTGGACTGTGGCATTTGAATGGCCGCCAGCAGCCAGCATTTGCCGCATTTGAAACGGACGAATAGGGAGCATTTGAGTGCACACAATCACGTAAAATACTCGACAATTTTTGGCCCTTTGATCCAACTATACCGAATAGATAATTGCTACCTTGCCGAAAGAGAGAACCGACCGACATGAGACGGATCCTATAGGCGGATGGGTGGTGCCATCAATCGAACTATTGAGCAATGGCCTCTTGCATTCACGAGGCTCTGGTGCGCCACCCTGCCCACCCATCAGATTGACCCGTTCCTAATCGTGCTCGTCATCGCATGCTATTTCTTGCATGCCAGACTCGATCCATTGTCTTGGTTTTTGTTTTTCTAGCATTTTCCCTTGCTTCTGACAGTCGCTAGTGGCCATCTCAGTGTTGAACCAGAAAATGCTACATTTCAAAACCAGAAGAACGACGTTCGTCAATTGACGGTCGTTTTGTTTGACCGAAAACACCTTGGACTGATGAGCAGTCGCGAAAGATCGAATGCGATGCGAACGACGAGAATAACACAGACGTCCATTCAATGAACAGTTGACGCTCACCAAATGTCAGCTGGACACAAGAGGGGCAAATTGTCTTATGTTTCTCCAAGTTTCTCTTTCTCCTTTCTTCCAGTGAAGGGATAGCCGCGCAAAATCGGGAAAGAAACAAAAAATGGGTTGCAATGTGCACGTTTGCCTTATCTAGTTATCTACAACATTGATTGGGATTGGGCGGAATGTAAAACTTTCTTGTATATATCGAACACGGCGACTGGTTTGTTTACTGTCAAGATAAGCAACGATTTTTTGTTGTTGTTTTGTTCTATCCGTGTTCGGCCAACCTTGACCATTTAACGCGACATTCTTTCTGTCCCTATGACACACGACATTTTACATCTGTTTCTTTTCTTTGGACTTGAAAACTTTCATTTCCTGTTCGACGGTTGTGCGTTGATGTCAAACAAGTCTAGAGCAGCGCCTAAGTGGGGCCCGGTGCCCTCCGATATTTCTTGTTTTCATTCTTGTATAACACGTTGGAAAGCTGCGATCAACTTTAAGTCCTTGTGTTTGTTCAACACACATTTTTGTCTCCAAACACGGTTGATCCGGCAGCAGCTATCAGCAGAGATGGTCAGTTACCGTTCAGGGTGGAATGAATCAATGTCACGTCACACAGACGGACGGAGAGACAGAGAGACACAGAGACAGAGAGATGTGGCATCTCTTCTCCTTTTCTTCCTGGTTCTCCTCCAGTTCTTCGCTTCTAGACGAGTCACTCGATGGAAATGGAGAGCACCCCCCTCCTTCCCAGCTCCAAAAAAAAAGAAAAAGAAAAAGAAAAGAAAAAAATGAAAAAAAAAAAAAAAAGGAAAAAGAAGAAGAAAAGAAGGAAAAGTAGAAAAAGGAGAACGGATGGAATGTCGGGTTGTGCTGCATCGTCAGACATCAAATTTATCTATGAGAAACTTTCGATACTCTCGCTACATACCTGGTTGGGGTTAAGGAAGTGGACGTGGAGCATACGAAACAGATGATACACGTTAGGTGTATACATTCGGCTATCTGTTGTGTTCAAAAACGCTGTTGGCACATGAGATATTGATTTACATCTGCAAGCCCGTTCTTGAATAATGAGGATATAACCTGCGATGACACCGCGCAGCCTAATATAACACGTGCATCCCATTTTCTGCTGTCAAAAACGTCGGCAGGCAATAGCCAGCCATGGCAACAATAAGCATTTCACATTCAACTTGTATGAAAAAATATAATAAATAAATATAAAAAAAAATAAATAAATAAATGAAAAATATATAAAAAAAAAAAAAAAAAGATTTCAAGTAGTCCTTGTGACGCTTTGAAAGAAGAAGAAGAAGAAGAAGAGGAGAAAAAAAAGTCGACGTTTAAAAAAGGAAATGGCTTTCACCTGAAAAGACCCTCTTCTATCTTTATATAAATTCGTCCTTGTTCATACGTGCCAGATAGTGGCACATCATTGTCTTCACGAGCCAGCAGCGGAAAAAGGATAGCCAAGAACAACGTTTCCTTATCGGGATCCGTCACTGGCTCAACAACGATTTTTCCCTCTCTATGGTAGGCCCCTGCTCGCTGCCAGCTCTCGAATACCAACTATCCACGGGACAACAAAGCTGTTGGACATCCCTCTTGACATGCGGGATGAAACTATAGACATACTGCCGCTCTTCTATATATACAACAACAACAAAAAATGTATATATAAAAAAAATAAATAAGCCACGTACAAAAACTCCGGTAGATGAACGTTTTCATGCTTCGACACGGTCCACGTGTGTACGTTTTGGCTATCAATGTCTCCCTCTTTTTAACACATCGATCGCATCATTTATTTCATTTATTTATTTTTTTGCTTGGAAGGGGGAAGGGAAGGGGGACGGCCTAGAGGGGGGGAGGCAAGCACGATGCAAAAGAGATATCCATATGTGATTATCGTAGTGGAATGAGAGAGGGGAGAAAAGGAAATAATGGTTCAAATAAACATTTCATTTATGGACGTCAATAACAAAGCGGTTGACGGGCTCAGGAAATTTTTCAATTAAACTGAGCCTCAAATGCTGCTCTTCTATTCCCGTGAGCTAGTAGAAACGGCTGTTGGGGGAGGAAAAAAAAAAAAAAACGAGAGAAAAAAAAAAAAAAGGGAAATCCAAACGATTTCTTGAAAATGCCCGAGAAATATGGAAATAACTGCGGTGTGCGACTAGGCAAGCCAGCCAGTCGCGAGGAATAACATCGTGCTCCTAAATAACTCGGCAGCAGCCATATGGGGGGAGTGTGTGTGTCTAATGAGCCCATTATCTGATCGTTAATAGGTGGTCCCAGTTTCTCTCTTTTTTCTCTTTTTTTTTTGTTTTGTTTTGTTTTTACTCTGCCTCCTTTATCTTTTCTTTTTTTTCCCCCCTTTTCGGTATTTGACTCACATTCAGCAACAGATCCAAGATTGCAACTCTCCGCGTTCTCTTTTTTTGGTCATAAACCTTCTACGCCAGATCTTCATCGCTCTTGTCCACAACATTTGATTCAACCGTTTTGATTCCTTGGCTAATCCAAAACCTCCCAACCATTTTTGCTTTTCTCCTCCGGCCAAGGCACAGGAGGGCCGATAATTGTAGTCACTTATCGCCATGTCACGCACAGATGGTTTCGTTCTTCATCCTATTCGACTGAAGCATCCAAACAATTGTGTTCATGTGTTCATGTCAACCTAGGCCCAGTTTTCACCTGTTTTAGGTTTTCCTTTTTTTCTTTTTTTGGTTTTTTTACTCTTTTTTCGATTGTCTATTCATAGAAAAGCGGACATTTGACCTGAGCCAAGATGGTGGGAAATAAGATAAAATTTGCTCAATTTGACGGCTCCGTTCTCGCTAATGGGTTTTTTCCGTTTTTTTCCAAACGAAAAGATCAATGAGGATCTCAAAGAGTCCCCAAATGAATAGAAACGACACATTCTAACTACCGTTGCGATACCAATGAACGCGTCACCAAAAATAAATTCAAAGATCTCGATGTGCAGGGTACTTTGAAATCACTCCCACATGTTTGGAACGGCGAAAACCAATGAACATTCGTCCCCCGCACACGCCTCTAGTTTTCGCTCATGAACTTGATGTTTTAAAAACGCATTTTGACGAAAAAAAGCAAAAAACAACAACAACAACAACAACAAAAGGATAAAATCTACGCCAAAACAGCGCTAAAGTGAAAAGCAACAACAACAAAAAGTCAGCCGGTCTGTCAAAAGGTTTGTACAGCCTCCTGCCCACCGCCTGCTGCCCACCGCCTGTTGCCCACCGCCAACGAACTCAATCCCAAATTGTGATTAGCTCGAAAGACAATGGCAAATTCAATAAACGTCTGGAGTCTTAAGGGCATTTTTGGTTGCCTCGAGATTGTCTCTTATGGCTTAGCGTAAAATTTGAAATCATAGACAAGGCATCGAACGACTTTCCGCTAGGCGACTGTTGCCCTTTAAAATGAATGCGCCAATCGATGGCTTCACGGTCGTTATTACATGTAATTTGGACGGAGCCAGTTCAGCGCCTTTGCGATTGAAATTGGCTATCAACAGATTTCAATGCTATTACACTGGAACGAGAAAAGTATGTTTCTTCAAGAAATATACATTAGGAAACTCTTTCGTGCCCATTCAACTATCTCTCATGAATATATTTCAGCTCTAATTTGTTAGTCTTGAAGAAAGAAGAAACAAGAAAAAAACAAAAAAACAAAAAAACAAAAACAGAATAAAGAAAAATGGATGGGAATAGGAGAAGGTAGGCCTGCAGTCATTCAACTAGTCGTCGGTCGGTGCGCTAGATTTATGCTTAGGGTAGCCTGACTGCCATGGAAAACTCTAAATTCAGGCAAAGGCAACGTCATTAGGCCGCTTACGCTCGTCTCCTTTGCCTAATACTTGTTGCGGGCTTCATCTCGTAAACGTCCGTAACAAACAAAAGCAAATCAAGGCATCACTTCAAAGCACCGACATTCTGTTTAGGTCGTCACGATTGCGGCTTTATTAGCCTACTCAAATCAGAATGTCTTCTGGCCAACTAGAAAGACGAACAGTGTAGCAATCCTGCAAGCGCAGTTGACAGCAATGTGACAGACGAGTGAGTCTCGTGAGTCTCGTGAGTCTCGTGAGGGTCGGAAAACGCCGAGTGAATCCTACCTTTGCATTCGTTGGCGTCTTTGGCGGTGGCGCGTCCCCACGGCCGATCGAAATGAAACGGTTTGCATTTCTCGCAATCACGTCCGGCTGTGTTGTGGCGACAGTCGCAGCCGAGATGTCCGTCTCGTCCCTGGACGCAGCGCGAGGCGTGACCGTTGCATTTGCATCGTCCGCCAACGGCGAAATCCGCCGCCGCGTAGAAGGAATAGTCGCGAACGGAGACGGCAGCGGTCGACCCGTTGTTGTTGTCCGCGCTTCCGCCGCCGCGCTGGTTGTCCTCTCCGTACGGGTAGAAGCGATGGAAGACGACGCGGACATCGGTGGCCGTCACCCAGTCCTGCAGGACGGGACTGTTCTCGAAATCGAAAGCGCTAGGCCTGCCCTCCATCGTGCTGAAAGCGATGCGCGATCCGGACAGCGGATCGAGTAGCGAATGAGCATCGGTGCAGAGAGCCTCCTGTTCGTTGGACTTGGTGATGATGGCGCGGTTGGGCCGGCCGTAGAGTTTGCGGCACTGCGACGAGTAGTACTGGAACGCTTGCCACGTCTTGCCGAAGTCCATACTCTTGTAGATGGCCAGGCTGTCTGGCTTACGGCCACAAAACTGTAAGCTGATGTAGGTTAACTCGTATTTCTTGCCCAAGGACAGTGTCAGCGTGACGTTGTTCTCGGTCAGCACGGAGCCGCCCGACGACGGCAGCACGGGCTGAGAAGAAGAGGCTGACGACGGCGACGAAGGCGGCGACGAGACCAACGGTTCCGACTGCCAACAGGTCATGTTGTTCACGTTGTGCAAATCAGTCAGATAGGTGGAGGGGTGGCGTCGGCGGGCGTTGCTCGCGTCGCACACGCTGCACAGCCGAGCCAGTTCGCCCTTCTCGTCCGTGTTGGTGTAGCAGTGGCGCGACGGAGGGTTGCCGCACGTCGACGTGGCCACCACTTCTTTCCCGAAGGCGGCGTTGACGAAATCCGGTACGCAGCGTCGCGAGCGCAAAATAGTGCCGCTGCTGGAAACGGCCGTCGACGCGCCGGATGTCGCCCCTCCGACGGCGCCCACACCTGCCTGATTGGCCAGACCGATTGGAATCTCTTCGTAGCACGGATCGGGAGGATTTTGTTGGGCTGCAAACATGTGCAGAAAACCGCTGCTGCCACCGCCGCCGGTGACGCTGCTGCTGCTGCTGCTGCCCCCGCTTCCGTTGCTGTTGGTGCTTTTGGCCGTCACCGTATTGGTGGCTGTCAGTAGAGAAACGGCCAGCAGAATCATTTCCCAGCTTTTCAGCGCCATGTTTTGCAGCTCCGCGATTTGCCGATCCGAATATGGTGTGCGCTTTTTACGAATTTCACAGAACAACGCCTAACGGATGTGTCCACCTTCCGGTCCTCAATTCAGCCCTCGTTCAATTCAAGTTCAAGTCGAATGTTTTGATTAGCGCAGATGGAGGCGTCGGCGTTTTCGATTCCGAAGTAGCCGCTCTAGTCGAAAACTAATTAGCACGTCGAATCTTTCGTTGACACTGATTATCTTTATCTTTCAGCGTCGTCTAGTTTTTAAGAATATCAAGTTCATGATTTGTGATTCGCACGTGCTACCATTTCGCTTTCGACTTCTCGACCGACCCAGAAGCTAAGTTGTTTCAAGTCGATGAAGATAGCTAAGTATGACAACGATTATTCAAGAGTTCAAAAATGAAAGAGTACCACTGGCAAAGTTCGACACTGATCCGTCCGCTTCACTGCACTAAGTCTGCAAATGGGCCGAAAATTTAACTTTGACAAATCTATTTAGATCTTGTTTCCCCAATTCAAGTTCAGTCTTGTTTTTTTTTGTTTTTTTTGTTTTGGTTTTTGTTTCGTTTTTTGTTTGGTTTTACTAGGCGAAAGCGTTTTGAAAGTAGGCAAAACAGGGAAGGGAGACGAGAGCTTGTGTGAACGGAACAACAGTCGACTACTAACTGAACTGAACCCGCCGCTGTCGGATCGCTTACCTCTCTAGCCTCCCGAGAGTGGCGAACCGTCACCGCCTAAGAAGTGTTGCCGTGGTGGGGGGCTCGCTACCACCCCGATAGGCTAGTCAGCTCGTTCTTTTTCATTTTTGTCGGTGAAAAAAAAAAAAAAAATCCCAAAGGAATTCGCACTATTTTTCTTATTCATTATTTTTTTCAGTACAAAAACTTGTGTGCATTTTCGACGGTGACACATTCAAGTGCTAAATGCAGATGGGCGGACACCCGAGTCACCAAGTTGCATCCAAATCCTCTGCTTGTGTTGTGTTTTAATCAATAAAAAAAAAATAATAAGAATAAGAATAATAATAAATAAATAGATAAATAAATAAAAAATGTTGGACCGGATGAAACATTTTATTACAAAATAGCCGAAAATGGGTATCACGAGTTTTCTCTTTGATACTTTTGGTTTGAAGTGTGTATCGCATTTGTAGAAGATGGCTTTGCCTCACTATGGAAAGAGATTAATAAAACGTGCCAGACTCATGGCATTAAAGAGAGAAAGAGAGAGAGAGAGAGAGAGAAAAAAGAGGAAATTAGAAAGTGTTGGACAAAAAATAAGTGTAGGACAAGTCTACAAGAATCTGGAAGGGGGAAGAAGGAGAAAAAGAACACAACGAGGGAGGGAATATATATCTTAAACTTGGTGTCGAATTTTGTGGCCGAGGGTGTGGAAAAGCACACTGTCGGACATGGGCCACAGTTGTCACTCGGAAAATGAAACTGACCTCCCTCCAGTTAACCTCCTCCTCTTCCTCCCTGCCTTCTCATCACCTACTCTCTTCCAGTCTTATGTTCTTTCTTTTCTCGGCTTTTTTTGTTTTTTATTTTTTATTCCGTGATCCCAGCGAGCCCCTCTCTCTCTCTTATTCTCTTCTCATATATACTAGACACACACACACACATACACACACACATTCACACACACGCTTGCTCCTCCTTTGTTAAGAAGTACTGTCCTTTTTTTCTTTTTCTTTCCCCTCCCCCTTGGACGGCTCGACTACTTGCAAGCAACCTTTCCGTTCTACTATTTCTGAGTCCTGACTCTCGGTATTCACAATCTGCCCTTCTCAATGGAATTTCATATTATTTCTTTCTTTCTTTCTTTTTTCATCTCGAATCAACGTTTTCTTCCTCCAACCAAAATCCGGTTGCCCTCGCAAATGCACAGCATAGTCAAACGCAAATACTTCCAATTAGGATGCGAATGAATTGCAAATTGCCAAACAGGCGACTTTGCTCTGTCGCTACCAAAACGGAACTTTATTGATTTATTGATTTATTTATTCATTTATTTTGTTATTTTTTTAGAAAACCTTCAACACCTGGAGTTTTCTGGAGGTCGCAAAATAGGAGTGAGGAGTAGGACAGTGCAAACGCTTTGATCAGGTACGGACATTTTCCCTTGGCGTGCTATGATGACGTCGGTTTCTTCCCGTCGTACGTGAGCACTCCTCGGCGCGTGAATGATGTAATCTTTATTACAGATTACGAAAATGCTTGATTTCTATCTTCGCGCTATGCATAATTTCTCAGCGCTCAAGTTTTACATCTCCTTACTTAGCAGCAAATGGAGTAAATGAGTTTTCTCATCTACTAATTCCTTAAAGTAATAACGAATGGAAAACTGATGACTCAGTAGAAGATATGAATTATGATAGGAGGAGATGGATGACTCGAGCTTGCAAGCGCATGCGCGACAACAGCCATTAAAACATTTATAGTTTCTCAGATTAAAAGGTGGCTACGTTTCGACGCAACGATGAGCCCAGGGGCTTAGCAATTACTCCCAGAAGTCTAAGGCCATCTAAAACTTTTCTTCACAAAACATCACATTTATTATGTAAAACCAATTAAGTAGCCTAGTTGTCGAAATGGAAGGAGGAAGCCCAAATTGAAATAAAAGTGCAACGTATTACTCGTAACTTGCTGTCGGTCAAATTCGGAGGAAAACTTCCGAAAAGAAACATACGCTTCTGTTCTTGAATCCATACCAATCTTTGTAATGCCTCACTGTCCACACAGTTGCACCCAGCGTACAGCTACGCCGAAGATTATTACTTGGTGGTTGTGCTATGCATTAGCAATCTAGCATAACATTTATCGAATTGCTAAGCAATTAATCAAATGGAGTGTTGTTCCCATGTTCCCTGTTAACCGGTTTCTAAAAATTGAGAGCGATTCCTACTTGCAGAGCGCACAATATCTATCTTCTATGTTTGCCACAGACTGAAGTTAGCATGGATATGTCAAAGCTGAAAGATCTACCTTAAATACGTATATCGCTACAGTGTTACCCAAAATTACGTATCGCTAGTTTATTTAAGTTTGATGAAACAACTATAGACTCGAAATAGCTGAAGTCGAGAAGGAGCTTGCCGTTAGGTGAGTGCCATAATAGGACAATAAAAGTAGAATTAAAGTTTAAATTCTAGGATTTGACGTTCTTTTTCCTGCTTCTTTCAGTGCTGTATAGCGATAAAAACCATATTTCAGGATAGGTTGCGACAGGCGATAGAGAATTTGTATTAGGCTGTCACTTTTGAATAACCAGCTCTCATGACCAAATCCTCGCTACAGTTGTTTTTGCACGTCCCCTCTCCTGCTCGTTTTTGGGACGACAAAGAACGGGATCGCTGTAGAACGTGCTGCATAATCAAGACGAATAGATCAACTCATCTTAAAGCTCCAAGACGGACATGGTTATTTTTTCAGCACGACCATACTCCACTAGAAAAGAAAGAACAGGAAGACGGTGCTTTTTAGCTTAAACTTATCCTTCAAAAATATGTTATTTATTCGTCTAGTAAAATGCTGTCTACAAATTTCTCTAAGGGAAATGAAAAAAAGATATTTAATTCGAAATTTCACTTTAAGGTAATTTCTAAAGTTTTGCTTATATCGGTGCAAGGTATAAAATGCGAATCAAGCAGCTGTACGTAATAACGTCATTTACGATATGGTAATCTGTGTTTTTAACGACATCATCACAAATCGTTCTTCGATGCGTTTTATCTTTCACTGAGATCAAATAATATTTTTTTCTTCATAGAAACAAACCTAAGTTGTTTTCCTCCAGAAGGGTATTGCTTTACAAAGTAAAAAAATAATGTCGATTGACAGCGAGAAAGTGAATAACATTCATGAAAAATGTGATGGCTAAAACTTGCAATGCTATTGGGGCGTATTGTTGAAGACTTGAAGCAGTGAGCAATCCCCGCTGCAACCGGGACGAAGTTGCACCCAAAGTTTTATTTCGCAATTATATAAATCCATAAGCCATATAATCCCTGAATGAAACCTAAAGCCATAAGTCGCGACGACCTTAACACTCACATTAAGAAATTATACTCTGAGAATGCTCTTAAATGACAGGGACTAATTGTAATAATAATAATAATAAAAAAGAAGATAACAGAAAGCATTAGAAATTACAATGCTACTGGTGAATTATTCAGTATGATAAAAGTCTAAAAATGAATATTTTAGAAAAAAAAAACCAAAAACAAAAAACAAAAAACAAAAAAAAAAAAACATCTAAATTTGGCCCTACTTTTAGGTTGCTAGATTGAATGCGAATGCTACTCAATAGTAAGATATCCGTATATACTGGACGAAAGTCAATAGATGTAAATTTACGGGTGTTGCTATCACCGTCGAAAAGAATGTTAGGAAATACGAAAACCCAAATATAACCGTGGACAGGCATTAAATTGATAGTCAGAACTCAGAATTGATGTTAAACGATTATCGAACGTGAAACATCATCGTTTTTCATTTATAGCTTTTCTTGTGTATAAACGAAAGGGAAAGCCAATCCAGCAAATTTTGTTTACCATATGGCCCTACCTTGCCGTGTAAATGTAAAAGCCAAGTCAGAAATGGTTGACAACACTACGTCATTGACATTCAAAGACCTTGTGGTCGACCCACCAACTCTTCCAAACTAACTTTAGTTGCAGATATTTCTTACCCCTCTCCATTTCGCAAGTCAATTTCTCAGGAATTTGTGGTTTTATCAAAATAAAATAATTACTCAAATCGATCGACGTAAGACTCGGTCGTATAAGTCCTAGGAATGCTTAGAAAAATTGGAAAAAACAGGAGAGAAAAGGAGAAAGAAAAATGGCTGCGCATGGCATCAGGTAACCTATTGTTGCACACGTTATGGCAAATCCACAATGCCATAGACAGCAGTGTCTCCTTCCTCCCTTGTGGTCATCAAATGAAGTAGCGTAGTTATGGGTAGTGATAGATTTGCTTACCAGCACAACCATGCCTTTTGTACCATCCCCATAACATGCGAGGATACGTCAATGACAACCTGTTTTAGATTGCTTTGTTTTCCGTGAACGTTCTACGTCTTGGATGACAATTACGTAAGTAAGAATGGCGCAATAGGGCTACTCAATGTCGCATTTGGTAGAGCGATGCAAGTCTTCACTGCCCTACGTTTGCACCATATAACACGCGACGCGGTTAGGTAGAAACAGATTCTGCCGAAAACTGAAGGTGCATCATCGCGCATAACCATCTTTCTACCGGTATTTTAGGGATACGAAACACGAAATACGTGGCCTTCACTCACGAGCAGGAGCCGAGCAAAGACGGTGGAATCCCTGATTGTTTCATGGGATTGAAATAAACGTCTTTCACGCCCAACGTACTGCTCGTACATTGAAATAAAGAAATCAACGATTAACTTATACCATGACATATTGCTTAGAATTCAATAAAAAAATGAATATGTTATTAAATTTTTACATTACAGGCTGGGTGTGTCTTCATTTGAAATTGATCGACAAGTCCAGATAGAAATCATTGAGGGATAAAATAAGGGATTTGTAAGACACACAAATTACTCAATCAGATTTTCTTTTCGAAGTGAGCGGAGAACTGATTCTTCAAACTGCAGGGTCTTCACTTCGATATCCTCATTCGGCTCTAAGTTAACGTCCGCCAAACCCCATAACGGGATGTCTCCATCTGTCTCAGAATCAGCTTCTTCGGGTTTAACAAAAGAGTTCACCAACAAATCCATTTCGTCATCTGACATCTGGCTGTTACTATTTGACGTGCGTAAATACAGAGGTACAGTGTCGTTCTTGATCTCTTCCTCCTACCAAAAGCATGACCACGTTAGGGGAAACAACAAAAAAAAAACAAAAAAAACAACAAAAAAACAAACAAAAAAAAAAGATTCAATTCTCGTACATTTTTGAATTAGTCTGGTGACGATCATACCTTGGAGAAAACCGCACCGTCCCACAGCGACGGACCGCTGAGGGGTGTCCAAATAGACTCATTGCCAGGTGATACTGGCCACGACTCCATCTTAGACGACATTTGAGTCTCTTTCAAGAGGGCAGCCTCCAGCTGTTGGACGGTTAGTGGTTTGGAGATAGCTCTGTGTGCAGTCCCACCAACTTCGGCCGAATCATCGCGGTTCAGGGGACCAGTATACGAAATGTCGAAACCACGGAATAGATTCATTTCATGCAGTTGTTGGCTGTGTGCACTCGTCGAAAACCTTGGTGACATATGCAGATTCTAAATGATAACAACAATAGCGACGTGAGCGAATATCGAATTTGATTAGAAATGGTGACGTCATTCTTACTTGGAAGGAGGAATTGAGCTGTGAGAACGTTGAATTGGACGACGTAGCAAAGTTACCAAACGAATGGTTGGCCACTGGCGGGGGAACAATCGGTCCAGGCAGATGTGGATTACTATAGTTGGGTGATTTCGTACTGAACGGAAGAATGCGAGGCCTCGGTTTGTGCGGCTGAGTTGCTAGAGAATGATTCAACTGAGATTGACGGTGTGGGCTACACGGATTAAACCGCTGCTGTTGATAAAAAGGTGGTGGTGGGAAAGGCGGAATGCCAGCAGTTGCAGAAGCAGTAGATGGGGGTGGCAAACAGAAAGGGGGCAATCCCATGGGGTACTGCTGTGTCGACATAATCAAGCTTGGAGAATACGTTGAGCTCGTAGCTCGAGATGACTGCCCAGCGCGTATTACTTTTGGGACGAATTCGGGAGCCATCGGGTTCAATCCGTAAAGTTTCTTCATTTCAAGGGCGTCTAAGTGTGCACGTAATTGCATCCACAATACTCCGTAAAGTGAATTGTGGTCGCGACACGTTTCAATAAAACGATGCCACAATTTCCTGTTGAGACGAGGAAAAAAAAAAAAAAAAAGAAATCAAATAAATAAATTTACAAAAAAAAAAGAAAAGCGGTGAACAATAGAACTAGCGCACAATCCTCCCTAAAAGGTAAAAGCAATTGAACCACGTGGTCACTCATCAATCCGAAAAGATTTACGGGCCAACAGAGTATAAATCAAATGACTACCTTATTATAAGATGAACGAGTTAACATTGACAATAAATTGAAATAAATTGTTTGAAAATGGACAAGTTTCACATAGTGGAAAAAAAAAAAATCGACAATCACAGAGTGAAAGCTTGACAAGATGTCTCAGTCGCAAACGAAATGTCTCGATTCCCTTTGATACGGACTATTACCGTACGCCAAATCAAACGGGCGGGATTTAAAGAAAGACGAGAGAAAATACTAGAGGTAGGGAATCGCCTCTTACACGCACCCTGACGGCAGTGGCCCTAATTAATGTGCAAGGCTACTCATTTTATTATTAATATTAGTTTATAATTTTTTTTTTACGGTTATTCTTCATTCACGACTTCGAACTTACAACCGACGAATTTTCTAAAACTTCACACCTCTCCAAGACAACTTACGACGAGGATTCAATTGAGTAACTATAGAGTTAAAAGGCTTCAAAATGGCGGGCAACAGAGGTCGCATCAAAAGAATCATGGATTTATCGATTTCTTAGATGGAGTATAAGAAACAAATATTTACGCCTTCGGTATGTGCGAAATGTTCGAATCTAAATGTATGTTTTTTTGGAAATGCCGTTGTAGAGTACATGCCAGTCACGAAAATCATTCCGAAGCACGAATTTACCGTTTTCCAACGATATTAAAAAATTTTACCAAACGAACAACAACATAATTCTGAACGTATTTACAGCATATTCAAGAGGGAGGCTTACGAGCAGTAGTTACATCTACGAAAGGAGAAAAAAAAAAGACTAAGTCGAGAAATGCTCAATCGGAATGCTATCAAATGTTGGAGACCTTAAAACTTAAAATGGTTTTAAAGAGAAGAAATCTAAATCCCTTCGGTATGGATTTCCCCGGCAAGTAGTAGCGCAACGAAATGCGAATTAAGTGCCATAAAGATGTTCTAGCCTGATTTGGTTCAAATAATCATAGAAATGCCAGACTAAATAGAAATATTACCTGCATTTCCCAATCGAGCACAGAGCTAGGGGATCTCCAACAACTATCACCAGGCTGCGTGCTCGTGTTACGGCTGTATTCATGAGGCGAGCTGATGACAAGAAGCCAAACTGAGCTTCTTCGTCTTCTTCATTTTCCTCCTCCTCTTCAGTTTCATGATCGTCTTTCCCCGCTTGCAGAAAATGGCATTTTCGGCGCTTCCGTTCTTTCTCCTCATTGACGCAGGTATTGCGTGTTCGCACTGTGCTCAATATTATGACGCGGAACTGTTTACCTAAAACAGAAACAGATGAATCGAAATTTTATCTCGCATACACATACGCATTAGACATCTTTAGGACAAGTCATAGCTATAACCATACTGGAACTCCAATGGAATATTACATCACTTCCTTGAATAACACAATTATAGAATGAACAAAAAAACCAAAGAAAAAAGAGATAGTAAACAAAATTTCAAACGTCTAGTATAGCCAAGATGCATGATCATGAAGGGGAAGAAATATTATTCAAGCATCTCTGGAGCTAACCCGATCGTTCATCTTCAGTGGGTGAGTAAAATATCAAACACCCTCCCAACTGCTCACATGCTTTAAAAATTTCGCATTACTGCTTCATCGTTTTCATTCCTGGAGTAACTACTCTACCTTCAGAAGAGGCATTTCTAGTGTTAACTATCCAACCTCTATTAGTACGACATGCTCTCCTCCCCAATCCGAAATGGTCGTATGCATCAATGCTTTGACGAAACTTAGTCACACCCGCGAACAAATAAATTCATTTACCTTGAACATTCAAAACTCTCTCTACGTTGACACCAAAGAGCTTCCGGTGACGGAGATGCACGCGTATCCGGGATACCTGATCTGAATATGGACTTACGATCCCGACGGAGTTTTCGTCAAAAGAACCCCAGCTCTCGTGAGGCCATGTGTCTTGCAACTTTTTCACCACTTCACCGATTTCATAGATTTCTGCCATGTTGTAAATTGATGTACTGTTAGGGTCCTGTACATCTTCACCTGAAATTTGCAGACCGTACGCGGGTATTTAGAGTAGAATGTAATGATTTGATTTGTATGGTTAATATTGCGAACATTGGTCCTACATATACTTGAACTAGGATTATTTATTTTTTTGCTTGTTTTTTTTTTTTTACCTTTAGCACCCCGAAATGTAAGCGGGTAAAATTCGGCATGCTGCTCGTTCTTTCCAATACTTTTTAAACGGTTGTCATAGAAAAGTTCTGAGGTAAACTTTACAATGGCAAAGTGCGATCGGTAGTTTTCACAAAGAAGTATTCGGCAGGGGAAATCTTGAGGGTAGCGATCATATAACCGCTCCAACAAAGAAACCTACAAGAAGAGCAGAGATATTATGTTACAGGGCCTCACGGATCTTTAACAAACAAGAAAAAAAAAAAAAAAATTCGGAACTTGATTAAATGCCTAAAATTTTCGAAAATCAAAAATTATTTTGTTACATGAAAAGTAGAATGAAAAATCATCTCTCTTATTGCGTAAATAAGTTTTCGTTAGCGATATTTGACCTCCATGCAAGATTCCAAAAATGGTTTATATTATGGTCAGGTACTAATAGCTATAAGCTTTCTTTGCATACCTGGAATTGTTGCTCCCGAGCTACTTGTGAAAAGATTTCTGGGCTCAATTGCATGTGATCACCTGCGAGAGCGATCCGAGTGCGTTCATCAGCCAAAGAGAGAGGGATTAAAACATCGCATTCGGTGCATTGTGCTGCTTCATCAATTAAGATATGAGTAAAATAGCCTAACAATGAGACATATTAATAGTGAAATTCTGTTGATCAATCCCTATAACTGCGCTTACCCTTCTTTACGCCAGCTTGCAAAAGGTAACTTGTAGTTGCAAGTGTGGTTACTACGATTCGATGTTGCTCGATCTCACTCAATTTTGGGAGACGGAAACTGCAGGCTTTAGTGGGATCGGTTTCACGCAAAGAATACTATCCCCGGTAAAGATATAAAAGTTAATTAAGTCCAATAAGATGGTATTAAATATTAACGAACCTCGATAACAGAATGATGAACCGTTGTCAACCACCTGACTTTATAAAATACTCTCAAAGGGCGATAATGTTTCAATCCACTTTGAACCATAGGATGTAAATAATCTTTTACGTATAAATCCGCTGCACTATTCGAGTGAGTACACACTAATACACGTGTGTCTGGCTGATCCAGAATAACCTTGATGCATTGCGCAAAGGTAAAAGTTTTGCCCGTGCCATAGGGTCCAGCTATGACTATTGGTGCTCTTTTCTGTCGAGGATTTGAATAAATTGCAGCCACAGCTTGCTGCTGTTGAGTATTCAATTTGGTCACCATTTCAGGAATTTGCCCATCAAACCTAAAATGCAAAGTGTTAGATGGTAGCGTATACAGTATTCTAACTTGCCAATATAAACACGATTCATTACCTGTATGATACAGATACATCAGGAAAAAGAATTTTGGTAGTACAAAGATCTATAGCCCAGTGTTTCTCACAAAACACGTCACGATTTAGCTGGAACTGCGCTTGTACCCGAAATTCGGATCCATGTTTCAATTGAAAATCCGTGACCAATTTTTCGTTTAGTCGTAAGTAGATAGCATCCTTGGTTTTATCCTCAATAACACACTCATACGCTCTTCGTTTACCTAAAAATACAAGGAAAAGAATAAACAAGTTAAAAACGGACTAAAGCAGTTGTGCAAACACAACGGACAGAACGTATTATTTACTAACTCCATAAAATTGGGTTAAAGCGTAAAAAATAATTTTGATGTTGTTGTAAAAGCAAGTACAGGGTTATCAGTAAGAAGAACAAAAGAAAAGGGATAACTACATGGAGAAATAAGGAGAAGTGACAGAAACTGTGATCAAATTTACCTTGACTATCCAGACCAAAGGATATCAATGCCACACTGCAGTTGTTTAGAATCAAACGACCAGCTGGTGTATCCTCAGATATATTATATGTGAGCTCCAATTTTGCAAATAACTCATTTTCCCCAGTGCAATATTTAGCTGTTGATAGTGGACCAGGTGACAAAATATAATTTGAAGTCAAAATTACATTGCCTGTTAAATTGAAACTTGAGAGAATTCTTGCTTGAGCAAGCTCTTCAACACAAAGCAATAAATGCATTCGCTCTTTGTAATTGGCATGGTTTAGGACTGTAGTTTCAAAAGCAGCAGGGAATTTCAGCTTATGACCAGCCTGAGGATATTTCCTTTGAAGTTCCATGCAATGATCTTCCAAATTAGATGATGGTAATCGAAATATGTCAGCATTTTCATCAGTCCATCGATTTTCAGAGGAAACAATCAATTGTTTACCATCTTTACTCAATTCAAAGCCCTCATTTGCTGGATACACTTCCACCCTTAGATGTAGCGACAAGTATGGCTTGCATCCAAAATCAAAGATAACTGCTTGATTAAATGAACCATAGATGTTGGATTTGAATTTGACAGTGACAACGATAGTACTAAGGTTTTCACAACTGGTGCTGTTCCATTCTTGGCGGCTTTTTGTGATGTGGCCATGTTTCACATTGGATTCTCTTGTGTAAACACTTTGAATAAAAAAATTCTCACGGTAATTGTCCTCTAACAAAGCAATATTTTGCAGAATTTCTTGAGATTTCAGATATATAACCCAGCTAGTAACAGCTGGTTTTGTTGAAAGTGTAACACTGACATTTTCCTCAAGTTTGAATTCTACAAATGGCAAGTGCGAAGCAAACATGCATTCAGATCTGTCAGATTTACTTGCATCTAAATGAAGTTTCTGAAGAAATGTTTTGCAAGTAGTGCTTTTTTCTAACTCAGAAGTGATCCTGTTTTTCAATGTGTTCCAGAAAGAAATCCATTGGTTTAACTCATCAATTCCATGAGCTTCAACACACTGGGAACCCAATCGGCAAGTATTGTTTTTCTCAAACTGCTTGCAAAGGCGAAATTCTTCCGAAGTTAACCCACTCGGAGGGGCGCGAAATTTGCTCAACAACTCAATTCTATCAACGGGATTTATCACATTACGGTTCAACGGAATCTCGTCGTCAAATAAAGCCATGAGGACTTTGGGGAAACACTGAAATGCCAAAAAATCTTGAACAAAACACAAACTTTTTTTCGAAGAAGGTTAACACAAATGAACCAAAGGTACCCAGTATTCTGTGTGCTGGGAGCATGGGAAGGTAAAGCATGGAAAACCCAATGGAAACGGGAGGGGCCAATAACCGTGGAAAATGAACGACCATGGGATGTCTGGTGCAGGTTGGTCGCGCAAATCAAAGATGATGCTTATGGCAAAGCTGCACCGGTACTTTTTCCTATAGACCGCGTATACTTATCGTCTAGCTGACAGTTATCGTCTAGCTCATAGTTATCGTCTAGATAACGTTTACTAATTAAGAGCCAACTATTATGGTCTCCCAGCAACAGTATCAGACCAAAGTTAACATAGAAATATGGCATCCATTAATACTATATTTTTATTGACCCGTCTGAGGCACCAAATAATGCTAAGTGAAAGGAAATAAGAATACAAAATTTGTTTAAAAAGGATTTATTTACTATAAAATCAAGAAGCATATACAAAAGACATTTATTCTTATTTACTGTATGGTGATTATCAACTAGATGATGCTTATCGACTACGTCTTGACTTCCAACTAGATGATGTTTACCGACTGAGTGTTCCGTTTCAACTAGATGATGATTATGGACATATGGAAGGCCTAAAGTGCATTTACAAGAATTTCCATAACATGGTCAACATGGTCGCAGACTACTCGTCGATCCTTAGCGACGAATCGCACCGTCACTTTTTCTATTGAGGAAAGTCGATTCTTATCGACTAGTCTATAAGAGTCGACTTGTCCATTAGAGTGTGCCTTTTTGATAACTAGTTTGTAATGATTATTGTAGGCCTATTAAATCGTTTGAATCTAGGGTTTAAATATAAAAATGTTTGCAGAATACATTTATTTTAAATTCTTGTGTGTATTGTTGATGAACGCTTGATTTTAAAGTTAAATTAAAAAAAGGTGATACTCTCACTTGATGCTGGACTAGTGATGCGTAGGATAAATTTACAAAAGTGGCACAGGAATATACAGTAGTCATCATTCACTTTAAACGCTTGCGCGTTTTACCATAAGCACCCGTGTAAAACGCGCATGATTCAGACCCGCGTATTGTGGTCTAACATTTAAGCTATATCTTTTAAACTAATATGAAATTATAGCTAAGAAAATGTTTTATTTAGTTGCGTGATTGAAAATTTTTTCTGATAGCTGGATTTTACGTCAAAGTAAAACCCAGCTATCTTTGAACATGGTGTCATTTGCATGCTAGCTTATGGGGAAATGGGTGCTTTTATTTCTGTAATTGTATAAGAACGGCTTGAACAATTTACATGCCGTTTGTTAGCATCGATGCGGATCTCATTCCTCTGTAGATGCTAGTAATTCCCTGGTACTAACTTATAATTTAAATTCCCTGAATTAATTTTTGTCGATGCAGGTCTAATTTTAAGCGAATCGGCCTGGTGTTCCCCCCTCTGGCATACTCCCAGTACCACCCTCTGAACCTTTGTTCCGCGCCCATTTAACACTAATAAACCTAGTAAATATTTATATTTTCGTGATCCTTGTTTCACGAAGAATGCTTTGATGCGAAAAAAAGATTTTATAACGTGTTTTTTATGTTTAATTTGTAAATGTCTATTGACCAATCCTCGACGAGCATGACGGCGGCCATTTTTTACGCGGTTTTTACAAAGGTATATGAAACTTAGGGCTAGGTTATCTTTTAATTAATCTTTTTAATTAATTTATCAATCAACCATTTATACAAGGAAATAAAATTTACGTTATATTTATTGATTTAGTTCTCATAAACAGAATTTGGAGTTATTAAAATTAAAATTAATAATAAATCAATTTGAAGCCGAAAGCATCGACTAGTCGATAATAAGAGTCGATTACCACATGGTCCATTGGTTAGCGAGCAATTTTTCGCGTAATCTAGATTAAATTAGATTGAAATATATATTTACAAATACTGTTTACGTTTCTAATTAAATAAAACTTCGGTTATGTATATTCCTGTACCACTTTTGTAAATTTATCCTACGCACCACTAGTCCAGCATCAAGTGAGAGTATCACCTTTTTTAAATTTAACTTTAAAATCAAGCGTTCATCAACAATACACACAAGAATTTAAAATAAATGTATTCTGCAAACGTTTTTATATTTAAACCCTAGATTCAAACGATTTAATAGGCCTACAATAATCATTACAAACTAGCTATCAAAAAGGCACACTCTAATGGACAAGTCGACTGTTATAGACTAGTCGATAAGAATCGACTTTCCTCAGTAGAAAAAGTGACGGTGCGATTCGTCGCTAAGGATCGACGAGATAGTCTGCGACCAGCCTGAACATGGTCTATAACAACACAGTCTTCACCAGTGAACTGATACTGATCCGATTCCGTGTCGTTAAAAAACGGATTTTTTGAGGGCCGTAGAACGGATTGGTTTCCGTTCTCTAACGCTAGAGTCGCATGAAGGCAATAACGTTATGCCTACCCTCTAGCGCCTCTAGCTGATTCATAATCGGATTCGTTTCAGTTAACCGATTTTTGACAAAGCAGCGCGTTGTTCAAATCAGTGAGCGGACCCGTTTCCGTTCACAGATCCGTTTCAGTTTATTATCAACTTGTTTTTATAATAAGAAGCGCTAAATAATAAAAACGCTAAATAATTCCCGCCATCGTGCTCGACGGCGATTGGTTGATTAATTTTTACATATTCGGGAAACAAAACCTTATTTCTAACATTTCCGTGGGCATCAGCGTAATCTTTGTGATCTGAGAATCACGAAAATGGTATACTATTTAATTGATTTTATCAAAGATAAGTAATCGAACAGTTAGCTTAAAGTTTGGGTGTGTAAGCTCAGCCCCCCTCCTCTTTAAGTCTGAAAATGGAATAATAATAATCTGAAAAAGAATAAAGCGGTAGGCTGCATAGCATTAGGCCTGTGCGCGTGAAAAAGCGTTCGCGTGAAAAAGCGTTCGCGTGAAAAAGCGTTCGCGTGAATCATACGGGCATAGACAGAAAAGTGATTGTTTTTCAATTCATATTCGGATTCAGCGTACAAAGTTGAATACAGACTATAAATTTTAATATTATCGAAGGTAGTTTGTATAGTATAATATGCGTTTGCGTGATAAAGTGTTTGGCGTGAATTACACGTACATGCCTTTATAACGGATTGTTTTTTAATTCAGATATAAATTCAGCGTAAAAAGTTAAATAAATGCTATTAATTTTAATGTTATCGAAGGTAATTTGCATTGAGTAATATGCGCCAGCGTGAAAAAGCGTTCGGCGTGAATTACACGGATATAGATAGAAAAGTGATTGTTTTTGAAATCATATTTGAATTCAGCGTAAAAAGTTGAATAAATGCTATTAATTTTATTGTTATCGAAGGTAGTTAGCATTGAGTAATATGCGCCAGCGTGAAAAAGCGTTCGGGCGTGAATTACACGGATATAGATAGAAAAGTGATTGTTTTTGAATTCAGATTCGGATTCAGTGTAAAAAATTGAGTACATCTAATGGTTTCATAAATTTGGCGGGAGTTTGCCGTTTGTGACGAAAAAAATCTCGAAAAAAGTCGCCTAGATAAGGAAAGAGAATTGGGTCGTTTGGTTTCTATGAAAAATTTTGTCAAAAACGAATAACTCCCCCCGCTAACACCAAAAACAATGAAATTAATGCTGAATATTCAACTTTTTACGCTGAATTCAAAAATGAATTCAAAAACAATCACTTTTCTATCTATATCCGTGTAATTCACGCCCGAACGCTTTTTCACGCTGGCGCATATTACTCAATGCTAACTACCTTCGATAACAATAAAATTAATAGCATTTATTCAACTTTTTACGCTGAATTCAAATATGATTTCAAAAACAATCACTTTTCTATCTATATCCGTGTAATTCACGCCGAACGCTTTTTCACGCTGGCGCATATTACTCAATGCAAATTACCTTCGATAACATTAAAATTAATAGCATTTATTTAACTTTTTACGCTGAATTTATATCTGAATTAAAAAACAATCCGTTATAAAGGCATGTACGTGTAATTCACGCCAAACACTTTATCACGCAAACGCATATTATACTATACAAACTACCTTCGATAATATTAAAATTTATAGTCTGTATTCAACTTTGTACGCTGAATCCGAATATGAATTGAAAAACAATCACTTTTCTGTCTATGCCCGTATGATTCACGCGAACGCTTTTTCACGCGAACGCTTTTTCACGCGAACGCTTTTTCACGCGCACAGGCCTAATGCTATGCAGCCTACCGCTTTATTCTTTTTCAGATTATTATTATTCCATTTTCAGACTTAAAGAGGAGGGGGGCTGAGCTTACACACCCAAACTTTAAGCTAACTGTTCGATTACTTATCTTTGATAAAATCAATTAAATAGTATACCATTTTCGTGATTCTCAGATCACAAAGATTACGCTGATGCCCACGGAAATGTTAGAAATAAGGTTTTGTTTCCCGAATATGTAAAAATTAATCAACCAATCGCCGTCGAGCACGATGGCGGGAATTATTTAGCGTTTTTATTATTTAGCGCTTCTTATTATAAAAACAAGTTGATAATAAACTGAAACGGATCTGTGAACGGAAACGGGTCCGCTCACTGATTTGAACAACGCGCTGCTTTGTCAAAAATCGGTTAACTGAAACGAATCCGATTATGAATCAGCTAGAGGCGCTAGAGGGTAGGCATAACGTTATTGCCTTCATGCGACTCTAGCGTTAGAGAACGGAAACCAATCCATTCTACGGCCCTCAAAAAATCCGTTTTTTAACGACACGGAATCGGATCAGTATCAGTTCACTGGTGAAGACTGTGTTGTCTATAAACTAGAAGTCTACGAACTGTCGTCTGCTCGCAATTTTGTCTGCTATATTTTGAAACTAAAATCCGGGCATCTGCTAGAGGCGCTGACTACCCGGATCAGTCATAACATTTCATTGTTAAGACGGTTAAGACCATGGTTAAGCAGCAGTGTATCGTATTTGATAAAAAAGTGAGTATTTTAAAATACTCGGCCTTTCAAATACATGTTTTCTTCAAAAACCTAAAATACCAAATAAAATAAAATACAAAATAAAATACAAAATACTTTTTCTCTCTCTGTACTGCAAAACTAGAACACAGTTAGGCAACTATTTAAAGTTTTTATTTCGTTTAATGAAGAGTAGCATATTTAGTAAATCAACCTTCATGTTGATACGTTTTATGGCAAAAATGTCTAGCGCTGTGCCGAAGCATTGTTCAATGTTGACCGAAGTAGTGGGGATTCCCAATATGTCACGTGCAATCGGTGCCAGTAAAGGGAACCGATGTTTATTTTCGTCCCAGTACTTCAAAGGGCGAAGAGGCATGATCTTTGAATTAGCATCGGATGGATTTTCTTGAATTTCCAATGAAGCGTTTGGCTCGTTAAGGTACTGGTCAAACTCATCCAACACCCGTGATCGGCCAGCTGAATGTGGACGAGTTGACCAGCTGAGGGTGCTGTAGAGACCCCAGAGACCCCGTGCCCTTTTGGCCGAATACGGCGCTTCGCTGCTCGCAGACTTTTCTGCTCCTAAAGACGAATTCGAAGTACTCCCGTGTCGATTTCGATAGCTTTCTGCTGTGTCTGCCTACGCTCCGTCCTCTTTCAGGCGGCAATAGCGATGTTCTATCTCCGCTCGGACGCATGCCAAGACGTCATCTTGGTTAAGCCCGGAAAACGACAGTCAGTGTGTTTTAAACCTTGGGTCAAGGATCGCGCCTATAATGGAGAAATTCGCAAAATATTAAATTACTAACAGAAAAATAAATTTTAAACGCATGATTACCTGCTAAGTAGACTAATTCGTTTAGAATAAAAAAGAATCTCGTCTCCAAGGAAGTTTTGAGAGCTTCGACCAGAGTCTTTCAGTAGTTGATTTTTCCTACGAATGGGCTCACCGGATTGAGCTCAGCTGATCCTCGGTTTGATTGGACGGTAAGGGTAATTTGGTTCAATAAATTGATGTACGCAGGTACGACCGTTCCAATGGTTTCGTAATCACATTGGAAGTCGTCCGTTGCCTCTTGAAAAGGCGTAAGAACCATTACAGTTTCTTTCAGCTGCTTGATTTCTAAAGGAGACAGTTTTGGGTATTTCGTCGTCGTAGCATTCAATCGGTTTTGCAGTTGAGGATCAGTATCGAAAGCTTTGATGATGGAAGTTAGAGAATACATCTCAGAATTCCACCGAGTCACGTTCTTCGCTACGAGGCGGAAGCCGACCGATTAAAAAACTTCTTCGGTGTCAATGAAACTATGGCGGATCAGAGTTAATGATGGCTCCACCATGCTTCATGTCAGCTCCTACCGGGGGCTGTAGTAAGAAAATAGGAAATTAATCAATCACGAAACAAGTAAAAACCAAAGTAAAAGTGTTTAGTAATTATGTCAACTGCTTTGAGGCCGTCGTTAACAGTAAGTTGAAGATCATGTCCTTTACAAGAGGCTCGCAGTTTGGAAAACATCTGGTATGTCGACTCCGTGTTACCTTCCAGAAAACCCAAGGTCGCCCGTGGAATGTTCAGATACGAGTTATCCAAAGCATCCTGGACTTCCTCGAACTCGGTCTCTTCGTCAGGATCAACTGTCATCAAAGAATTAAAAGCAGGATGGTTTCTGGATTGAAGCAGCTCCGCAATGGAATAAGAATCCGCATATTCTAGCACGAGATCTATCATTTCTTCTTCATCAGTAAAGTCCTCCACTAACGTCTCCTCCTGTTCGGCTTGGCCGTTCTCACCCGGTTGAATGTCGGGAAATAATCTGAGATTAAAGGCCCGGATCATGTTGGATCCGCTGTCGGTCACCACTCGAACAACCTAAATAATGAAGTGAATAAAGGCTGTTTAAAGGAAATTTCTTTTTAAATATGAAAGTACTAGGTACCGTTTTGATGTTTAGATCCCATTCCTTAAGAACGTCTTCAAATTCAGCTAGAATAGCTTCCCCGGTGTGACAGCCAGTCATTTGCCGTAGGCTGATAAAAGCGTTGAATTGCTCGTAGTTGATTGTAACACCTTCTAGGCTGAAGCCGATATACCCGCACATTCGTTTGGATGACCAAATATCAAGCATCAGAGTGACCGATCCGCTCTGAGATATTTTTTTCAGCACGAGCATCTTAATCCGGTCATATTCTTCTCCTATATGACGCCGTCTCATTGTGAAATCGTTTGGGGCCTTGTAACCTGGTATGCCGACCCAATGTTACAAAGTACAAGTGATATAAAAGTAACATCATACAAATATGTAATGTACCTCGAAAAATTATTTCCATTCCGGATTCCTGAAAAAAATGAGGGAAATGTTTCCAGTGACAGGCATGCGAGTCGGTCCAAAGTGGCTTGACGAGAAGGGTGGATTTTTGTCTCGGTTGTAAAGGCAGTAATGGAAGCTTGTTGCTGTCTATGAGAGCATGGTTGGTCCGCCTTATTATGAAATTGCTTCCACTCTTTACTATGTCTTCGTTCGAAATGAATCGAGAAGTTGGTTTAGGCCTTTTTGTACGTGGAAAAGTACTTCCGGCACGTTTTGCAAAGGCAATGAAGTTGCCCATCTGAACCCTCACGCCAATCCATGAAGAACTTTTTTCTCCAGGAAGGAAATGAGTCTGTAAAATAAGGATATAAATATATAAATTAGTACTAAACTTGCAAACGAAAATGGTGTAATCCTAGTACTTACTCTGCTTGAAAGCTGGAATTGAATTAGTATTGGGTGGTGGATCAGGATCCTTGCGACCTGATCCACCCCGATAACCCTCGAGCAAGATTTTATGTCGACAAATCTGGAGTAGGAGCCTGATTCAATTGCACGACTGAATCCTGACTCTCATTCAAGTCAATGGCCTGCGAGACTCAGCGGCGGCCTGCGAGAGTCAGAAGCTTCACCGAGCAAAATCTGATTCTCTTCGTTCAGAATTTCTTTTTGGACAAAACTCAAATCTTCTACACTATCTACAGTAGGCTGCTTTCTGGGCCGTCCACGTCCTCTATTTGAAAGTGGCGCAGAACACCTTCTGCGATTCGGTTTTCCTGGCATTCTTATTACTGCATAAAAGGAAATTTCAAAGTTAATGTGACAATATTGACTCTTGCATGGTTTATAAGCAGCTTTAATACTTACCATGGGTGTGATAAACCTGATATTTCAATAAAAACACACAAAACTAAAATGAAATTCGGTATATATTGAAATTTTCGTGAAAATTTGAAGTAAAACGCAATAGACACATAGAGAAACTATTGCAAGTCAATTTGCAGTTGCAATAGTGCAGGCGAAAAATGTGATAAATTATAATGTTTTGCCAAAATTCTAATATGTAAAAGTATTTTTAAATAGTATTTGTATTTTATTCACTTTGAGCAAAAAATACCAAATAAAAATACTTAAATTAAAAATAAGGAACAGCAAAATACCAGTGTTGTCAAAATCTGTTGTGATTTAAATCACAAATGATTTTGATTTTGATTTAAATCATTTTTAAATTTTGCGATTTTTGATTTGATTTATGCGAAAATAAATCATTTTAAAAAATCAAAATCACCGTTTTCTATAAATTTTAATGCAGATTACAGCATATTCATCATTCTTTCTAAAATATAACGATCATTGTGGGAATCGCGCCTGATACTAAAAGTTTTGTACTGATTTTGTAGGGAGGATGGGACCAATTAAAACGCGTTTGATTGAAACAAAAATCGAAATGGAAACAAAAATCTAGCTCTTGGCGTCTGACAAAAATTTTGAAAAATGAGTAAGAATAAATAATTTTCTGCACAATTATATACTTTTTGGCTGAATTAAATCAGTACTAGTCTGGGGGACCAAAAATACACGAAGTGTTTCATTTGAACCCATTCTACCCTACACTAATTTTTCCCTTGCTATTAATCAATTGCAAAAAAAAAAAAAAAAAAAAAGTGGAAGAAAATGACGAAGCGATTTCCCATTGCTTTGCTAACAAAGATATGGTTATATTCAAGCAAAAAAAGTTTAAGGGATTTTGATTTTTATTTCGAAATCGATTTAAATTACGATTCCAATCTTTTTTTTCATGATTTTGATTTATGATTTAAATTGCGATTTAAATCAATTCTAGAAAATGATTAGATTAGATTTAAGATTTAGATTTTAGCTAGTTTGGCGAAATGATTTGATTTAAATTTAAATCTTTTTTTCATTTGATTTTGACAACACTGCAAAATTCAAATACGTAATAAAATTCGTATTTGCTGTATTTTATTTTAAATTTATTTTGTTTTAATCGACAAATACGATACACTGTTAAGCAGTAACAACAATGGATAACTGCGGGAAAATTATTAAGTTTCATAGTTTTTAATTTAAAAAAAATATGTGTCTCGTTTAAAATTATTTTCAGGAGAATGAATTAGTTGAACTTCTCAGAAAAAGTGACAAGTTTCATAGTGTATCATTTTTAAATAGTAAGTTTCAAGTTTTAAATTATTTTCTGGTAAGTCAACAAGTTAACTTGATGGCAACATCGACGACCAAGAGAGGATCCATATCCTTACAAGCTACAAAGATTGCATGTTAAAAAGTTTTAAAGAGAACGTTGACAGATCCGCGAAAATGAGGAACAACCTAAAGGACCATCTCTTGAAAGGACTCATTTTTGCGGCTAGAAGCGAAATGGTTTCTCTTGGAGATGATCTTGATCTGGTGCAATCTAATGCAACGGACTACAACTGTGATGGGTATCTTATATTTACCAGAAAAGATGAGATCAATTGTGAGAAGGGGCTGTCCATAAAGTATGTCACGCATTTTTTTACTTTTTTACCCCCCCTCCCCCCTTGTGACTAGCTGTCACAAACGTTTTACCCCCCTAAAAAAGTACGTCACAAATTTGAGCCCCTTCCCCCAATAGGACAATAGTTTTTTTTTAAAATCCGTGTTTATTTTTAAAATTCAGTTCTTAATTTTCAGTTTTTTGACATTCAAATTCACAATTAAACCTTCTCATCTTCCCATGGAATACTTAAATATTCTTCAATATCGAACACTGGCAGCAATCCGCTGTTTTTTTCGGGCATTTTTGTAGGAAGCGAGATATTTGATAAATCCAATTCTTCTTCTTCAAACCATTCCACATCCTCTTCACCTTCTTCCCTTACGATGACAGCCATCAACTCTCGTTGTCTTCTTGCTGCTATCCGGACTGGGTGAATTTTTGAAGGCTCACTTGATAAACTTAATGACACATCAGATGATTTACGATGGTGAGATGAATGCGCTTTCATCATTTTCTGCAAAGCAAAGTAAAGTCCACAAATATTGCAGATCCGACTGACTAAACATGATTGCACTTACGGGCAAAACAAATCATAGGGGATCCGTTTGAATTCTTTCTTCGCTTCTGGTAATAGATGAGCAACATTTGACGAAAGAGCGAGAAAAATCGACGGAAATTTATTTCCATCACCAAGGATCTGTTTAGGTGTAATGATTCCACCATCAATAGTTTGCTGCAGTGGGAAAGGAGGAGGAAGGAATCTTGATGAAACGAAACTGAAATATGGGCTTCTTCTTTTGCCACAGCAATCGATGTCTGCACACTTGACAATTTGTGTTAGATATTGGATAGTTCTAACGTGCTCGGCCATCCAATCAAGATCTTTTGAAAGTAGCCTTTCGCTTCTCAGTTCTCCAAATTCAGGATCAATATATTCGGATATAGTTGGAGCGCCATCTATGACAACCTTTGACCAGAGTTCAGCCAATGTTTTGCCAGCAAATTCAAAATTTTGTTTCTCAAGTTCTTCGTCGATGGTCTTTCCTTGACTGTCTAAGTGACTTCCATAGTGATCGTACGAAAGTATGAGACCAGCCAACTCTCGACTTAAGGGAGCCATCCTTCATTCAACTCTGTTGAAAGCACTACGGCCTGGGGCATTCGTTGCCACAAACAAGGCGTCAAGATTATTTTGAATAAAGTGATGAATTGATACGTCGATAACTTTTTGATACCTAAAAATAATTGAATAATCATCATACAATTCAACATTAATATAAAAAATAAATACCTGGGGTTTTCATCCGGTCCCCCGTCAACAATAGTAATGCCCACCGGTTTTACATTCCCTGTGTCTTTCATAATAACTTCGAATTCCGGTATACTAAGCAAACGCTCAAAATCTAATCCATGAGATAGCGCCGTTGATGAACAGTGTTTCCCCGAGCGTATAGCTATGTAGGTCGGTCCTGAATAACTGACAGCCTCAATTTTCCCCATTCCATTCTCCTTTATATCAATTCCAGCATAAACAGAGGGCGAAAGTTTATGCTTGCCTGCAATAACCCAGTCATGATCTGGGAGTGTTACACGATATTCAACGTGCATTAAAAGTGGGGCTTGTTTGTTGGCAGCAGTGAGGCCAATTGGGACCTTTGCCTTGTCGTCTTGACTTAGAAAAGTAACAATTTTCGGTCCCAGAAGAGAAGCCAATTCTTCTAAACGCCTTATTGTTGCCGAACAAAACCACATGTCCACATGTTTGGAATTATGATCATTTTGCGCATGAATTAAGCGAACAGGAACAGTAGACACATGTCTTTTGCCTTCAATAGAAACACTGCGCTTTGGTAAAAGCCTTAAATAAACAGCGCTCCTACTCACCTTGAATATTTATAGCCACAAGAAGACTTAACAAATCAGTACGCTTAGATTGATTTATAACGTAACTTATACCATAAATCCATCGGATTTTAGTTGATCTGTTAGGTCATCAAGCGTCTTGATGCTGCGATAAACATCCGACCTTCTTTTTTCATGGGCGGCAGACTCGTGAAGGGCAATATCAACAATGGCTTTCAGAAACAGAGGCTGGTCGATTTCAATTCTTGGACGACCAGTTTTTCCTCTCAACTTCAACGCTTCTTTTACTTCGGGATGTGTTTCACACAATTTTGAGATTTTTTCTCGTTTGGATGCTCTGCTTTTCTTCTGTCTCTCTTGTTCTTTCTTTTTCTTTTTCAATTCACTCTCGAGACTTTCTTTCTTTTTTCGTTTCGACTTCAGCTCTTCCTCTTGTGCATCAGTAATATGGCCAGTATTTTTTCGCTTCATCAATCCAACCAAATCTCCATTTAACAGATCAATTTCACATCTTAGTTCGTCTTGTCTTTTGGTCCTTAATGTTTGTGAAATAACAGACTTATTTGCCACAACAGCTAAAGGTGAAGATGGCGTGGGCTCAACTATTTCTGCCAAATCAGTCGGTTCATCAAATTGGTTCGAATTCAAGGGAAATGGGTTGTTCAATGGGATCTGGTTTTTTAACAGATTTAGATGATTGCTTTGACCAAAAAAGCATGTGTTTGCCCTTCGATTCCAACGCGATCGACTCATATTTGTTTAATAGTTGACTGAAATTTTCCAATAAATTTGGTTTGTCTGATTTTAAATCATTCCAAACTTTGTTGATCTCTTTTTGAGCAATTTGTTTGCTTTTACTAGGATAAGCGTTAGCAAATGCTTTTTTTAGGGATTCGTAAGACTCGGTTAGATCCATTGCTGCTACAATGGCTTAGCGAAATGACTAAATTTGCACCCCAGCTGTTATCCTCTCGGATTCCCTCGTGCAATTTGGCTTGTGACGTCACATTTTCTAGAACACCCCCCTCCCCCCGTCACAACCCGTCACAACAGCGAAGACCTCCTCCCCCCCCCCCTCGAGCGTGACATACTTTATGGACAGCCCTGAAGTGCCTCGCTTCGCTTACGTAAAAAAAAATTGAGCTACCCAGTGAATTTTACGCGGCACACATTATTACCCTTAAGAGCAAAGTATTCCTCCGTTTCGGTTCACTCGGCTTTTATAACACCATCGCCAAGGTGGAGAGTATTCTTCAAAAGCACCTAAAATCAGAGGAAGCCTACACCAGGGATTCTTTTGAGTTAGTTATCAAGAAAATTGTTTGTGACGGCCTTAGTATTCTTTCCATATGTTGCGAGGAGCATCGAGCTGAAGTTGTATCTTTTCTGATCTATGAATACGTTGCATTCCGCTATCACATCGGATCTAAGCTTTTAAAAAATGAGGCCCAGAAAAAATTGAAAGATAAGCAACAAAAACACCGCAAAATGTTCAAATTGGTTGTGTAATATGTTTTTCAATTGCAATACAGTGTATAGATGTATACAGTGATAATGTATACAGTTGTAATACAAAGATTCAGTTGAAATGTAAAACTTTAAGCAGAATAACTTACTTTCCGCGGGCTTAGCAATGTAATGTTATGACTGATCAGGGTAGTCAGCACCTCTAGTGGATACCCGGATTTTACTTTCAAAAATTAGCAGACGAACCATCAAAATCGGGTCTAGCAGACGACAGCTCTTGGACCTCTATTTAAAAACCATGCTATTATGCCAGCATTTAAATTAATATACGGGTAATTACTTACACAACCACTTATTGAAAAATATAGCTAATAAAATTCTCTATGAAATGCTAGAAAAAGAAAATCATTAATTTTAATCTTAGCTAAAAATATGAGAAAAACAAAATTTCCAGGGAATTTTTTGGTTTCCAGGACGTGTACTGGACATAGGCGATTTGCTTTGAAAAACAAGTTCAGTCAAAGAGATTTTTTGTTTTCACGTATCACTTTAATTGCTATATATTTCTAGAGTTCTAGTCCACGCGGATCTTTAAAACTCATTGGTTTTTGTTAAGTTTTTAAATGTAAAAAAAATAGGTATTTTGCGTGTTCCGTTAACCGTTATGGAAAACTTTTTTTTCTTTTTCTCAAATTTTTATACTAGATTAACATAATTGCTGGTATTTTATAGAGAATTTTTTTTTGCTATCATTTTCAAAAAGTGAATTATTTTTGAGTAACTAATAACTCTTCTATTAATTTAAAAGCTGGCATAAGGGTGGGTGAACTCACGTAAATACACTTTGGGCCTTATGTTCGGCTATTGGGTTTGTAGGAAATAATCCATTTTACGGTACGTTTAAGCCAAACCATGGAGCCAGGTTTTGGTATATCGGTCATAATTTATTTGGTACAATTAGATCTACAACCATCGATAAACAAAAATAACCCTGGCATCCCGGCATGCCGGCATCCACCAATTCAGCCATTATTCAGTTTCATCATCACATTTTTCATAATATGTTCATAATACAGTCTCGAGGATGACCCAGAAATTGTTGCAAGTGATGATTTGCTGCTAGTTCCGGAAGTGGATGAATTTTTTAATGCATCCGTTATAGAAACCTCTATTTCAATCAGCCATTGTGATAGTCATCTAATTAGTCAGGGAGGTATGGATATCACGGCTGATCCCGAAACAGAATTGCGTCTTAATTTTTTAAAATTTGCTTCTGAAGCAATAAGTATGCCTATTAATGACCCTGTTCTGCTTGATTTTGGCAAAAAGTTGCGTGACCATATTCCAATTGTTTAATTTCTTTTGCTCTGTTTGTTTTTATCATTTCATAGGTTCTTATTCATTTGTTATTCATTGTTTCTAGTCTTATTTCTTTTTATTCTACACCTTTAATCTTTCCCGCACGTTTTCAGTACTAATATTAAAAAATTTACTTCAACCCAAATAATAATAAGATTCAGCCAACACCTTCTACTTACTACTAATTCATTTGACCAGTTATGCGGCCATCCACTTATACGACCGCCTCACCAAGTGGTCGTATCATTGGACCGGTACTGTAATATAAACAATTCTCAGCTTATACGAACGAAGAATCTTACGAAGACGTCATTTAATTTGCAAGTCGTTATACGGGATCCAACACTGAGATTCTGCATCACAGTCAGAAACGCTACACATACGCTATTGGTAATAACGGTATAACGCACAAGCAGCTAGAAGTTAAACTTAATTGTTAAAACAATATTTTACAGCCTAAGCCCAACATTTAAAACAATCGCTTTAAAAGATGAACTGGGGGATTGCAAAAAATACACCCTGCCCCCACCTTGCCCTGTCGTGTCCATCACCCTGTCTACTCTACCCCTTAAAAACAAAAAAAAAACAAACAAAATACACGTTACCAAAATTAAAAACCACCTATTGGCGGGTTAACGGGTTTTTTGTTTATTTTTTCTTTAAGAGGTTGAGTCACAGGATCTATTAGGCCTATTTGCTGTGCTAGATAGGAGAAACCAGCTCGCTAGAATTACGTTTACATCAAAGGCATACCCCACACAGCACACTGACGTCTTTTGAAGAATATTTATTCATCTTAACGGCACTATTTGGATTTCTTTATTCTTTCCTGGAATCCTACAATGAACAATTTAAATTCGATTTTAGCAGGTGTTGATGTTCGGCAAAAACTGCTGTAATACACGAATTGTTATGGTCACCAAAGCTCTCATTTTTTGCGTTCATTGGGAAGACTTTTTGCTCCATAAAAAAAACGCTAATAATATAATTCTGACATCAGATTCGAAAAAAAAACAAACAAATAGAAAAGAAATCATGTGGAAAGTTCTTCGAACCGGAGTTGAACCTTGACCTATGAATATCTTTGAACAACGCCACAGTCCACCGCTCTACCAACCGAGCTATCGGCTAGACATAAATCTTCAGATTCAGTTGAGAACTAACAAAAGAAATGGTGTGCGTGACAACTGAGCAAACTTCAGTAACCGCTCCCGAAGGGAAACTAATTTCTAATGAGTCACCTTAACCACTAGGCCACATCTGCTGTTAGTTAATGTGGGACTGATTGATGAAAATCTGCTATAACTCAATAACAGCTGATTTACTTCAATTGGTTTTGATATAAATCTTTAACGTGTGTGTCAGAAGAGGGATTCGAACCCTCGCCCAGAGAACTGGACTACGACCTGAACAGCAGCACCTCGGACCGCTCGGCCATCATGACTGAACCACTTTGAATAATTTTTGGGAGCGGTTCCCTGTATTTCGCTTACATTGTGATCATGATTTTATGGCTACGCGTATGTTAACAATTCTATAAATGTCTTCAGTGCACTGTCCCCTCTATGACAATTGAACTCATGACCCCTAGTTAGCCAAATGTTTACAAGACTAGTGCTCTGCCACTGAGCTAAGAAGGCTGGTAGGATCAACTCGCAAAGACATAGCTATCCGTATTAGGTGGGTTTTGGTTTACTTAATGAACATGGCCAAATATGTGGAACGCTTCACGATTTTGCGTGTCATCCTTGCGCAATGGTCATGCTAATTTTCTCTGTATCGTTCCAATTTTAGTATATGTATTCCGTGTAGAATACAGTAACAATAATGCCGACCAAAGCTTTTGTACCTCTTATTTTTCAAGTCCAAGGCAAATATCATAAGTGAAAACAACATATGCTCACCGACTTAAGACATACCTTTGTCTTCATTTTTTCAAAGTAACAGACAAAGCATTGTCTTAAGATTCGGCTTTTTTAAATACGATATTATTCCTTCCGCTAGTGATTGGTAGCTGTATTTAAAGTTGACTTATTCATATTTTTGTCATTATATTGTCACGCGGTAAATTGTCGTCCTTTATACGATTTACTGTACGTGGAAGTTCTCCTTGTTTTCCCTTACTATTCGTAGAAATTCTCCTTGTTTCCCCTTGTTCTTAAACGAGAAAATACATTAACGTGATCCTTACGCTTGTTGTTCTCCGAACAGCACAAACGTTCTGTTGTAAGAAAAAAGGGTAAGAAGAGGAAGGCTCAAGGCGGTTAGACAGAGAGAGTAGGAGGGTGCAGTTTAGTTGTTTTAGTGTGACTAGTGGTGGGATTGTCGAGTTAAGTCGACAGTGGAAGTGTTTTTGGGAGTCTGCGCTTCTTCGAAAAGTGCGAGCCAGCTTTCAAAATTACATTTATTGAGACTGAAAACAGCCTAAGTGATTGCGCCCGTTTACAACGTGACATTTGGTGGAGATGCAGGGTAGAAGCTGCTGATTTTACAGCTTTATTCGACCACACAAGAAGACCCGTTAGTCAACATGGAACGCAGAAGAGTACAGTTTCGCGTTGAGGACATGGAACGCAACCCAATACCTCCTTTGGTCAGAGCTCAGCTTTCCCCTGATCCGGAAGTTGTGCGTCGCGACGGAAGACGTGTTAGAGAACGAGAGCCACCCATCTTTCGGAGCGACCCAAAGGAAGATTCCGTCGACTGGTTGTTTCGTTTTGAAGAAATATCGTCCTACAACCAATGGACCCCCCAACAGCAGCTCAGTAATTTTGGAATGTTCCTTGAAGGTATAGCACGACGCTGGTATTTAAGTTTAGCGCCACGACCCACCACCTTTACTGAGATCCGTGACAGATTTCTTCTTGCATTTAAACCGCCGAATTATGACTTGGATTTGGAAGCCAAGTTACGCTCACGTGTACAGGGTGAAAATGAACAAGCAATAAGTTACTGTCATGATGTTATTTACCTTTGTTCCTGTGTCAATCCGCAAATGAGCGAAGGTACTAAACTACAGCATTTGCTACGTGGGTTAAAGGGTTCATTGGTCAAGAAAGTCTACCCATTTCTTAAATCGGATGAACATAATGTTCAAGATTTCATGAGATTGGTTCAAATTCAATGTCAAGCCGTTTTATTGGCTGAACAGTCTACTGCGGAAATATCAACGGGTACCCCTTTAATGACGCTACAGACCCACCTGGCCCCTCCAAGTTCTCCTTTTGTCACCAAAGAAGAATTACAACAGTTTAAGAAAGATTTAACTTATGAATTACGCGGAGAATTAAATTCAACGCTGAAAGATCTAAAAAAAGAGGTGAGCAGTGATCTTAAGGAAATCGGAAGAGAACTCAGCCTCCAGGTCCGTGATATGTTCGACCGACAAGAAAGCCGAAACAAAAGCCCAACCTACAAAAGGACAGTTGACGGACAACCTATTTGTTTTGGTTGCAATAAATCAGGTCATATCAACCGTGATTGTCCGGACCTTAATGAACGGCCTATACGGAAGTGTTTTATCTGCGGAAGCCCTTCTCATTTAGCGAACAGATGCAGTCAACCTCGTGAAAAGAGAACCCCGCTATCTCCCAAACCCACAGCTTCGTCAAACTAACGCCGGTGGTTCAAAGGGATGATACCAGCAGTCCGGTCTTCACAATTCCCTCACCAAATCGTTCTAAATTAGTGTTCAAAAACGTGTTGTGCAGAAACTATTCCATGGAAGCAATCATCGATACTGGATCTGGAATCACCGTCTTCTCCCCCCAAATGTGTCACTATCTACAATTACCGATCAAGAAATGGTCCGGATCCAACGTTTGGTTAGCGGGAGGGAAGCAAATTAGCGTGGAAGGTGCCGTTGATGCCGAGATCCTGATCGACAATGTGTCAGTGTTTGTTCAAGCAGTCGTGTTCGAAATCAACGGCTATGATTTGTTGCTAGGCAACGACGCTTTACGTCAGTTAAAAACGATCAAGATAGACTACGCTGAGGATGAAGCCACCTTCGAATTGGGAAATATTGTCATAGAAGATCAACAGGTTCCGGAAAAAACCAATTTTATTTTTTGTAGGGAATCTTGTCAAATTCCTGCTCATTCCGTCGCAAGAGTCAGAATCGGATACCAATTTGGGGTCGGGAAGCCCGAGACTCTTAAGATGATAGAACCATCACCAAAAGTCATGAAGGACAAAGGATTATCTGTAGGGCGATTTTGCTACTCTTCTGATTCGCTACCCGAGATCGTCCATCTTGTCAACTTTTCGGACTCTCCTCAGTGGATGCAAGAAGGAGTCACACTGGGGAAAATTTGCAACGCCACAGAGTCGGTCGGTATACAGGTATCCACCGGAGAGGAGAAACTCGACTTTGACCGTTCAATCAACAAGGATTTGTCGACGGGTGACCGCCATCAGTTCAAGGGTCTTCTCTCTAATTATGAACGTTGCTTTGCTACGTCGGATCGTGAACTGGGATCATCAAACCTGGTTCAGCATGAAATCAACATAGGGCAACATCCGCCCGTCCACCAGCCTCCTTATAACAGCGCCTGGAAACAACAAGAGATAATCGACACGCAAGTGGAACGAATGTTGGAAGATGATGTCGTCGAGCCCTCACAAAGTCCGTTTGCCGCCCCAGTTGT
The DNA here is from genome assembly GCF_020631705.1 of Daphnia magna. Lineage (NCBI taxonomy): Eukaryota > Metazoa > Arthropoda > Branchiopoda > Diplostraca > Daphniidae > Daphnia > Daphnia magna. Next base: position 4,434,131 of record NC_059188.1, read on the forward strand.
CTTGATTCAAAAGCCAGACGGAACGTGGCGTTTTTGTGTCGATTATCGGAAGCTCAACGCCATCACGATCCGCGACACCTATCCTCTGCCCCGAATAGAGGATGCCCTCAGTCGACTGGAAGGATCGAAATACTTCTCCATCATGGACATGCAAAGCGGCTACTGGCAGGTGCAGATGAAACCCGAAGATAAAGAAAAAACAGCTTTTATCACAGCCAACGGTCTCTATCAATTTAAAGTGATGCCCTTCGGCTTGACGAACGCTCCAAGTACGTTTCAAAGGATGATGGATGTCCTTCTAGCCGGATTGAAGTGGAGTTCTTGCTTAGTCTATTTGAATGACATTGTGATCTTCTCTGGAACAATTCCCCAGCATCTAAGCCGACTCGAAGCCGTTCTCAAGTGTCTTGCAAAGGCTAATCTCAAATTGAAATTATCCAAGTGCTCTTTTGGTGCCACTAATCTTAAAATTTTGGGTTACATAGTCAGCGGTGCTGGAATCTCGCCAGACCCAGCTAAAGTGAATGCCGTATCCATGTTTCCCACACCCGGCTCAGTTAAAGAAATTCAGAGTTTCATCGGACTTTGCTCCTATTATAGACGTTTTATAAAGAATTTTGCCGTCCTCGCGCGCCCTTTAATTGAACTTACGAAGAAAAGTAATTCCTTTCAGTGGACCGCTGAGCAACAGAAGAGCTTCGACACACTCAAGAATGCCTTGATAACTCCTCCCGTTCTGGGGCACCCGAATTATAATTTACCCATGGAAATTCATTGTGACGCGTGTGGCTTCGGAATTGGGGCAGTACTCGTCCAGCGACAAGAGGGAAAAGAGAGAGTTCTAGCCTACGCCAGTCGCCTTTTAAGTCCGGCGGAACGCAACTACGCTATCACGGAACAAGAATGCCTCGCTCTGGTCTGGGCCGTCCAAAAGTTCAAAATCTTCATTTGGGGAACTCAGATCAAGGTGGTCACCGATCATCACGCCTTATGTTGGTTGCTGCGAAAGAAAAATCTAGCCGGCCGACTAGCTCGATGGAGTCTCCAGCTGCAGGATCTTGACATCGAGGTGATACACAAAAGTGGCAGACTTCATACTGATGCTGACGCATTATCTCGTCACCCAATTGAACCTCCGGAACCTGAACTCGAGATACCCATGTTGTTGTGTGAACCTTCATCTTTGGCTTTACCTAGCCTTTCCGATCTTCCATTGCTGCAGCAAGAATGTGTCTGGTGGCGACAGATCATACAAGGGCTTAAGAAAAACAATCGAGATTATCCTACCCGTCGGCTAATCCGCCATTTCCTTCTAAAGGGGAATGTTCTCTACCATCTTTTCATCCGTCATGGCCGAGCCTTTCATCGACTCTGTGTTCCGTCGAAACTAGTTGACCAAGTCCTTCTTGCCTGCCACGATGATGTAACTGCCGGACATTTAGGAATGACCAGGACTCTAAGTAAAATTAGTAAACGTTTTTTTTGGCCTAAAATGACTCAACGAGTAACCAGCTATGTTAGATCGTGTGAAGAATGTCAAACTAAGAAGAAACCAAAAGAACGACCTGTCGGATATCTAGAATCCATTCGGATTCAACAACCCTTCGAGAAAGTCGGACTTGATTTAATTGGACCCTTCCCACTTTCGGAGTCCGGGAATCGACACGTTATTATAGCCGTCGACTATTTCACGAAGTGGGTGATCGCGAAAGCTATTCCAAAGGCCAACTCAGCTGAGGTGGTTGATTTCTTCATCCAACGCGTGCTTCTTCAACACGGCGCGCCCCTTAAAGTGATAACGGATAGAGGACGAAACTTATTATCAGGGTTCACTGAAGATTTGTTTCGCGCAATGCAGACAAATCACCTAATCACCACCGCCTACCACCCACAGTGTAATGGACTAGTGGAGAGGTTCAATCACACGTTTGCTGAAATGCTCTCAATGTTTGTTAACTCGAAACATTCCAACTGGGACAGTGTGATTGACCACGTCGTGTTTGCGTATAACACCAGTCGACAGGAATCTACAGGGGAGACGCCTTTTTTCTTACTATACGGAAGAGAAGCAGTTTTACCCATCGATGCAGCTTTGGGTAACAATCCGAATCCTTGTCTTGATGACGATCCCCTTCAATTCATCAAGACTCTACCAATTCTACGAGAACGGGTGAAAAGAAGGATACTCCAGGTTCAACATCGACAACGGAAGCGATATAATCATCGTCGTCAACAGAAAACCTATGCAGTAGGAGATGTCGTCTGGGTACATCGGCCGGTACGGAAAAAGGGGCGGTCTGAAAAGTTGCTCCACTCTTATCATGGACCATTTGTGATAATTCAGAAACTCTCCGAGGTCGTCTATGGTGTTAAGAGTCAACGAGGACAGAAAACAAAAACTGATCGTGTTCATGTGTGTAACCTTAAGCCTTATGTTTCCCGAACTAACGTTCATAAATCACCTACCAATCCTATTCCCCTAAATCCCAGCCAGGAGGGCGATGCGATCGTCGCGGAGGTGGACGATGCGATCGTCGCGGAGGTGGACGATGCGATCGTCGCGGAGGTGGACGATGCGATCGTCGCGGAGGTGGACGATGCGATCGTCGCGGAGATGGACGATGGGATCGTCGAGGATGTGGACGAAGCGGTTGCCAAAAACAAACCTGAAATTATCCAAAACCCACCAACCCATTCCTTCTCAGTCCCACGTCTCATCTATGACAACCTGCGATCAAGACATCACTGCTGATGGGTTCAGAAAAAATTTATCGTAAAAAAAAAAAAAAAAAAAAAAAAGGAGAGAATAATTTGTTCATCCACTAGCTTCCCTTCCCCTCACATTATTTTTGTCTTCAATTTATCCAGTCCAATCGTTATTTATGACTAATCTGGGATTTTGTGTTCAATTGCTTTGTTTTGAATTTCCATGTTAATTCTGTCAAGTTCATATGGCTAACAAACATGGGATTATGGGAATCATTACCCTTCCTTCCTCATTTATGATCGGGACGATCATTTCAGTCGGGGGGGAATAATGTCACGCGGTAAATTGTCGTCCTTTATACGATTTACTGTACGTGGAAGTTCTCCTTGTTTTCCCTTACTATTCGTAGAAATTCTCCTTGTTTCCCCTTGTTCTTAAACGAGAAAATACATCAACGTGATCCTTACGCTTGTTGTTCTCCGAACAGCACAAACGTTCTGTTGTAAGAAAAAAGGGTAAGAAGAGGAAGGCTCAAGGCGGTTAGACAGAGAGAGTAGGAGGGTGCAGTTTAGTTGTTTTAGTGTGACTAGTGGTGGGATTGTCGAGTTAAGTCGACAGTGGAAGTGTTTTTAGGAGTCTGCGCTTCTTCGAAAAGTGCGAGCCAGCTTTCAAAATTACATTTATTGAGACTGAAAACAGCCTAAGTGATTGCGCCCGTTTACAACGTGACAATATGTTAAGTTTAATTTTTTTTGCCGGCCTTACCAAGAGGTCTGATTCTTTCTTTTGTTTAGACAAAGCATTGTCTTAAGATTTGTCTGTTTTAAATACGATATTATTCCTCCCGCTAGTGATTGTTAGCTGTATTTAAAGTTGACTTATTCATATTTTTGTCATTATATGTTAAGTTTAATTTTTTTTTGCCGGCCTTACCAAGAGGGCTGATTCTTTCTTTTGTTTAGACAAAGCATTGTCTTAAGATTTGTCTGTTTTAAATACGATATTATTCCTTCCGCTAGTGATTGGTAGCTGTATTTAAAGTTGTCTTATTCATATTTTTGTCATTATATGTTAAGTTTAATTTTTTTGCCGGCCTTACCAAGAGGGCTGATTCTTTCTTTTGTTTAGACAAAGCATTGTCTTAAGATTTGTCTGTTTTAAATACGATATTATTCCTCGCGCTAGTGATTGGTAGCTGTATTTCAAGTTTAATTTGTCATGTTTTTGTCATTATATGTTAAGTCTAAGGTTTTTCGGCCTTACCAAGAGGGCTTATTCTCTCTTTTTTTTAAGACAAAGCATTGTCTTAAGATTAGCCTGTTTTAAAAACGATATTATACCTTGCGCTAGTGATTGGTAGCTGTATATAAAGTTAACTAATTCATGTTTTTGTCATTATATGTTAAGTTGAATGTTTTTTCGGCCTTACCATGAGTGCTGCTCCTGTTTGTTTTTTCTTCAGACATAGGCAAGTCTTAAGTTTTTTTCAATAGTTATTTAAAATTAAATTTTAAAAGTATTTATCAATTTCATCAAGGAATTTTACAAATATTAATTTGAAATAATTTATGATTATAAATTTGTGAAGTCAAGCAGTCGACATTTTTTCCCCTCCCCCTCCCTAGACGACGAATTCGACTGCGCTGATCCTTTCGGCGAGCTCCGGAAGCATTGCTCGACTTGGCGGTATGGGCAGTATGGTTCAAAACACGGTCTAACAGGAGAGGTAGACTAACGCCATAAGAGCTTTTGTGTCTCAGTAGGGTGGGAGGGTTATACATTTATTTTATCCCTTTTCAATTCACAGCATAAACGTCCAAACGTTTATATTCCCTTTCATAATTTTCTAAAAAATGTTCTGTTTTAATGGTATGGGTGTCATTTAAAATTTCAGACACAGCCTTATCTTAAGTCGCAGAGCATATGTTGAGGGTTGCACATTTTGAGAATTTTTTTCTTTTTAACTTAGCATTTCTTTAAAAACTTCTCAAATCCAAGAATCTTTCATTTAAAAAATACTTCAGACAAAGCAACGTCTTAAGATTTTATCTATTTTTACGAAAGCGCTATTACCATGTAATTTTGGGGATTATGCAAATTTTTACTAACTAAGAATTTTTTTAATTAACTAAGCCAATCTTCATAAGGAATCACAATCGGAAGCATCTAAATTAACTCTAAATAGTACCGAAGTAGAAAAAATTATGTAACTAAACAAGGAAAATCTTATTTTTTTTGTAATTTAAGTTTTATTTAATCAAGAAAAACACAAATTATTTCTTTTTTAGTCAAAAGATCTTTATTGTTTAATATTAAAAGCCAAAAAAGAAATTTAAAAATTTCAGACAAAGCCTTTTCAGAAGAATTACCTTGGTGTTTCGATTCGTTTGTTCGGTTGACGTCTCTCAAGCACCACAATTAGTTATTATTTTAATTTTGCAACGGGACGGATCAGAGAAAAGGTTCTCTTACTTTTATTAAATACAATATTGCTTTAAAAGAGTCGAACATTTATTTTTCATAACTTTTAGTAAGAATTATGCAATTTGTATTCTAAATTATATTGCAGATTCATCATCTTCCGAATAGCTAGATGAGCTTTCTGTTTCTTCATCAGAATATTCGGATTCTGAGAGAGAATCGTAATTGTCTTCATCAGATGTGTCAAACTCAAATTCTGGTTCAGAATGATTTGTTTGTGTTTCACATACGAAATCTGAAAAATCCTGGTTGCACTTTAAATTAAATGTTGTTAGAGCCATTTGAATTTTTAAATTAAGATGATGAACTTCAGAAACTTTCATGACGGATTTCCCTTTCGCAAATTTCTCGTCTTCTCCGGTATGTTTTTGACTTGGTTGTTGTAGTGATGACCGTTTATCAATGAGGAATCGCATGTAGTTTATCATTTCATTCTTACTCAATGTAATTTCCTCCCTTGCTCTTTTCAATAGCATCCAACAATCAACAATATTATATTTGTCGGCAAGGGAAACTGCAAAAACGACGAAATGAAGTTTTTACTTAAAAAAGTACAATTTTTTTTATTTTTACGTGTGGGAAAGTGCGTGTCATCCCGATCCAGAACTGTTTCCCAAGGAAAGACACCTTCATTGAAATCCTCGTAAGAAATTGGAAGCGTTGTATCCTTAGAATTAATTAATTCAATCGTTTCCAAAGCCTTTCGTTTAGTTTCCGTCAAAACCCGCCTTAATTTAGTGCGACTCTTCGAATTTTCTTTTTTAGTACAAGTTCGATACTCTGAGTAAGTAATGCGGTCTCAATTTATTTTTTGTAATATACCTGCTTCTTTAGAGATAAAAAATGGAAGTAGTCTTTAAATGAGCATGTAAGCCCTCCAGCATTCTTCTCAGTGTATCAACTGTAGTCTTTTTGGTTTTTCTTTGGTCAAGAATTGCCTTAGCTTTTGTCTCCAGCTCCTTGTGAATCAGTGGAAGATCATTATATACGAGGTTATGGGTTTCCAACAATTTCTCGAGTTTTGGAGTGCCTTGTTTGATTTCCTTTCTTGCCTAAGAAATTTTCGTTATTTTCAAATAATTATTCAACCTGTATTGCAAAGTTGTTTACTTTTTCTAGCTTTTTGCGTAGAAGGAAATGCATATTTTCAATTTTACCCCAGTTCCAATAAAGAATAGCTAATGTTAAAAAATCGTTTCTGTCTAAATGAAGTAAGAGTAAAATCGTTGAATTAATAGTTAACAATGCAACAATGTTTGCTAATAAATACAGTAAGAAGCTCTATTACTATGTTTGGTCATATGCTTTAGCACATAAGCATATAGATACAATTTGGAGAAAACTTGCTCGTGCTCTTCTCCTCCAGTTAAGCCCATTCCAGTTGTCCAGCGGGGATTCCATAAAATCTGTTTTGTACATATATATTTCAAGCTTGAGAGAAGACTTTGCTTCATAATTTATTGATATAATACCTTGCATGGCAATTGATGTGCATTCTTATGCATGATAGGCAAGATTCCTGTCATTTCACTTGTTAGATTACGGTATTCAGGAAAATGACGAGCCACTTTTGTTTTCATCCATTTCCAGTATTGGCATACCACGTCGTAGCAGAAGAATTTGGCGTTACTTTTCATGGCTTCGTTGTGCATAAATGCAGTATGGGTCCACGATTCACCTTTAAACATGTTGATTGCGTATGGTACAACGCAGTGCTTGCAAGAGCTAACGACGAGCCCAGTCTCGTCATACTTCTTTTGTTCATTGGAGTCTTCTCTTGCGGCCTTAAAAGCCGATCCCCCACACATCTGTTTCTTTTTGTCTACAAAATAAGATATGGGAATTAAAAATACTATAAAATTATGATTAATCATATCGTAGTCCAGCATGTCAAATCAAGTAGTTTCAAATGAAATGTAATTGCGTACAGTAGAAACTTTGTTGTAAATCCTTTGACGGAAATTTTCAACTTCTGTATCGGATTTGATAACTAAGTTTCCAAACCTCGCCTGTGGCTGTTCCATTCTATTGAAATAATAAAACTTAAGACCAGTCTTTGTCGTGTTTTCTTGTACACGCATCTTACGTTCTTTCGTTTTCTGGATTGTGCACTTTTCCAGCCGAGCTTAAGCGCCTCAATTTTACGATAGCGTCAGAAGATCTGACTAAAGGTTCTTTCCCACAACTTGGGCAATGAGTTTTGTCTCTTTTCAGCACTTCTTGGTCAATATAGTGGCGACAGGTTTCCCACTCTCTTTCCGCAGTAGTAAATAACGGTACGTTAATCGGTCCATTCTTCCAAATCAACCAAATCATAATTATAACAATTGAATAAATTGTACTGCTTTGTGTCACGTACCCGTCCATATTCTTTAGATACGTCTTCAAGAGTGCGAGCGTACATGTTCTTTGAAGAACCTGGACACTTGTGGGAAATGTGATACCCTAATAGAAGTGCCTCTTCTGAAAAAGATATGTAACTTTCTCTGATAAACTTGCAGGGAAAAAACCAGAAAATATATAGTCGTCGATAGTGGCTTTCCTAACAGTATGGCAACTATCACAAACAAAATTAGTTCCCTTTAACAGAAACCGACCTGTCCAATTATTTTTTAAATTATTAGATAGTCTTTAGAATACGGTCTACATTGAATGTTATTTTTACCTTGCTCAGTGACAACCACGATTGATTCTGTGAGATTGGGTGTAAGCGACATCGATCCAAGGCAGTTTACATCACAGCATTTAAGAGGCACAAAGCATGGTAAACAAACATCTGTAAAAGAGCATAATAGTTGAGAAACACGTGTGTCTGAATTTTTATTTTTAGACAGATACCTTTTGTTATAATGTTTCCTTCTTCATCGATAAAATGATGGGGCTGTAATGTTTCCAGGGTTTCGCAAGAACACAATAGTCTTCGATGAAATGGCATGCTGGAGTGTGTGTTTGCATCACATTGATGGCAAAGGTGTCTTTTGCAGGTCATACATCTCACAGCGTAGAAGTTCAAATCACCATGACACTGGTCACATTTTGAATGAAATAGTGGCTGTCTTGATACATATTCTGTAAAAATTCTTCTTCTAGCATGCTGTCCCCATGCACCAAATGTTTGTCGTTCTTGCCATGTTCGATGTTGTCTTACCTGCATGCTTTCTAAGTCGTTTTTCACTTCTCTTCTTAGCTTATCTGCAAAGATACAATTTCACTTTATTTATATAACCAAAATAAAATTGTACTGGATTTTCATAGTAACCAAGATCTTCAAGGCTGATAGCTGATGGGAATTCATCAGTCGCTATGTCATGTGCTGAATGATGGGTAGTGAATGATGAAACAGTTTGTGGCTGTTGTACGGATTGCGAAGAATGTTGAAGGGAATCACCACTAAGAGTTGAATTTTTTTTTTCTTCCTAGTTTTTCCAAGATAAGTAAAAGTTTTTCCAGCAGTGGAACTAGACTTTACTTTTACATTGTTCTTCGACTTGGAAAAATGCTCGGATGAATGATGATACTTTCTTTTCCTCTTGGGATAAACATTTTTCTTCTTTTTCTCTTCTGTTGATGAGGTTTCGAAATCACTTTCCACATAATTTTCCGACTCACTCAATGAACTTACTTCTGCCATGACAAATTACGTAAAAATGTATGGTGCATTGGTGCGCCGTTTGTAGCAGCGAAATACAGATACTTTTTTCGTCAATCCAACCTTAGTCTGCTATCGTCGTCTGCTTAACACCGTTGCTATGCTTTCTTTTTTGCTGTGATCTTTTTTTAATTTAATGAAAAATGCTACCTTTTAATTGCAAAATAAATCAACCGAAATAATTAGAATTATTCTTTAATATTATTTTGCATTTCCCCCTTTTTTTACATAAAACCCATGAAAGTTATTCAAACGGATAGCCACCTAGCGGTCCAAAACATAGCCACATTCACTCTCCCCCTAGATGGCTAGGGATAAGCGCTGAGCGGCTGAGCCCTATCATCTCAAACGAAGCGAGGACGTTCTCACCCGGTTCCTACAAATCCCGGCAAATGTAGAGCAACATATTACGAACGGGAAGCTGAATGTGGCAACGACCACAGCATTCACCACAACCAGACGTGGCCCACGTCATTACGATTGCGAAGACGATCAAAACGTAGGGTCTGAATGCAACGGCAAATTCTACACCAGCTCACCGACGGAAATCGCCTGCCAAAACGCCGTATGCGTAGACAAATAACATCACTGAGACACAAAAAAACCATTGCGGCGACTGGTTGGACGAATAGCGCGCGCCGTCCGCTATTTGATCGCTTAGTGCAGCCCGTCCGCTGTAACAGTTGGGTATCTACGCGAAAATAATGAGGTTAAATATTTCGCACTAAAAGCTCTACTAAGAGCGCAGGGCACTTTTTATTAAATTGCGCAAAAAGGATCAATTTAGCGCAATTCATTCCATCATATAATTTACGAAAAGAACAAGCGCTAAAATCAATATTTAACGCTACATATCACGCATTGCACTAAATTTAATTAAACGGACGTGCAAAGTAAACCAACAATTGCGGCGACTAGTTGGGCGAGTAGGGCGTGCCCTTTCGTTATTTCGGCACTTATCGCGGCGCCTTGCGTTATTTTTGCGTTGTCGATCGCCCGTTGTTTTTAGCGGCTCGCACGAAAAATAATTATATTAAATGTTTCACGCTAGATCTAGCGCTATCTAAGCGCGCATGGCGCTAGTGATGTAGTTTTGATAAACTTGCGCGCGAAGCGCTATATTTAGCGCAATTCACTTCATCGCATTATTTATAAAACGTGCCAGCGCTTCGGTTATTTAACGAGTTGCGAAAAAAAAACAATTGCGGCCACTTGACTAGTTGCGCGCGTCCGTCTATTATATTAGCGCTAGTCGCTATCGAGTCCGTTCTCTATCTTAGCGCTAATCGTCGCTTGGCCAATGTTTAGGCGGCTCGTTTGGCGAAAAATGTCAAATGGTTTGCGTTGGATATAGCGATATCGTTGCGCGTATGACGTTAGTGATCTATAGATCACTCGACTACGATGCGTTGATTTTAGGCCAATTTTTTCTATCATATGACTTACGAAACGCGCAAGCGCTAAAATAAATGTTTAGCGCTGAATAATGCGCATCACATAAAATTTGATTGAAGGAAAATTCTCGGCTGAAATAAATTGCGTTTATATTTTGCCGTTTAATTTCGGGCTGGCCGGACTGCCCCTTGTCGACGACACCCAGAATATAAACTGATGAATTTGTTGGCGATTGATCTGTCCCATATGAACAGCGGCCCATCTTTGACGGCTTTTCCTATTTACGGCCGCATATATGCCTTCGCTGCTCAATAAATAAATTGAAGATGACCCACCTTCAACACCGGAAGCGGTTCGAGCTGGAGTAGCCGCTGTTGGCCAGCGCCAACGAGGTGAAAAATATCAAAAACTCAGGTGACTTAGCATGGTTTGCGGATATTTTTTTAGCCAGATGTATCTGGGAACTGGGAAGCGCCTTCTTTTCGCTCTCAATAGCAAATGGCTGCGAGCGGTGGCCGCTGAGTTTTTCAAATGTTCCGTCTATGTGGTGCGAGCCAGTAGCCGCTGCCGGTGTTGGAGGTGGGCCATCTTCAATTTATTGGACAGCAAGGGCATACGGCTATAAAGGAACGACGGGTCGCTAACGATCAGCTACTCTGGGTGTCGTCGACAAGGGGCAGTCCGACCAGCCCGGAATTAAACGGTGAAAAACTAGCGCAATAATATTAAGCCAAATATTTGCTAGATATGCGCCCGGTTAATTAAATTAAAAACAATACGCTTTAATAAGGGCTAAATTTTTATTTTAGGGCTTGCGCGTTTCGTAAATTATACCATGAAATAAATTGCGCTCAATTGATACTATCGTGCGCAACTTAATGATTAGCACCCTCCTGCGCTCTTAGTAAAGCTTGTTCTAGTGAAAAATATTTTACCTTATTATTTTTGCGTATATATTATAAAAGGTATTGCGCTAAATTTAGCGCCTCGTAGTTTATCACAGGTAAATCACTAGTGCCATACGCGCTTACACAACGCTAGATCTAGCGCGTAATATTTGACTTAATTATTTTTCGCGCTACATATTTATTTTTGCTGCTTATTTGTGTTTGTAAATTATGTAATGAAATTCAATGTGCTAAATTTTACGCATTTCGCGCAAGTTAATCTTAAGTTAATTATTAGCGAAATGCGCGCATAGAGAACGCTAGATCTAACGCTAACAATTTAAAATGTTTGGCCGCGAGCAGCGAGCCGTATAAAACAGTGGAAGGGCGACGATTAGCGCTAATAATATAGCCAACGGACTCGCGACAAGCGCTTATATCATGTACAGGCACGCTCTTCTCGTCCATTGGCCGCAATCGTTTTCCCTTTCGCAACATTTTATTCGTCGATTTTTTTAAAATTAACGAACCGCTTGCGCGTTTCGTAAATAATACAATGAAATACGAATATTGCGCTAAATATAGCGCATCGCGTGCTACTTTATCGCAAACAAATCGCTAGTGCCACGCGCGCTTAGATAGCGTTAGATGTAGCGCAACAAATTTCAATGGATTTTTTTTCGCTTATAATGAGCCGCAAAAAATAGCGGACGGACCAGCGATAAGCGCTGAAAAAACGGACTCGCGTTACTCGTGTGACCAGTCGCCTATGGCACGTTTTTAGTGCCATAAGTAGCACCTGAACCCAGCACCTGAACCCTCAACCTCAACCCAGCACCTCAACCCTCAACCTCAACCCGGCACCTATCTATTTTCCGGCGCTATTTTTTCAAGCTACTTTGTCAAGCTATGCTGACATCTAGCGGAGGGAAAATTAAGCGACCCCGAACTTACATTGTGCCCCCTAGTTACAGAAATGTGGAAAGTTGTCTGCTACACTTTTTTTGCTTAAGCAGTCGCGTGGCTTTTTCGTTGGTGTTAAATAATATGCGTTACATTAAAGAAGGTAATCCGGTCTCATTTATTTTTATTGAACCGAATGTTATTTTTGGGGTAGAGCTGGTTATCCAGTCCATTTTTTTATTGTGCCACATCTTTTGTTTAATTTGACATTTTTTCTGAATACTGATGTGACGTGTTGGGGAGCTGGTTATCCAGTCCAATTTTTGTTATTTTACCACATCTGATATTAAATATTAATTATGATATTTCATTTATCAAATAACAAAGTAAAGAAATTCTGACCAGTTATATATTGATGCATACAACCCATTACATCATAGTTTAAACAAAGCTAATAATAATACTCCTGATTACTCATTGCAGAGCTGAAATACTACCTTTTACATTACCTATTCAATGTAATGTCTGATGGGCCAATAATCTGTGTCATATGACTTGCACTTCTTGAAAATTTACTCACAGAACAAAGTACATTGATCCTGTCATAGTTCTTGACTGCAACTCGTTGAACAAGCTGTAAGTACACACATACAGTTTTTGTATCATTTCGTAACTTTTACTGACTGTTTATGTTTGATTCATATGCAGATTTTTTTGGCATTCACAGTCAAACATGGAAGATTCACATTCACTCAGCAATTCTGAAATTGTTCACGATGAAACAGATCTAGCTGAAAAGAGGCTAAATGAAGCCATGGCACAAAGGAAAAAAGAATTACAACACATGAAAAATATAATGGGGAGACAAATTAAACAGAAGAACAAAGAAGATCGAATCAGAATTTCTCAGTTCAAAGTAATTTATTTGTCATTAATTTGGTTACGTATGCCTACTTAAAATAATTATGTTATATTATTACAGGAATCCTTTAAAGGAAAAAGGAAGTACCTAATCGAAATAAACCATGGAAAACTATCGAATGGCAAAACTATTGGAATTCTTTGGGTAACCACGAACAAAACAACCTTGACAGGAGGAAGTCCCACTGCCACAAGAGTATCTACACCAAAATAGATGAAATGGCTGAGAACTTCAATGCTTCAGTTGTATGTTTAATTCGTTATCCCAACGGAACCCAACATACCAAATATGTTTTAGCCAGTGGTGGGGGAATTCAGTTTGCCCAATCAGAAGATGGCATTCTTATAGATCAACTTTGGGTTCGACATTGGAACAAAAAACAAGGTTGCTTTTTTGCTAGTGTATTCAAATTAGAAATTGTTTTTAAATTAAAATTATGTTTTTCAGAGAAAAGACAGAAGTTGTGTGAAGAAAAGGGCATATGGCAAGAGAGAGCCAGCAAGAGAGAGAGAAGAGGTATTTCTTGTTTCCTACAAATTTTTATAGCTGTGTTAACATTTGTATTCTAATTTAGGACTGAAGAAAGTAATCGACCAAGACAATGAATCACTACTTCATGACAATCCAAAGCAGAGAAACTTCATTGAAAAAGGAGCCAGCAAAAGAAATAGAACAGGTTTTCATGTTTTCTAGTTACTTCTATACCTGTGCTAACATTCATAATATAATTTAGCAAAGAAGAAAACTATCGAACATGAAAATAAATCAGTACTCCTCGAGAATCATGAGCAGAAAAACTCCATTGAAAGAGGTAGAAAAAGCATTATGCTAATAAATTTTGCAATTATTAGTGCTTAAAAAATTTTTAAAATTTTAAAGGAAAAAAGAAAAAGTCGAAAGAGAAAAAAGATTAAAGGACAGGAAACAATAAAATGAAATCATCTAAAGAGAGAGCAGGAGAAGAAGAAGAAGAAGAAAAAGAAGAAGAAGAAGATCAAGAAGAAGAAGAAAATCAAGAAGAAGAAAAAGATCAAGAAAAAGAAGAAGATCAAGAAAAAGAAGAAGATCAAGAAAAAGAAGAAGAAGAAAAAAAAGATCAAGAAGAAGAAGAAGAAGAAGAAGAAGAAGAAGAAGAAAATAACAAAATGGAGAAACAGGTGAAGTGTAGTACAAAATATACTCCTCCGTCGAAAAATGCAAAGCAATATCCTTCACCAAATTGCCACGAAGGTAACAACAAAGATAATATTATTTCCACTCAGGTTGTGTTTAAATTATTGATTTTTCAATGGTGTGTACAGATGTGGACAGTTTGCTGACATTGCAAAATGAGAGAAATAATTTATCACCTCTTTCCTCCGCTCCTCTTTCACCGTCCAGCACAAGGTCTTCGTCTCCCAATTATCAACACCGCGAAGGTATAATTTATATCAGTCTTCTTTCAACTAAAATTCTGATTATTTTAGTATTTACTTCTCTACGGTACAATCAGAAGGGGAAATATTTGGGCCAAGCAACTCTGGAATTCCTCCGCAAACGACATTGAAGCGGGTGGCAGATGGTACGGGGGTACTGCGGCTGCTTCTCTTATAAAATATCTCGTTTTTAATAAAGACACCAAATTGGCAATTGAGCCATGCGTAAAGGTCAGACGTTTATCTGCGCCTTTCCAAACACAGGGAAAAACAAGAGGAACAAGACGAGGAAATGGAAGGTTGCCTGGAAGACCGAAAGGACGAGGAAAGGTCCCAGCAGGAAAAAAATTATAGAACAGAAGTTCGTCTGATTTGTTCTCCAATACGCTGATTTGTATTTCAATGGAAGTGTAATAATATAAAAGCGTTAATTACCAAGCATCGAAACGTTTTTTTATTTGTTGCGCTATGATAGTCGAAAACCACTTCTTTATTTCCTTAATTTAAATTACAGTTAAAAAATGAACATACCACCTTTTAAATATATAGAGTGGTTCGAGGTAGGGCTGTGGGCCGGGCCATAAAAACCCGGGCCACAGCCCGGGCTGAAAGAAAAAAAAAACCCAACTCGACCCACCGAGGAATATTTTGTACGGACCGGGCGAGGGGTTGAACCGCCGGGTTCGCGGGCCAACCCGAGCCGTGGCGCCATCTAGTAGTCACATAGAGAAGCTCGTTATTCACTATGCCTGCGGCCTCAAGAAAGACCTAAAAATATTGCCGCCAAATGCTCTACGAGAATTTCGTTGCATGAAAAGTAGGATAAGTGGTAGAAAAGGGCGTTCGTGTTCAGAAGACATAATTGTCGTGTCAATGTTGGAAGAAGAAGATAATTAAGAAAATTAGGGAATTTTTTAAAGTTTGTCAAAAAAAGTGTGTTTGACCCGATTTTTACCCGGGCCGTTACCCGGCCGGTAAAAATTTATTGACCCATTGGCCCGGGCCGAACCCATTTACTCAGTTGGCCCAACCCTCTCCGACCCGCGGAAGAAGAAAACCCCATCTAAAAAAACCATAAAAAAACCGCCAAAAAACGTCCGTACCACAGCCCTAGTTCGAGGTTGCCATCTAGGATAGGTCTTTCACCCAGTTTGGTGCAACCACATCCAAAAAGCATTACATTGTCCATAACAAAAGGGTACGAATGGAAGGACAGTAAAGGAAGGGAAGAATAGAGTGGGGAAGAAAGGGGTTGGTCCCTCTTTTTTCACTTTCCCTTTGTCTTTCCATTCCTACACTTTTATTATGGACAACGTCAATGTTTTCCATTTGGTGGTTGCACCAAACTGGGAGAAAGACCTATCCAAGATGGCAACCTCGAACCACTCTTTAGAACTGATCGAAAACCATGTGTTTGTTCATAACACATTGCTATTTCTTAAGTAAATAAGACAAGCTCCGTATCAATACATTCTAACTTAACTACCCAGCAATCTTTTTCATGACCGTCAACGTATGCTCACCAACTTAAGACATAGCTTTGTCTTGATCGTTTTTAGTTCATAGTCCTACGTTAATTGCAGTTTCCAATATTTATAACTTAACCTTCACAATATATATATATTACAATACATTTTATTTTTTTGACAAACAATTTAGTTCATAAATTTTAAAATAAATTAAAACAACGTTTTTAATAGAGGAAGGGACTTGAAATAATGTAATGTGAAAGGTAATTGAACAAGTTTTTTTAGTATAAATTGTTGTGACGTATTTAAATGAAAATCATTCAAATTTTAATTTTCTCAGTAATTTTTATGGTTGTAGAGACTGAATCAAACCTGTGGATACCTGTGGATTCCACAGGTAATCGGCCTGAGGAAAGAAGAGGGAGAAAAATGGGTACCCTTTTTTTAATACTTTCCTTTTCTCACTTTTCTTCCCTTGGGCCGATTCTCTTTGGATTTGGTAACCAAAACAGTAAACAAAAGGGGAAACATAAAAATTTAACAGATTTCCTTTTAAATACGTCACAAAAATTTATACTAAAATAAAGCTTGTTCAATTATATTTCACATTACATTATTCCAAGTTGTATTCTGTTAACTGGAAAGGTTTCGCGAATATTTGTTTGCGACACCCTCTTTCCCTATGCGAATTACTAAAGAGAAACACGAACTAGAGGGAAACTTGGCGGATTCAAAAGGAGTGCGTTAAACCCCCGAAACCAAAGGGGTACACGTCAGTCACTTCCTCTATTAAGAAAAACAACATATCTAAGGCTCGCTTCGTTTCTATTAACAAATTATTATCAATTACTCTTTAACCAATAATTATTTAAAAAAACAATAAACAATTATCCATTGGAAACTCTAATGATGAAATGATGAAATGATGAAATTAAATTAAATTATTAACAATTATTCATTCAAAAATTAATTGTAATCACAAATTATTTAAAATTATGCATTGTAAAATTTAATTTGAAATTTTCTAAATAATTTTATATTTAATTTTAAATAACTATTGAAAAAAACTTAAGACTTGGCTATGTCTGAAGAAAAAACAAACAGGAGCAGCACTCATGGTAAGGCCGATAAAACATTCAACTTAACATATAATGACAAAAACATGAATTAGTTAACTTTATATACAGCTACCAATCACTAGCGCAAGGTATAATATCGTTTTTAAAACAGGCTAATCTTAAGACAATGCTTTGTCTTAAAAAAAAGAGAGAATAAGCCCTCTTGGTAAGGCCGAATAACCTTAGACTTAACATATAATGACAAAAACATGACAAATTAAACTTGAAATACAGCTACCAATCACTAGCGCGAGGAATAATATCGTATTTAAAACAGACAAATCTTAAGACAATGCTTTGTCTTAACAAAAGAAAGAATCAGCCCTCTTGGTAAGGCCGGCAAAAAAAATTAAACTTAACATATAATGACAAAAATATGAATAAGACAACTTTAAATACAGCTACCAATCACTAGCGGAAGGAATAATATCGTATTTAAAACAGACAAATCTTAAGACAATGCTTTGTCTAAACAAAAGAAAGAATCAGCCCTCTTGGTAAGGCCGGCAAAAAAAAATTAAACTTAACATATAATGACAAAAATATGAATAAGTCAACTTTAAATACAGCTAACAATCACTAGCGGGAGGAATAATATCGTATTTAAAACAGACAAATCTTAAGACAATGCTTTGTCTAAACAAAAGAAAGAATCAGACCTCTTGGTAAGGCCGGCAAAAAAAATTAAACTTAACATATAATGACAAAAATATGAATAAGTCAACTTTAAATACAGCTACCAATCACTAGCGGAAGGAATAATATCGTATTTAAAAAAGCCGAATCTTAAGACAATGCTTTGTCTGTTACTTTGAAAAAATGAAGACAAAGGTATGTCTTAAGTCGGTGAGCATATGTTGAGTGAAAAGGGGATTAAATATAAGACAGTAAAATGTGGGCATGTTGAGTAAATATATTTGTAGGCCTTCGTTACAATTGCATTAGTGCAGCTAACGTCCAGGATATACTGCTCAATCCATGGTGTATAACAATCGTGAATCTATGCTCTTTTTTACCAGCGAACACGTTTCTCATTCTGGTGCACCATAACGGCGGGGAATTCGTACTTGGTGTAAAACGCCAGATTTGTTTGAAAGCATTGCAACGAACAGAGACAAAAAACAAACAGTAAAGAAATCAAGTGTAAAGTCCTTCGAACGGGAGTTGAAGTAGTGACCTATGGATATCTTTGTACAACGCTACATTCCACCGCTCTACAAATTGAGCGATCGAATGGATATGAATCAAGCAAACTTCAGTAAGTATTAACAAAAATCTCATTCAATTCTCACGTATAGTGTAAAGGTTTCTAGGCTGTGTATTTGCCAATAGACAACTCTGAATAAGATGTTACAACCATGCACTTATATACCGAAGATTGAAAGTTAAGAAGGTAGCGGTTTACAAAAACTTTGACTTTTATCATAAACAGTTAGCCTCAGGGAAGGTTGCATTCGTGACGACCTTCTTGCTAGGTGGGGTTACTGTTGCTGGGAGGGGTTGCTGCGGTCTATTACATTCCTTCCCCCCTTCGACAAGAAGAAATTGGTCCTCCAATTTTTCCTCTGTTTCCCGATTTTCTTCTTCTCCTTACTTCTTTCCTGCATGTGGCGTGACAATAGTTTGATGAAACCATTTTTTTACCTGTCACCAGCTTGACCTATTTTCTTTCCTTCACCGTTTTCTTTGTTTGTTGAGCTATGGGTATATAGTTGGAGACAAGAAATACAAGATCCTTTTACTGTTCTTAATTGGCTTTAGGCTAATAAAAGTGTTAGTTAATAAATGATTGTCTACGTTCCTTTTTTATAGGAATGCTACGACAGATTTTAATAATTTTTTTTTTGTCTGCTTTTCTCTCTTTTCTTCTTTTAGTTTTTTCTTGACGTTCTTTTACGTCTGTCCGTCGTTTTCTTTCTTCGTTAGTTTTTGTGTTTGCTTGTTATTGCTTGTTGCATGTTGCTATTTTTTTTTAAGGTTAGTTGTTTTTAGATTCAGTTTCCATTGAGCATCTGCAAAGGTCTTCCCATACCATTCCATAACCCACAACGTAAGTGCACATCGTGTGATTTCCTGTGCATTTGCGAGCATGATCTGATTCCCAGTTTTCTTCCATAATTGGGTAAATACTTTGTTGTTTCGGTGCGCTTGGTTGAGCTGGGGGTGATTGTGAGGGTCTTTCCATGGTAAGGGGTGTAGGAGCCGTCATCCTCCCAGATAACACAGTGCCGTCCCAGAGACGTCCCAAAAACGTCATTTAGAGACGTCTGAGATGTACTTGGAACATACCAGATTTCCAAGTTTACATTCCTTGGACGTCTTTTACGCATGGGTAATGTCCGCTTCGCCGAGATTCCATACTCGTACCTATCTCGTCCCATTGGATAGACCTTGGACGTTATTCGGACGGAATTGGGATGTCAATGGAACAAGTGAGATGCGTAATAAACGTCTTGTATACAAATAGTATCCTCATTCGTTCTCAATTTTTCCGCTGCATATATTGATGAATTTGCGGCAATCCCGCTATTTTCCATAAAATAAAGAGACTCTGTAATTTATCTGAAAAAACTGAAATTTATTTTATTTCTTCAGGTACAATATGAAACTCAAAGTAGTTAAATTAATCAATTACAATATGAAACTCAAAATAGTTTAACTTATCAGGTACAATATGAAACGTGATTCTTAAGAGATTAAATAACTGTTTTCTTTTTCCAAAATCCATCTAGTTGATTCTTCAGAACAGGTCGCAGCGAAAATGCGATCTCCTTCTTGTCTCCGTGATGCAGATGTTGCTATTTTGTATACGTATCGTCTGGTCGACGATATATTTGAATTCCGACCTTGATGGTAGAGGATCATCTTTAAGCAATCGCATGGTTAATTCTTCTATACTAGTTTCCCTTCTTCTTCGATAACTGCCATTGTTCGGTGTGCCAATCTTATAGTTCCCCAGGCGTAGGAGATGCTGTATAGTCGAGTCCCAAGTTGTTCGTCTTCTAATGGGCTGTTGAATAGAAATTGGACATCTTGAAGAGTCCAACGTCTTGTTTTAGACTTATACAATTCTCTGTAATCGTTGCATACTGAAGTATCCAGGCCGGTATTTTGAAGGCATGTAGTTAGCGTGGTTTTGAACATCTCATATAAAATTTTTGTTGTTTCTGCAGGAAACGTCAAGTACGTCAGAGGGATTCCAACCACTTTATGATATTTCGATCTGTCGGCTGGTGTCGTAGAGACGGCTGGTGTTATCCGACTCCGGTATTCGAGGAATTTCCAGGAATCCTTTTACTTTTAGTAATGTTTAGCTGTATGAATTGCTAGTTGTTCTTTCTCCCCACACGATCGATTGGGGATTTTGATTTTAGATGAATATTCCCTCCTGTTGTGTGGTATTTATCAGTCCGAAAGGGCTTTCAATTGGGCGATCTGGTTTCTCCTGTCATAGCGTGATCTGTTCTGCTATACAGTTTAGGGTTTGGTATTCCTTTATGGCATACCATTAACCTTCTCCTGTAGGAGTGGCTGTGAAACTGAGTCCCGTTGGTCCGATTTGCATGTTATTGTCACCACATTTTTCAACGTTGGCCATCCGCCAGCATTCCAGAGGGGTTATTAATATTGTTTCATGTGAGTAAACTGTATCGAAGGATCCGATCCAGAACGATCCGGTTATTTTCTTTGTTTTAGTCCACTGTCGACATGTCCATCCTTTCCAATTGGCTGCTGGTTTTTGTTTAGTCACCAATGTATAAGCAGTTGGTATACTTGATAAGTGTTGTGCTTCAGATTTTTCGTTGTCACAGTAGTAAGGCGATTCGAAGTCAAGGATTCCTCGTATTTTCATATTGTTACAATCGAAGACGGATGCGTAGATAGGGTAAGTAGGGTTAAATGAATGAAGGAGGCAAAGAAGGAAGAGTAATGTCTGCATCTGTGAAGAAAAATGAAAGGGTTTAGTAATCTGGTCCTTGATATCGTGTTCGTAAATTGTATCGGTGGTTGGTTATTGGATCGTTTTGGAGTTGTTTACGGTAATGGTTGGGTATTGTGTGGTTTGTTTGTTCTTTTGGTTCTCTTTCGTTCCTGCGTGGTTTGATATTCATCTTCACTGGATCTACCAGCTGCTGTTTCCTTGGTCGGCCTGGTCGGTGTTGGTGAATTGTTGGTCGTCGTTGGGCTTCAACTTTTTCTGGTAGGTTTTCTAGTATTTTTTCTTCCTTAGTTGTGTCTTGTTTCCTTGGGATGTAAAGTTTGAGATGGTTGGTATGTACCACAGATTCCAGTTGTTTGTTTTCAGTGTGCTGGATCTGGTAATTGATATCCGAGAAGCTTCGTGAAATTTGAAATGGTCCGTTCCAACGATTTATGAATTTTCCTGCTGCTTGTGGCGCCTATGTTGTATTTAGTAATTTTCGTGGTTACATCGTAGTATTTTTTCTGTCTTGTTTGGGATTTGAAGAGATGTTCTCTTGCCAGTTTTTGAGCTTTTTCCCACTGCTGTGAATACACCGCATTATTGGTTCTCGTCCGAACAATAGAAATAATGGTGTTTCTTGAATTGCTCTGAGAGCTTGTTTCGCGGTGTTGTAGGCAAAAGTAACGAACGGAAGGTATTTGTCCCAGTTAGCAGGTTGGTCTGAGACGTAACAAGCTAGCATGTCACAGAGAGTTCGATTGAACCTCTCAACCAATCCATCTGTTTGTGAATGATAGGCCGTAGTCCTTATTTGTTTGACTTTGAATAGTTTACACACTTCTTGTATCAAGCTGGATAGAAAGTTAGTACCTTGATCTGTTAGAACTACTTCTGGAGATCCATATTTAGTAAATATCTTATTAACTAAAACCTTCGCAATTATTTGGGCAGTTTGATTTCTCATTGGAACTGAAAAAAACAAACCTACTGGCATAATCTGAAATAACTAATATATATCTGTATCCCTAAGCGCTTTCTTGAATTGGGCCCACTATATCCATTGCAATTGTCGTTTAGAAAAAAACACACCGCCCTGGGGGTTGCAAAAATGTCCCGACCTGTTACTTGCCTTAAAGCGTAATACCTTAAGGCATTAAAAAAATGTCTAGACTTACCCAACCCTGCCCTATGTGTCCATCACCCCGTCTACCCTCCCTCTTAAAGAAAAACAAACAAAAAACCCTTTACCCCGCCAATAGGTGGCTTTAAAAAATTAAATCGGTGTTCGGATTTTTGTGCAGGATACTGTACATAGTTGTACTCTTCTTTTCAGATCAGATTGAATAATGCTCACAAATCCACAAGATTTGTGATCGAGAGGAGTTTCGGTATGCTAAAACAGAGATTTCATTGCTTACATGTTGAGCTACGAATGACACCCGCCAGGTGCTGCATGAATTTTACATAGTACCATTTTACCTACATAATCCGATGTAGATTTCGAGAATTATGAAATGTTGTTAATGACTTCATTCCACAAATTAAATGCAATCTCTTTTGACAGGGATATTCTGGCATGTTTTGTCCTTCATAACAAAGGTAAGGAGAGAAACGAGGCCGACTTTCTCGATGATTATTTGAAGCTGATGTTGATGATGAAAACTAGAATAATCCAGTACCACGAGGTGCAATCCCTGTAGATCAAGGTGCCGGAAGAATAATAGAGGAGACAATGTTGTTAAGGGCTGGTTCCAGAAAAAGAGATCTATTAGCCGCGCTACATTTCGGCCCTTGAATTTATTTAACGACCTTGACTGATTTACGTGGACTTCTAGGAGCAGAAGTAACTTTTCAGTTACTATTGAAATAAAAAAAATATCACTCTGAACAAATTGTATTTATTTTTATTTATGTGAAAAAATTACAGCCCTGCTTTGCTTGGATTGTTAATTAAGCCAAGAAGATCTCTGGGAATTTGTGCGTCAGTCAATTCGGGCTCCAATCTTAATGCCCTAATCTCCTTGACGCTCTTTAGAACTTCTAGTCTCATAAGACAGATTCTATTAGATGAATAAACCTCCGAGCGTTCACAGGCTAATCTCTTCGCCCTCCTTTGAGTTCCACGCAAACTTATCGGTGTTACGCTACTACGGCCAGCAAGTCGAAGTCCGGCAGTCGGAACAGCAGATTGATTGTCACTCGCTGGAACACATGTGACGGGAGTCGAAGGTACAGTATCCTGCACAAAAAGGTGAACACCGATTTGTTTTGAAAAAGCCATCTGTGGGTAGAAAATATGAATAGTTTACCTTTTTAAGGAGAGGTAGGGCGGTTTTGGCGCAAAATCATTATAAGGGGGGTTGGGTAATGTCAGTCCAGACAGCCTTTTTTTGCCCTAGGTATTAAATGTCTGGAAAAGTGTAGAATGTATCATCGTTAGACTCCCCTACCCCCCCCCCCGGCTAAGTAGAGCTATTTTTGCAATACAAAATAGAGTCTTTCCATTACTTGTTATTGTCATAATCGGGTCGGGTAATCGGGTAGCATATGGAAACACAAAATTATTTTTATCAGTATCCTAGCTATCTGTTAATAAATTGTTAGTGGCTTATTAGATACGTTTCCGTCGGCGACGCGGGAGTTCCGCGTTCAAAGCTTGTTGGGTTAATAGTGTTCAGAGCAAATCTAACTAATGAATATAATTAAATAAAATTTTGATGAGATATATAATATTTAAAATTTTGAAAAAAGTATTTATATGCGATTAATAAATATTTAATTCGTAAACAATTATACTTTTTTAATGAACGCAATAATTTTGTTAACAGTTGTCTCATTTTTTTTTTTTTTTGTAAAATCCTCTTTTGTAAAATCCGGCGGCTATGCCGTCGGATATGGGAGAGGGTCAAATGGTGAAAAAGGTACCCAAATTACAATCAAGTTTCCCGACGGCATAGCCGCGGGTAGGGACAACGAATGCAGCACATGTCGGGGGTGATCCAATATTTCAAAATGATCCTTTTTCCCATACAACAACTATACTTTTTACAAATTAAAAATCAGAAAGATAAAGACTAGTTCTTTATCTTTCTGATAAAAAAAAATTAAACCTCGTACGAGCAATCTTAGTATGTAAAAAAAATTCACGCGCGAGACACCGTTAGGCCTATCTCGCGCGGGTTAAAACGCCTTTTTTGGACCGAGGTGATCCAATACCTGGCGTGGGTACTGTATATATATATATATCTAACAATAATGTGAAGATTAACACTAGAAATCGTCAAATATGTTATGATCACTTTGGAGTAGAACATAATTTTGGAAGTAATACCATGCCCAGTTATAGCTTAACATTTAGAAAAACAGGCATCCATATACCACTAATCCCAATTGATAGAGAAGACGAAGTTCTTACACAACAAGATTATCGTAACTTAGAATCCTTCATTCAATTAGACTTTAATAATAAAACTAAGCAGATAGCTAAGATTGCTGAAAAAGTAGAACAAGCACTCAATGTATCAGACGACATACGAACTAAAATTGAATTTTACTAAAGAAACATGAAGGTCTTTTCTCAGACCAAGAATCCGACTTAGGTCTAGCTACACAAGTGAAACATCACATCAACATAGGCCATAACGCTCCCCTTAATCAAAGACTACGAAGAACACCCGAATCCCTAAAACTTGTTGTAAAGACTAAAATAGAGGTAATGCTAAGTAACACAATAATAAGAGAAAGCCACAGTTCTTTTGCTGCAGCCATAGTAATGTTACCTAAAAAAGATGGAGAGATGCGAATGTGCATCGACTACAAAGCTTTGAACAAAATTACTGTTAAGGATAAGTACCCTCTACCTAGGATAGATGACACAATTGACGTGTTGTGCGGATCTGTTTATTTTTCAACATTGGACTTACTAAGCGGCTACTGGCAGATAGAAATAGAGGAAAGTGATAAACACAAAACAGCTTTCATTTGTGAATTTGGCCAATACGAATTTAATCGGATACCGTTTGGTTTAACAAATGCTCCCAGCACTTTTCAAAGAGCAATGAATAACATCTTGAAAATGGTATTGTACAAATTCACATTGGTTTACCTAGATGACATCATAGTGTTCAGTAATTCAATTACTGATCATGTCACACACTTGGAAGCAGTTTTTGGACTTCTTAAACAAGCGGATTTAAAGTTGAAAAGGAAGAAGTACGAATTTTTTAAAGAAGAATTAGATTATTTAGGATACATGGTATCCGGGAAAGGAATAACACCAAGTACAAAGAAATTAGACGCGATTATTAAATATCCCGCTACCATAAACATAAAAGAATTGAGCTCATTTTTAGGTCTAGCTAGCTGCTACAGAAAATTTATTCGGGCTTTTGCTGATAAAGCCCACCCACTAACTGCGCTCACTAGAAAGTCAGCGGAATGGAAATGGGGGGAGGAACTAAGAGACGCATTTGAATGTATTAAGAACTGTCTCATCACTAGACCTGTTCTAGGTTATCCGGATTTTTCTCGAGAATTTATCATCTACACGGATGCTTCAGGATATGGAATAGGAGCAGTCTTGGCTCAAATACAACCTCCACCTCAATCAGCGGATTTAGCGGAGTCCGACGGACAGGACCTCCTTAAATCAGACGGCGTAGAAGTCATCACAGCCTATACCTCTAAACATCTGAAAGACCGCGAGGCCAAGTGGTCAACCACAGAGAAAGAGGCATACGCAGTAATCAACGCCATCGACGTGTTAAGGACGTACCTATACGGGCGTAAGTTTACCGTATTTACAGACCATAGACCTTTAAAATGGCTAATGAGTAAGACAGAACTAGCAGTAAGATTAGCTCGATTGGCTCTTAAGATCCAATACAGAATACAAAAGAGAAATCAGAGGTAAAAAACGCAAATGTAGAAGCCAAGGAGACTAAAACAAAACAAGTAATTTTCGAAATTAAAAGTGGAAATCCAACACAAAGACTAGTATTGCCGAGAAATATTACAAGAAATTGCTTTGGCCAATCCAAGTAGGGACGTTAAAAATAAATTTAAAATAAACGAAAAAGGATTATTGGCAGATATCAGAGGAAGAACTGTAAAGGTAAGACTGGTGCCACAAATTTTAAAGGAAAGTCACGATCACAAATTGGCAGGACATTTAGGAGTAGGAAAAACGTTGGCTAGACTTCATATGATTTTATTGCTATGCGTATATTATCAAATATATAAATGTCTTCAGTACACTGTGCCCTCTATGAGAATTGAACTTATGACTCCTAGTCTGCCAGGTGTTTATAAGACTAGTGCTCTGCCACTGAGCCGGGATCAACTCGCAAAGAGATAGCTATCCGTATTAGACGGGTTTTGGTTTACTTAATGAACATGGCCAAAAATGTGGAACGCTTCATGATTTTGCGAGTCATCCTTGCGCAGGGGCCATGCTAATCTTCTCTGTATTGTTCCAATTTCAGTATATGTATTCCGTGTGGAATACAGTAACAATAATGCCGACCAAAGCTTTTGTACCTCTTATTTTTCAAGTCCAATCCGTTGCTGCAGCTTAACGTTGTTTGTACGTGGAAATGATCTATTGAATAGTGATAGCTAGTCAGCTGTCAGATTTCCTAAAGTGAACTATATTCAGATATTTGCTTTTGTGTGTCCTCAATACGCAGTGCTCTTGGGCCGACTTGACGAAAGAGTATTCAACGATGTATTGCATTAGTGCAGCTAACGTCCAGGAACTTCTGCTCAATCCATGGCGTATAACAATCCTGAATCTATGCTCTTTATTACCAGCGAGCACGTTTCTCATTCTGGTGCATCATCACGGTGGGGAATTTGTACGTGGTGTAAAAAGCCAGATTTGTTTGAAAGCATTGCAACGAACAGAGACAAAAAACTAACAGAAAAGAAATCAAGTGTACATTACTTCGAACCGGAGTTGAACCAGTGACCTATGGATATCTTTGTACAATTCTACAGTCCACCGCTCTACCAACTGAGCTATCGAAGGGACATGAATCTTTAGATTCAGTTGTGTGGTGTGCGTGACAACTGAGCAAACTTCAGTAAGTATTAACAAAAATCTGATTCAATTCTCACGTATAGTAACTGTAATAGTAAGCAGCGCAATTTCCTAGTTTTCTTATCATTACGTGTGCTACCCACCGCAACGCAGATGGTAGGATTCGAATCTACGCTCCCGAAGGGAAACTGATTTCTAGTCAGTCGCCTTAACTACTCGGCCACATCTGCTGTTAGTTAATGTGAGAACGATTGATGAAAACCCGTTTTTCAATAGTGATTACACTTATGAAAAGTGTACTTTTCTATTACGTTTACTAACGTAATACGTGTAATTACAAACTTATTGTAATTACAGAACTATTTCTCTTGTCAGATAAATAGGTTCCAAGCAAGCGGGTGTTTGACACCCCGAACGCGCTGAATGAAACGTGGCAGTAATGGAACTAATTAAATCTGATTAATGGTCGTCTGCTTCAATTCTGATTATTATTTCACTGGCTTTTCGTCTACTTATAGTCACTATAATAAATCACTCTTTGTTTTAGTTTTTATTCAAAATTCAATTTAGTGTAATGGAGAGTCAAAGTTCTGAATCGTCTGTGATCTTTGAAGCAGTGTACGATTCGAGTTTGTCTTCTGGTTTGGATGTCGCCCAGTATTATTTTTCAAATTCAGTTAAAGGCTCATCTAGGCCATAATAATACACCATTTTGTAGTCGTTACACTATTTCTCCAAAAATATTTCAGTACGGTCGTGTTTACGATATTTGGCGTAGTTTCTGTCGTGAAAATGGCGTTGCAGAATTTGGAGAAGATCATAAACCGCTAGTTGCATGTCTTTCTCTTGTTATGATTGAAAGTGGATCATATGCAAAAGTAGAAATGTTGAGAGCTGCAATCGCCCACGAATATCGGATCCGTATGCTGTCGTCGCCTACCACTCACGAGACGATATCGGTTCTCTTTCGTGGATTCAGAATTGCACATCCCCATGAGAGACAAGCTAGACTGCCAATCACCGAAGAGATTTTGACTAAAATGTGTGCTCAACTATATCAAACAAAACATGGAAGAGATGGTCTGCTCGCCTCTGTTGTTCTTTGGAGAACAATTTGGCGTATCTGTCTAGAATATCATACCTTGGGCAGATTCAGCGATATCGTCAAATTGAAACGTCCAGATGTCATCTACAAATCTAGTCCGTCACCGCATCTTAAGATTATTTTCAAAGGAGGCAAGAATGACCAATACTCTGAATGCAGCGAAAGAATAGTTGCTACCAATCCAAATAGTCAGTTTTGTCCAGTAAAGCTTGCAATTAATTATTTTTAATTTTTGGGACCTTCTTACGTTGGATATCTTGTTCCCTCTTGTACCTCAAAAAATAAACCAAATCCGGACAAAGCCGTACCCTACAGTGGAGCTATCAATGATTTAAAGAAATTGTTAACTTCGTTGGGGTACGACTCCTCACTCTACGGGGAACATTCTGGAAAAAGAGGTGGAGCAACATCAGCAGCAGCGAATGGGGAAACCGATAAACAGCTTAAACGTTTAGGGGGTTGGCGCTCAGATTCCATGCCAGCCAAATATGTTGATCTGTCTGTCCCCAGTCGTATTTTGCTGTCTGAAATGTTGCATAAAAACTCCCATTCCTAGACTCTTTCTTTGACCAATAAATGGATTTTGTTCAGACAAGCATCACAACAGAATTTGTTTGCAAAATTTTCTTGTATTTATTCAATGAACCAGAAAAATTTTAATTTGATTCCACTTAGTGTGAATCAAATTCAATTGCCAGAAAATTAAATTTTGCACGTCCTGTAAAAGGAGATCTGTAGTTAAAAGTACCTTGGAAAATGTGGGGTATGTAGATTTCAACAGATTTAAAAGGCCACATTAATTGAGCTTCTTTGTCGAAAATCTCTGTCCAATAATCCGCCGTCTTCCATTCGGGGATGAAAATGACTCCACTGACTTTTGACGTCTTTAATCTTCTGATCGTTTTGATTACTTCTCTGATTGGTGGACAGATCCAAGCCACTTCATATTCCCATGAATGCGAGAACGCATCAATGCCGAAAGTGTTCGAGCAGTAGAAATTCGAGAAAAATTTCTGGCATTTTGTGTTGCGGTCAGACGCAAATAAGTCGATAGTGAACCTGTATCTTCTGTTGATTCTTTGGTAGGTTTCATCATCCACCTGCCAATCGTCTGTGTCCGTCATCTTTGATCCGTCGTCAGCCACCTTAATACGTGGGTCATCACGTAATAAGTGAATTGGGATGATTCTAATATTCAGCTTTTTGCATAGGACCATTATGCCGAACACCTCCTTTTGAATAGGGCCTTTACCCGACCCTTTGGTGAGAAAAGTGGCCATGTATTGACTGTCAGTGAGCCAGTAAACATTTGTGGCTTGGGAATGAGTTGCGTTTGTACACTCGTAATATTCCAAGGTTTTTGTTACAGCAAGAAGTTCCCTGTGGCCTGATGAGAGTCGTCTTTCTTCCTCGGTCAATGTCCCTCGAAAATAGAGATGGTAACCTTTAATTGAGTATGCGCAAGTTGCATATCCTGACGCGTCGCTGGCCCAGATTTTTTCATTATCGGTGCGTGTGTGATTAGCCACGATTCCTCTCTTGATGAAATCATCTTGTGGCCCGATTATCGACAGCACAGAGATCTCCGTCGCTGCTGATCGAATTGGTGCATTGTCAAAGCTGGAACAGTTTTCGGCGAAGAAAGTGAGTCTGTCAATGGACTCCTTGTCCATTGTCAACTGTGTGTGCCAGCCTCGATCACAGACAGCTTCATCCAGTCTTAAATTCGCGGCTCTTGCCGCCATGATGACGACTGGTCCTAATGCTGGTTCTGTAGCTACTATTTTCCCTATTGTTCTTGCCAATTCCTTGGCTGGTAGCATGTTTGGTCCACGAGAAATTGTCTCCCGTACTTGTTTTAGGATTTTTTTCTTTTTTGGTATCTGTTAGGCGTACTGTCATACCAATTGTTTCAATAATAAATCCTAAATATTCTCTTGACTGACTTGCGTCTCCTTCTTCATCAGATTTTTTATTTTCGAGAATCCATCCAGCTTTCCGTAGGACATCATAAACTGCAATACGGTCTTCTTCCGCTTGTTCTTTCGATGTTGCCGTGATTCTTCCATCATCCAAGTATATGGAGTGTCTAATGCCTCTTCCATGTATGTAAGCATTGACTGGCTTGCAAATTTTTTTTATACAATGGACGGTTGACGATAAACCAAAAGGGAGGTATAAGAAAACGAAATATTGTAAACCCCCTTCCGGTTTTGTTACCGCTGCGCCAAGGTACTTGGTTTGTGTAGGATGAATTTTAATGTGGTGGTAAGCGGATTTGAGATCGTAAGTGACCTGGTAATCTTTCTCTCGCGTCAACTCTAGGGCTCTTTGAAAATGACTGAGAGTGACCTTTTGTTCCTTGATGCATTTGTTTATGCATTGCGATCCGTCTAAACAAAGTCTCTTGTTGATTGAGCCGTCTCTTCCGTTCTTATATGAGACGGTGAGTGGTGACACACAAAGTGGTTTTTCATTGGTAAACTTGATTACTCCAGAATGGTTTCGATGATAAGTCCAGAATGGTTTCGTACGTGAAAGTCATTTCGCGAATGGCCAACGCATTGTTGGGTTCTTCGTACTTTGGAGGAAACTCTTTGAAAGGAATAACGTAGCCCTATTTCAAAGTCTCCATTACCCACTCACTTGGACTTAACTCCCTCTTCCAGAATTCTCTCACCTGTTCTGAGTGGATAGATCCTGGTGAAAACTGGGTTTGGACATGCAGTGTCTCTTTATGTTTAATGTCAATTTGTTTTACGGGAGTGTTTTCCTGTTGGATCATTGTGACGGTGTTACTAGTATCATCTTCATTAAAATCGGTCAAATTCCTGTAGAATTGCAGATTTTTCCTTATAGACCAGTTTCGGATGCTGCGTTGCAAAATTTTTAAAAATCGAGGGGGGTTTCGATTGCAGGGGGAGATAGGAAAAAAGGGGGTTCTGATTTATTTACCCAGTAATACTTATCCAATTCAGGAAATGTTTTAGAATACTACACTTTAAGACATTCTGCGTCTTCTCCAGTCATTTTAAATAATTAATCCTCCTACCTACCACAACGCAGATGGTTGGATTCGAACCTACGCTCCTAAAGGGAAACTGATTTCTAGTCACTCGCCTTAACCATTCGGCCACATCTGCTGTTAGTTAATGTGAGACCGATTGATGAAAACCCGCTATCACACATTTCCAGCTGATCTACTTCAATTGGTTTTGATATAAGTCTTTTACGTGTGTGTCAGAAGAGGGATTCGAACACTCGCCCAGAAA
Source organism: Daphnia magna (assembly GCF_020631705.1). Classification (NCBI taxonomy): domain Eukaryota; kingdom Metazoa; phylum Arthropoda; class Branchiopoda; order Diplostraca; family Daphniidae; genus Daphnia; species Daphnia magna. The sequence goes on from NC_059188.1 coordinate 4,465,419, forward strand.
ACTGGACTGCGACCTGAACGCAGCGCCTTGGACCACTCGGCCATCCTGACAGAATGCCTTTGAATAATTTTTTGGAGTGGTCCCCTGTATTTCACTTACATTGTGATCATGATTTTGTGGCTACGCGTATGTTAACAATTAAATAAATGTCTTCAGTGCACTGTGCCCTCTATGGGAATTGAACTCATGACCCCTAGTTAGCCAGGTGTATACAAGACTAGTGCTCTGCCACTGAGCTAAGAAGGCTGATAGGATCAACTCGCAAAGACATAGCTATCCGTATTAGACGGGTTTTGGTTTACTTAATAAACATGGCCAAAAATTAGGAACGCTTCACGATTTTGCGTGTCATCCTTGCGCAGGGGCCATGCTAATCTTCTCTGTATCGTTCCAATTTTAGTATAATTATTCCGTGTGGAATACAGTAACAATAATGCCGACCAAAGCTTTTGTACCTCTTTTTTTTCAAGTCCAATCCGTTGGTGCAGCTTAACGTTGTTTGTACGTGGAAATGATCTATTGAATAGTGATAGTTAGTCAGCTGTCAGATTTCCTAAAATGAACTATATTCAGATATTTGCTTTTGTGTCCCCCATGCGCAGTGCTCTTGGGCCTGTAGGATATTGCGCATAACTGCGCAATATCTATTTCTCATCCGCACACTGTGTGCAATCTGGCAACACGGTGTCGTCGTCTGCTCTTCTAGTCTGCCTACCTTCACCTGTCACTGTTCTTGCTTACCTCGTGTGAAAGAGACATTTAATAGAAGCTGATTAAACGACTGAAGTGACTGTGATTTATGTTATTATCTACAAGTCAGGTAAGATTTGTCTCATATATATATGCTACCTGTGTCACGCCATCAAGGCGATCCCTCTGTTGGGCACCTATTGGTGCGATCATTATCGTGCGAGCCTCATTGTCTATGATCTCTTACAGGTTATGGGCACAGGTAGCCACACGCTATCCGCGACATAGACAAAATGAGCTCCACCCACAAGGACGTATCCCACATCGCCAAGTACGATGGAACGAATTTTTCACTATAGAAATTGGGACTCTTTGTTTTGCTGGAACAGAACGATCTCATTGGAGTGACCACTGGAGTCCTCACCCTACCAGAGCAGGTACAGATTGCCACCACATATTGCACTAGCTGATTAAGTAGTTGTAATTACGCATTACACACAGCAGCAATCATTAACCCCCCACTGCCCATCCTCTTAAAAGGTCGAAGGAGAAGTTGTCGATGACATTGAAGACCAGATAGTGGAATGGAGAATGAAGGACGTGAGAGCACGTGGTTACATTCTATCTACAACCGAACTGTACCAACAACGACTTCTGATTTCATGCACGACCGCCCACCAGATGTGGAGGACCCTCTCTGCCCAACATCTAGAGCATGCAGCAGATAACCGGCTCGATGTCCAGGCAAGATTCTACAGTTATCAGTACCAACCGGGCACTGACATGAAGAACCACATAGCTGAGATTACATCTGCCCAACATCTAGAGCATGCAGCAGATAACCGGCTCGATGTCCAGGCAAGATTCTACAGTTATCAGTACCAACCGGGCACTGACATGAAGAACCACATAGCTGAGATTACATCCATCGCACATCACCTGGGGGAGATTTGCCTCCCAGTCAACGAAGAGCAACTGTGCACCAAAATCATCAGCATTCTTCCAGCCGAGTACCACGGATTCAAAACCGCTTGGCACAACTCCAACCAAGAGAGACAGACCATCCTCAGCCTAACAGCCAAACTGCTCCAAGAAGAGAGGGAGCAGGCAAGATGGAAAACCAAAACAACCGACAATGAAGTGGCGCTCCAAGCCCAGTCATCAACCTCATTCACCAGGAACGGTAGACGACAAGAAGAACCTCACACCCATCCATCAGCAGGTTCATCGGCCAAAGGAAGCTACCGAGAGGGACGGAACAAACATTGCAACCCGAGTCGCCCCAGAAACCACCATGGCAGCCAGCGTAAAGATCTTCAAGAATGCACCTACTGTGTCCTCGACAACCACCTCGTCGACCGCTGCAACACCAAAAGGCGCCACGAACGAACGGACAAGGAAAGAGCAGACCTGGCGAAGAGAATGAAGAAAGATCACGACAAGATGGCAACCGACCTCATGAGGGACGTCACACCTAATCAGGATTTCAGCCTCGTCTCCACGTCCCCACGATACCATACCAGAAGCAATGGAGATTGGTTTGCGGACAGTGGGGCGACGCAGCACATGTCGGACCAGAAGGACTGGCTGCATGATTTTGGGCCTTACCCGACGGCTCCTGGTCCATCAAAGGAATCGGATCAGCCAGCTATCCTGTAAGGGGCTACGGTGATATTCACGCCTGGATGAAGATCAACAAAATTAAAAACCCCGTCATCATAAGGAAAGTGCTGTATGTGCCCGGAATGGGCACAAACCTGTTCTCCATAGCTGCCGTGACGGACCTCGGATGGAAGGTGGCATTCACTGGTACGCGAGTTCACTTCACCTCAGAAAATGGAAGCCCGATCATGGTTGGAGAACGGGTGGGGAGGACACTCTATCTACTCGACGTCAAGCCACGCCCCCATCTGGAAAGACAGCAGTCTTTCGCCTGCGCATCATCTCTCTCACCAGGATTGGCGACATGGCATCGGCGATTCGCACACATCAGCCCAAAAACGATCATCAAGATGGCAGCAAGCGGTGTCGTCAAGGGATTGGACCTCGCCAGCAGAGAGATGCCCAGGCTGCCAATACGGAAAGCACCAACTGTCCCGTTTCCCCACTGGCCGCAAGAGGGCAACCTACTCCAGCCAGTTTATCCACTCGGACATCTGCGGCCCAATGGAGAAGGCTACCCCTGGAGGAGCGCTTTATTTTGTGCTCTTCGTTGACGACTATAGCGAGATGCGGTTCATCCATCTCCTAAAGAAAAAATCCGAAGCTGCCGGGAAGTTCATGGAGCTGATCCATACCATCCGAGGGGAAACTGGAAACTTGGTCCGCACCCTAAGGACGGACAACGGAGGCGAATATGGCAGCAACGAATTCCAGACCTGGCTCACCCACAAAGGAATACAGCATGAGACCAGCGCACCACACACGCCTCAACAGGACGGTGTGTCAGAGAGGGGTATACGGACAGTAGCAGAAGGAGCCCGCAACTGCCTCCACGACTGCCAAACACCATCGGAACCATGGTGGGAAGCCATTACCACCGGAACGACCAACTTCATCAAGGAAAGCCGCCTACCAATCAGCCTGTGGGGGGAAGCGGCCAAATCCACGGTATACACGCTCAACCGAGTACTCAGCAAAACGTCCCCCGTCACGCCATACCAAAGATGGCACAACAACCCACCAGATGTATCGAACCTGAGAGTCTTCGGATCCATCGCCTATATCCACGTCCCGGATGCCCTGAGGCGGAAGTGGGCCAAGAAAAGCATCCGCTGTATTTTCATTGGCTACTGCGAGACGACGAAAGGATGGCGATTCTACGACCCATCGACCCGAACAATAAAAATAAGCAGGGACGTAACATTCGATGAACACCACCGTCTCGTCAATGTGCCCGAAGATCCTACCAGCCACACACCAATAACAGAACGACAAGCTCCGACCACCGAAGCCCAAGAGGTACCTCCCCGAGCACCCGAGCCACAGCCAACGATCAAAAATTTTAATCAAGGAGAAGCGAGTGACCCGGAACAAACCGATTACACAGCCAAACCACTGCAACAGCCCGAGGCATCCGGAACCCCGGAAGAATCTCAAGGTGAGAAAGAGATGCAAGTCCGGCGCTCCCTTCGAGGCCGGGTACCCTTGCGGGAATGGAAGGCTTACCCAGCCAAAAGCCGATCGTGCGCTAGTGGACTCTTCATTCCAGACAGCGCAGCAAGCCATCAACTGTCCGGAAGCAACCCAGTGGGAGGCGGCCATCAAGGAAGAATACCAGTCTCTGATGGAAAACGAGACGTGGTCACTCGTAGAATGCCCCAGGGGAAGATCGCCGATCAAGTCACGTTGGACATTCGACATTAAACCAGGAATGAACGGAGAGCAACGCCGCTTCAAGGCCCGCTTCGTCGCGAAGGGATTCAGCCAACGACCCGGATACGACTTCAACGAGACCTACGCTTCCGTAGTGACCCACGACACCCTCCGGATGTTGACATCTATCATCGCGGCAGAGGACCTAGAAGCCGTCCAAATGGACATAAAGACAACCTTTCTCTATGGACAACTAGCGGAAGAAATTTACATGGTGCAGCCGGAAGGTTTCGTAGCTCCTGGCCAGGAGAACAAGGTGTGCCGCCTACAAAAGTGCCTCTACGGCCTGAAGCAAGCCTCTCGTGTATGGGGGGAGCACTTCACAGACTTCATTAAACAGCAAGGTCTTAACCAAAGTGAAGCAGATCCCTGCCTTTTCACCCGAACCAATGGAGCAGAAAAAACTTTCCTCCTCATCTGGGTTGATGATGGCATCGTCGCAAGCACAGACAAGCAAGTAATCGACAAATTCCTGGTCGCGTTAGGCGGCACATTCAAAATCCGAGCCTACCCACTGGAATGCTTCGTGTGCATCACAATCACCAGAGACAGGAAAAGGCGTACAATCCACCTCGGCCAACCGGACTATATTGAGCACCAAGTCAACAAGTTCCAGATGACCTCATGCTTCCCGCAATCGGTTCTGGCGGACCCGGGAGTTCACCTAATCAAGCGGGCAGAGGGGAGCCCAACAGACACCGCCTTCCCCTACCGAGAGGCGGTCGGCTGCCTGCTTTATTTGGCTCTTGTCTCACGACCGGACATCTCATTTTCGGTCGGCCAGGTGGCCCACTTCATCGAAAGTCACAACTCATCACACATCAAGGCGGTCCGCCACATCATCTCCTACATCCATGGGACCCCCGGCCACGGCATTTGCTACACCGGATCGTCCGAACAATCCCCGATCGGATATTCCGATGCCGACTACGCGGGCTGCAACGACACCAGAAAATCGACGACCGGAAGCGTTTTCCTTCTCCACGGAGGGCCCATAGCATGGTGTAGTCGCCGTCAGAGCTGTGTGGCTACGTCCACCACAGAGGCGGAATACGTCGCGGCAAGCGAGACCGCAAAAGAAGCAGTCTGGATACGCCGCATACTGCCGGAATTCCAACAAGGCAAAGGGGGAACCAATCGTTATCAAGTGCGACAACCAGAGCGCCATTCAACTTACGCGCCATCCCGACCAGCGACAGAAGACGAAGCATATCGACGTTCGGTACCACTTTATCCGCCTCCAACAAGAAGTCGGCGAGATAGACATCCAGTACGTCAGCACGGACAATCAACTGGCCGACATTTTTACCAAGCCGCTGCCGGAACCGCGCTTCAGCCTGATCCGGGATGCACTAGGCATTCGACCAGTTTAATCACATACTCCCTCCTTTTCCCTTTTGCAAATACACTGTGTTCTTTTGAGGGGGGGGGGGTGTAGGATATTGCGCATAACTGCGCAATATCTATTGCTCATCCACACACTGTGTGCAATCTGGCAACACGGTGTCGTCGTCTGCTCTTCTAGTCTGCCTACCTTCACCTGTCACTGTTCTTGCTTACCTCGTGTGAAAGAGACATTTAAGAAAAGCTGATTAAACGACTGAAATGACTGTGATTTATCTTATTATCTACAAGTCAGGTAAGAGTTGTCTCATATATATATGCTACCTGTGTCACGCCATCAAGGCAATCCCGCCTACAAGGCGATCCCTCTGTTGGGCACCTATTGGTGCGATCATTATCGTGCGAGCTTCATTGTCTATGATCTCTTACATGGCCGACTTGACGAAAATGTATTCAACGATGTATTGCATTAGTGCAGCTTCCGTCCAGGAACTTCTGCTCAATCCATGGCGTATAACACTCGTGAATCTATGCTCTCTTTTTAACCAGCGAGCACGTTTCTCATTCTGGTGCACCATCACGGTGGGGAATTTGTACGTGGTGTAAAAAGCCAGATTTGTTTAAAAGCATTGCAACGAACAGAGACAAAAAACAAACAGAAGAGAAATCAAGTGTACAGTCCTTCGAACCGGAGTTGAACCAGTGACCTATGGATATCTTTGTACAATGCTACAGTCTATCGCTGTACCAACTGAGCTACCGAATGGACATGGAACTTTAGATTCAGTTGAGTACTATCAATAGAAATGGTGTGCGTGACAACTGAGCAAACTTCAGTAAGTATTAACAAAAATCTCATTCAATTCTCACGTATAGTAACTGTAATAGTAAGCAGCGCAATTTCCTAGTTTTCTTATCGTTACCTGCACTACCCATCACAACGTAGATGGTAGGATTCGAACCTACGCTCCCGAAGGGAAACTGATTTCTAGTCAGTCGCCTTAACCACTCGGCCACATCTGCTGTTAGTTGATGTGAGACCAATTGATGAAAACCCGCTATAACTCATTAACAGCTGATCTACTTCAATTGGTTTTGATAAAAATCTTTTACGTGTGTGTCAGAAGAGGGATTTGAACCTGTTGTGGTCTTAAGTGTCTGGTCTCAACTGGTGTATTGAGGGGCCTGGGCTTCAGCATATCGGCCACCAGGAGGCGGGACGAGACAAGTACCAAGCCCCCTAGTGACTGACACTACAAGATCTTCCCCCGACACGGAAATGCAAAGCTTAGGAAAAGGAAAAAAGAATAGGGGCAAGAAAGACAGCAACGAAAAACATGAATGCGAACTATGAAAAGAAATAAACGACAATACAATGAATACGAACAATGAAAAGACTAACACCGAGAACAAGACGATGATTGCGAGCGATGACGAAAAGCTAAATGAAATCGAAAAATGACGAGGAGAGCAAGAAGAAAGAAATAGAAAAGATATCAAACAGCAATAGTGAACCAACACTGCAGCGAACCAAAGTCAACAATGGTCACTATGGGGTGTCAACTGGACGGGAATACTGTCGGCCGGAACGAGTGACTAACGGGGTAGGAACATTTCGCGCTAGACCACGTGCACCCACAGCGTCACCAACGACCGGGCTATCCGGCAAGACCTCGAACACCGGACGGAACAAACAGGTTGAAAAACTCGGGTTGACACAGCACTACTCAAAGCAGTAGAACAGCCCTCCAAAGAAGCAACAGATGGAACTGGAACAGCCACCGGACTGGAACGGGCAGGCCGCCCAGCGATAGACGAAGCAGCACCCCTCAAAGGAGTAGAACAGCCCACCAGAAGAAAAGCCGGAAGAGACGGCCCATGCACTGGTGCAGGCTGCTCCGACGTAGGGAAAGACATTGCCCGATCTGGAACTGGTGCCGGGAAAGGCTGATGAAACTCCGGTAGCGACGAAGACGAAGAATAATCGATATTAATGGCCCAACGCGTTCGAAGAAATAGTCGGCCATCCGATAGTCGGACTAGGTAGGAATTTGGCTCCACACACACCTTTTCGACTGCTCCCTTTTGCCATCGAGAGTTTACACGAGTCCTTACCCGCTGACCTACAACCAGGGCAGAAGAACGAGCATTAGTGCGGCGCACATTCTGAAAATGCGCCTCTCCTCGGCACCGGCGCAACTGCTGCTGAACAAACGACGAAGGAACCAGCCTTGGAGTGAGAGCAGTGGGCAGGAACGGAAGTGAACCACGAAGATGACGGCCTTGCAGGAGAACAGATGGAGACGGCAACTGATCCGACACTGGAGTAGAGCGGACTGCTGCCAAAACTTCCCACAATGTCTTGCCATCCTGGAACATTTTCAGCATCGATATCTTCAGCGTCTGGACATGTCGCTCCGCCAGGCCATTAGATTGCGGAAACTCCGGACTGGAAGTAACGTGACGAACTTGACGGGAAGCACAAAAACGATTGAATTCAACACAATCGAATTTCAACACTTCCCATTATCAGATAAGATCTCCTCCGGGGTCCCAAAATCTGTGAAAAATCCATCAAGAGCTTCAATGGTGGAGGCGGACGTGAGCGTACGGAGTCTCGCCACACACGGCCACTTGCTGTACTCATCCACCAACAGCAGGTAATGGACACCACCAAATTGAAAAATGTCGACAGAAACCATCTGAAAAGGATGAATCGGGAGGCGGGTGGGAAAAAGAGGCAATGCCGGATTTTTTTGACGATTTTTTTGACATGATGAGCAGCTGGCCACCATCTTGCGAATCTGATCATCACAACCGGGCCAGTAGACAGAAGATTTGGCTCTTCTGACACATTTCACTTCCCCAAAATGACCAAAATGGATACCTTCCATTGCTTCTCTTCTCAACGACACTGGGACAACAAGTCTTTCCCCATACAGAAGAATTCCGTCCGCTTCGATAAGAAAATGGCGAACATTCCAAAAGGGCCGAGCCGGAAGCGGACAATGACTCTTCTTTTCTGGCCATCCAGTCACGAGCAGCTCCTTGATTAATTTCAACGCAGGATCCTCACCAGTTGCTTGAACATAACGACTCCGAGTATCGTGAAGAGGGATGATATGGTCTAAAAGAGAATGAACCTGTTCCTGACAACCCTCCGTTACATCATCAGTAAACAAAGCAGGCAAGTGAGCCCTGCTTAGAGCATTCGCAATAAAAAGCTCTTTTCCAGGTTTATAAACAAGATGAAAATCAAAACTTTGAAGCTGTAATCGTATCCTCTGAATGCGAGGGGGGCACTCGGCCACTGGCTTGTCCAAAAGGCCAATTAGCGGTTTGTGATCAGACTCTACCTGGATGTGTTGACCAAATATATATTGCTTAAACCGCAATAATCCAAATTGCACAGCAAGCAGCTCTTTTTCAATTTGGCAGTATCTCTGTTGAGTTGGAGTGAGAGACGTTGACGAAAACGCGACGGGCTGACCATTTTGCAGCAACACAGCTCACAGTCCAGTTGGCGAAGCGTCGACGGACAATACAGCTGGGAGACTCAAATCGAAACGCCGCAAAGCCGTCAAAGACGACATGGCTTCTTTGACCTTGACAAATGCTGCTCTGTGTTGCTCTTCCCAGATCCAGGCAGATGTGTCCTTTAACAAATCACGAAGAGGGCGCGTTAAACCAGCCAGATTTTGACAGAATTTATCCAAGTAGGTAGCCATTCCGAGTAGACGAATCAATGCCGCTTTGTCTGAGGGTTCTGGCATATTAACAATTGCTTCAACCTTTGAGGGATCCACTTTGACGACACCATCCCCAATAACGTGCCCAAGCCAAGGCACTTCTTGAAGAAAAAATTTACACTTTTTAAGTTGAAGCTTCAGATCGTGCTGCCGGCACCGGAGAAGAATTTGGCGTAAATTCGACTGAAGTTCTTCCATAGACTCGCCTGTGACTAAAAAGTCATCAAAGTAGATAATAACACCACTAAGATCCCCAAACAGCTCCGACATAGTGTGTAAATACACTTCCGGTGCAGATTTTAACCCAAAGGGCAAGCGAAGAAAGCGGTATCGGCCCCAGGGCGTAGCCATGGTGCACAAAAAGGACGACTCCTCCGATAAGGGAATTTGATAAAAACCCTGCGCTGCATCTAGACTGCAGAAAAACTTTGCTTTGCCAATTTTTGCAAACAACTGCTCGACGGTAGGAACCGAGAAATGTGGACGAAGAACAGCCTTGTTTAAATTAGAAGGATCAAGGACGATGCGAACGTCACCATCTGCTTTGCTGACGACCAACATGCGGCTCACCCAATCAGTTGGCTCAGATACAGGAATTATGATGCCATCGTCCACCATTCGGTCCAGCTTCTTGCGTACTGTCTCCTCCAGTCGGAACGGAAGTCTTCCTGCAGCAGAAATAACTGGATCCACTGCATTACTGCCCGTACTCAACTTGATAGTATGTTCCACCGGCAATTTTCCAAGTCCCGTAAAAACATCGAAGAATTCCGTGACAACTTCAGGAACGGGGGAAGAAACTTAAGGCTGAATCGAGTGAACACGCTTGATAAGATTAAGTCGTTGACATGACGGGAGACCCAAAATTGACGGCTGGCCAGGTTCATCCACCACGACGAAATCTACTATATGCACAGTACCATTAACCAACACTTTTGCCGTGTGGACACCAAGTACCGATAAATAACCGTGTTTGGCCCCGTAGCGACGAAGACAAGGTCCCGGCCGAAGTCGTTGACGTCTGGCTGGTAATCGGAGAAGAACTTCCTGGGGGAGAACATTGCACGAAGCTCCCGAATCAAGTTTAAAAGTCACTTTGACTCCATCCACCGTAAAAATTTCACTCCACTCACTCGCTGAAGACGCCGGATGTTGTTCATGGCACAATTCATGAAAACATACTCCTCCACAGAGCCTTCTCCTGGTTTATCATCTGTCTCCTCCACAGAATGAAGCTGCATCTTGGTTCCCTTTTGAGCGGGATTACTTGCAGGACGTATCACAGATGAATTAGGTGAAGCACGAGAACAAGAATGCTGCCGGTGATTAGTGCAACGACGCGAGAAATGGCCCTTATCGCCACATGAAAAACACGTGATATGAAAAGCTGGACACTGGTTTTTCGCATGCCTTGACTTGCATACAAGACTAGTGCTCTGCCACTGAGCTAAGAAGGCTGATAGGATCAACTCGCAAAGACATAGCTATCCGTATTAGACGGGTTTTGGTTTACTTAATGAACATGGCCAAAAATGTGGAACGCTTCACGATTTTGCGTGTCATCCTTTGCGCTGCTTGTCCCCAATCTTCTCCATTAAATGGAACAATTTGGAATTAGAAACATTTGGAACAATTTGGAACAAAATTGAAACAATATTGAAACAATTGGAATGTTAAAAAAACAATTGAGTGTCGATGAGCGCCATAGCCAATTCACCACTTTTAATGGCTGCTAGCTTGACCTTTGACCTTTAAAAACAATATTAGCTTTGGACCTAAGTTGAAGAGTGTCGTTTTTTGGAAGTCTTTTGCGTCAAAATGCCAAAAGCAGCAAAATCAAGTTCGGAATGGGAGACGAGAATCTTACAATTTGTGGCTGGGAAGTCTTTTGAACAAGAGCAGAGGCCTAGTAAAACCACCAAATGGGGCAAAATTGTTGAGAAAATAGAAAAGTGCCCAATGAGAACACTTCAAAGTAGAGGTAGAGATGTTATGGGAAGGCTTCGTGTCTGTGACTGTGGATACCATGTAAGTATTTGACATTTTACACAATCTGTGCAATTAACTTAATCATACTCTCTGTCAACAGGTTAAGTCAGTGGTTCCTGTAAAGAATTGTCAAGATGTAACGACCACAAAACCAACTGTGGTAGACTCTGTCAGCGAGTCTGGATACCATGTAAGTATTTGACATTATACACAATCTGTGCAATTAATAAAATCATACTTTATGTCAACAGGTTAAGCCAGTGGTTCATGTAAAGAATTGTCAAGCTGTTACGGCCACAAAACCAACTGTGGCAGACTGTGCCAGTGAAATTCCAGTGGTTCCGTTCTCTCTCCCTAAAACATTAGTGCCAACTGGTAATGGACAAAATTAGATTCCGTTCAATCAGTCTATTCATCAACCAGCAGACAACAAGTGTGATGAAAACATTCTGGATCCGTTAACAAAACCAGTGGATACAACAGTAGCAGTTCATGTAAAGAATCCTGGTGTTCAAGTATAAGTAATAAGTTGAATTTACTTTGTTCAATTTATTGTTATAGGCTTCATCCATCAATCTTCCATCATGCGAAGAGAATAATTCAAGGCAGTATGATTACTCGAAAAGACTTCCAATTGGTTGGAAAGAAAGTTTAGAAGAGCAGGATCAACAGCGGATAGGACAGCAAGTCTTTTAAAATAAAGGTGTTCTGTCAAACAACTTAAAGCAGTGCTGGGATCCATCAGGAAAACCGGGTCCACAATTGAAGCAGTGCCCGAACGTGCATTCATATTTCCACAGAAGACTTTTGTTATGGATGCCCAAGCGAATGTGGGCTTTTGATCTAAAATGCCCAGTGTGTGTCAAGAGTATTTCACTCAATTCAAAAGGAGTATATCGAAAAGTTCGCAACGTCATTGACTTGAAAGGAAGATATTATCTCGCTGCTGAATATCATCAATGCCCAACTTGCCAAGGAACTTTCATATCATATGATGACCGAATTCAGAATCAATTGCCATTTTCTCTTCGAGTTCGATTCCCAATCTTACTAACTGGAAAGTTTGCAAGTGACATCGGCGTCGTCAATTTGATGCGTAGTCGGACTCTTGGAAATAGTTCAACTTCCCTTTGGAATGATGTTACAAAAATGCACTCTGATGAGGAGAGCTGTTGCTCAGTGATTGTGAGCGCCATAAGATTTCGCGTAAGCGACTTGGAATTCCGGATGTTACTTACGCCACTTTGCCCTTATTTCATAATCCACCTGGCTGTAAATGGTTCCTCGCAACCTATATACGAGATGTGTGGTTTCGTCTGCCTGCTTTAAAATCACGAATCACCTCAGTGTATGGAACAATTTTGAAAATTGACTCAACTAAAAAAATAACACTGAAGCTACAGGTAAATTTCATTACCTGACCAATCTGAAACCTTTAGCCAATGGCCTCGTTGAGCGATATTCCAAAGCTAATCAGCCACATCCATCAGTTTTATACACAGGTATAGTGATTAAATAGCTTTAATTACTGCAATCAATATTCTATTAAATCAATTTTCCATTTTACAGACAGAGATTGCTGCAAAGTAGATGGCGATAGCAAATATCGCCGACTTTTTCCACAATGGGAAAATCTTCTAGTACGAATGGATTCGTGGCATTTTATGCGGAGGATCGCCAAGGCCTGCAGCAATGAGAGCCATCCCCTCTACGGTCCGTTTATGTAGAAAGTTTCTTCAGCCATTTTTGAATGGGACCTCGGCGTTGTTGCAACATTATGTACTGCCAAGGAGGGTGAACTAAAAAAGGCGGGTGTGTCGAAGCCTTCCACTGCGGCTGTCAACAAAGCCATCACGAAATTTGAATTGACCAGGCATTGTCGGCGAAGAACCAGAGGAGAGCAAGAAACCATCCGGCTCATAGAAAGTCTTTTTTTTGAACGCCGAGTATCTGACCGACTTTCTCGGAACTCCTTTATTGAAAGAGGACGCTTTTGAAATATGGCAAGAAGAGCAATGTCATGTTAAGTGCATACAGGATCCTGTTAATGTGATGCTGTACACGCAAACAGGTACAATATCCAAGGGTGGTATTTCATTGCCGGTGTATCGTTGTGCCCGTGGAACAACATCATTAGAATCCTTTCACGCCCATCAAGTAAACTTCATTCCTGGTAATTTCGTCATTTTTCAATTTCAAGATATTATTTTACAATAATATTTGTTTTTTTAGGCTCCTCTGCTAATGACGTTCACTTTCAAGCATATTTACTAGACGGAATTGTTAGGTGGAATTCCGCGAGATCTTCGGAGTCAGTTGATTCCCCGCGTAGCGCATTGCGTTCATTTGACGAACAGCTGCAAAATAAGATGAACGAACTAACTTCTTCAATTTTCGGCTGCCCGTCCGATAATCAGTATCAGATTCCATCTTCCTACACTGGTGAAGATTTCGGCGTTGAATATCTATACAAATTATCAGACCCATCATTCAAGCTCGGCTCTAATCTGGAAGAGGATATTGATGGAGGTTTTAATGACGAAGAAATAGCAGCCACTACAGCCTTGGTCAGTACAGACGAGGGGGATTTGGATGCCGAACTTGACGTAGCGACTACTGCTTTCCTTCAATCGAACATAGAAGATAAAGAAGGCGAAGTGCCTCTTGTAACGACGGATTTCAAGTCCATTCAAGGATGGGACAAGGTGGTCAAACTGGCAAAGGCATTGGTAGATGTGACGGAACCCATCACAAATCTAAAAGGCGAATGGTTAGTTGAAGTCTATAACCAACTACACCTATTTGACCAGAAGCCTATTACATATTTACGAACATTGAAGCCTTCAAAAGGCAGTTTTCCAGATATAAAAGTGGACATCTCGGACAAGAGGCAACAAAACGATGCTTTGTTTCGGGTGGAAGCCCTTCTCTGCCACCTAGCAAGAGTCGTGTGGTGGAAGCCATTTGTGACCAGCTAATGAATGAAAGCACTTCGCCAACTAGAAAAAGCAACAAAGATTCAAAATATGTATCCCGATATGGTCGAATAATGCTGAGATATAATGAAATAAAACATTATGTTTCGCAATCAACCATTCTAATGGAGAGAACGGGAATAACTTTGTTTCAAATTAACGAGTCCACTCTCTCGACATGGTAAATTAACTATTCATTTTGTCTGCCCTGTCCTGCTTGTTATTCTTCTAATTATGCGTATTTTTCGTTTGTAAAAATTTGCAGGCATAAGAACAGCATTCGTGTTGAGGAGATAAAAACTTTGCTGCAAGGAGGAAAATTACTCACCGTTTCCTTGTGCGCAACAGAACCGCTCTTGTCAGCCAATGATCGTCCGACACAATCAAGTCAATTGAGTAACCATATGGTTTTTGAAGAACCCCAAGACAATACCGGTCTGGCTCAAGTTAGACGACGACACACGGCCCCATCTAACAATGAAGACAACTCTCTCACAAGTCAAGAAGAGATTGCTAAGAAACCTGACATTGACCAATGTATAATCGTCGTGATTGATAATCTCGAATTGTTGATCAGTCCATCCATATCACGAACAACGGCATGGCGTAAAAGAAAGAATCCTCTAACAGGAAGTGCAGGAAAAGAAAAGGAGCAAGAACGGAAGGCTTACACCTGCAATAAGTGTCAACAACCGATGACAACTACCAATGGACATTCACAGTTTAGAGGACAACGTTACTGTCCAAATAGAGAGACGCTGACAAAAAAGGAATGGCTAGAAGTAAAGAAAAACGAAAAGAAAAAATAATGTGGGTGCTTTTTCTTTTTGTGTGTTCTTCAATTCTTAAATTTATGTTGGTTACTCTTTCTATAACCAAGTTCTTTATACAGGATGTAACGTTACTTTCATTTAATATTACAGTATAGTTACAATCACTAATAATGAAATTATGACTCTTCCCTCTCTGTCCAGTTCTACACATGTAGTCTCAGCTTGTGGTGGCACAAAATTGAGACCGCTCTCTCAGCCCAGTTACAGTCCACAACTACCAGCTTCTGATGGCCAACCTTTGAGACCGCTCTCTCATCACAGTTTTATACATGTAGTCTCAGCTTGTGATGGTACAAAATTGAGACCGCTCTCTCAGGCCAGTTACAGTCCACAACTACCAGCTTCTGATGGCCAACATTTGAGACCGCTCTCTCATCCCAGTTTTAGACATGTAGTCTTAGCTTGTGGTGGCACAAAATTAAGACCTCTCTCTCAGCACAGTTACAGTCCACTACTACCAGCTACCAGCCCACCTTTGAGACCGCTCTCTCATCCCAGTTTTAGACATGTAGTCTCAGCTTATGGTGGCTTGAATTGAATTGAATCCGCTCTCTCAGACACTCTCAGTCACAAACAATAAAGGTACATACAAATTTATTGATGCAAATGCAATGTTATGTTATAATTTGGAAAATTTTTTACCTACCAGGATTGATCTACGACTCTTCCATCAACTGCAGAAAATGTTCACCAGATGAGGCATTAGAGATTGAGGAACAGCCGGACAACACTGTCCTTGCACAAGTGAAACGACGCCATGATTTGATTGTTATCTTTCGTCTCTTTATTGTTTGTTTTCTCTCTGCAATCCGTATTCGTGTTACTATAAATAATGTAGCCTAATTGTTTGTTCAGAAAACGACATGTTTCATTTCAAACAGAAAAATGTAGCTTGAAGAAATAAATGCAAATTCAAACTGGTGTCGCCACTGTTAAACGCGCACACATAAACAACAAACAATTGAAGTGTGCCTCCCGAAATCTGTAGCGCAAAAAATAAACCACAAACAATTGAAGGGTGCCTTCCGAAATCTCCCTCTTTTTTTTGAACGGCAGGTCCTTAAAAAACAAATGAGGAACGCATCGCAAAACTTTTCTTTCCCCTCTCCTCCTTTTCCCTTCCTTTCCCCCATCGCAAAATTTTTCTTTCCCCTCTCTTCCTTTCCCCTTCCTTTCCCCCTTCTCTTCTTCCTTTCCCCCCCGTCGTAGAGAAGATTACGCCCCAGCTTTTGCGCTGCTTGTCCCCCAATCTTCTCCATTAAATGGAACCATTTGGAATTAGAAACATTTGGAACAATTTGGAACAAAATTGAAACAATATTGAAACAATTGGAATGTTAAAAAAACAATTGAGTGTCGATGAGCGCCATAGCCAATTCACCACTTTTAATGGCTGCTAGCTTGACCTTTGACCTTTAAAAACAATATTAGCTTTGGACCTAAGTTGAAGAGTGTCGTTTTTTGGAAGTCTTTTGCGTCAAAATGCCAAAAGCAGCAAAATCAAGTTCGGAATGGGAGACGAGAATCTTACAATTTGTGGCTGGGAAGTCTTTTGAACAAGAGCAGAGGCCTAGTAAAACCACCAAATGGGGCAAAATTGTTGAGAAAATAGAAAAGTGCCCAATGAGAACACTTCAAAGTAGAGGTAGAGATGTTATGGGAAGGCTTCGTGTCTGTGACTGTGGATACCATGTAAGTATTTGACATTTTACAAAATCTGTGCAATTAACTTAATCATACTCTCTGTCAGCAGGTTAAGCCAGTGGTTCCTGTAAAGAATTGTCAAGATGTAACGGCCACAAAACCAACTGTGGTAGACTCTGTCAGCGAGTCTGGATACCATGTAAGTATTTGACATTATACACAATCTGGGCAATTAATAAAATCATACTTTATGTCAACATGTTAAGCCAGTGGTTCCTGTAAAGAATGGTCAAGCTATAACGGCCACAAAACCAACTGTGGTAGACTGTACCAGTGAAATTGCAGTGGTTCCGTTCTCTCTCCCTAAAAGATTAGTGCCAACTAGTAATGGACAAAATTTGATTCCGTTCAATCAGTCTATTCATCAAGCAGCAGACAACAAGTGTGATGAAAACATTCTGGCTCCATTAACAAAACCAGTGGATACAACAGTAGCAGTCCATGTAAAGAATCCTGGTGTTCAAGTATAAGTAATAAGTTGAATTTACTTTGTAGTCATATCTTTTAACATTTCAATTTATTGTTATAGGCTTCATCATGCAAAGAGAATAATTCAAGGCAGTATGATTACTCGAAAAGACTTCCAATTGGTTGGAAAGAAAGTTTAGAAGAGCAGGATCAACAGTGGATAGGACAGCAAGTCTTTTCAAATAAAGGTGTTCTGTCAAACAACCTAAAACAGTGGTGGGATCCATCAGGAATACCGGGTCAAGAGTTGAAGCAGTGCCCGAACGTGCATTCATATTTCCACAGAAGACTTTTGTTATGGATGCCCAAGCGAATGTGGGCTTTTGATCTAAAATGCCCAGTGTGTGTCAAGAGTATTTCACTCAATTCAAAAGGAGTATATCGAAAAGTTCGCAACGTCATAGACTTTAAAGGAAGATATTATCTCGCTGCTGAATATCATCAATGCCCAACTTGCCAAGGAACTTTCATATCATATGATGACCGAATTCTGAATCAATTGCCATTTTCTCTTCGAGTTCGATTCCCAGTCATACTAACTCGAAAGTTTGCAAGTGACATCGGCGTCGTCAATTTGATGCGTTATCGGACTCTTGGAAATAGTTCAACTTCCCTTTGGAATGATGTTACAGAAATGCACTCTGATGAGTGGATGAGGAGAGCTGTTGCCTATCTCAGTGATTGTGAGCGCCATAAGATTTCGCGTAAGCGACTTGGAATTCCGGATGTTACTTACGCCACTTTGCCCTTATTTCATAATCCACCTGGCTGTAAATGGTTCCTCGCAACCTATATACGAGATGTGTGGTCTCGTCTGCCTGTTTTAAAATCACGAATCACCTCAGTGTATGGAACACTTTTGAAAATTGACTCAACTAAAAAAATAACACTGAAGCTACAGGTAAATTTCACTCTTAATTTTTTTTATACGTTTTTAACAAATAATTTTTACAGGGCAAAGCTGCAGGATCTGCGTCATGGTGTACCAATGTGGGGAATGAGCAAGGAGAGATAGTAATCTCCGTCTTAACAACATCCGAGAGTTTGACCAATCTGAAACCTTTAGCCAATGGCCTCGTTGAGCGATATTCCAAAGCTAATCAGCCACATCCATCAGTTTTATACACAGGTATAGTGATTAAATGGCTTTAATTATTGCAATCAATATTCCATTAAATCAATTTTCCATTTTACAGACAGAGATTGCTGCAAAGTAGATGGCGATAGCAAATATCGCCGACTTTTTCCACAATGGGAAAATCTTCTAGTACGAATGGATTCGTGGCATTTTATGCGGAGGATCGCCAAGGCCTGCAGCAATGAGAGCCATCCCCTCTACGGTCCGTTTATGCAGAAAGTTTCTTCAGCCATTTTTGAATGGGACCTCGGCGATGTTGCAACATTACGTACTGCCAAGGAGGGTGAACTAAAAAAGGCGGGTGTGTCGAAGCATTCCACTGCGGCTGTCAACAAAGCCATCACGAAATTTGAATTGGCCAGGCATTGTCGGCGAAGAACAAGAGGAGAGCAAGAAACCATCCGGCTCATAGAAAGTCTGTTTTTGAACGCCGAGTATCTGACTGACTTTCTCGGAACTCTTTTATTGAAAGAGGACGCTTTTGAAATATGGCAAGAAGAGCAATGTCATGTTAAGTGCTTACAGGATCCTGTTAATGTGATGCTCTACACGCAAACCGGTACAATATCCAAGGGTGGTATTTCATTGCCGGTGTATCGTTGTGCTCGTGGAACAACATCATTAGAATCCTTTCACGCCCATCAAGTAAACTTCATTCCTGGTAATTTCGTCATTTTTCTATTTCAAGGTATTATTTTACAAATAATATTTGTTTTTTTAGGCACCTCTGCTAATGACGTTCACTTTCAAGCATATTTACTAAACGGAATTGTTAGGTGGAATTCCGCGAGATCTTCGGAGTCAGTTGATTCCCCGCGTAGCGCATTGCGTTCATTTGACGAACAGCTGCAAAATAAGATGAACGAACTAACTTCTTCAATTTTCGGCTGCCCGTCCGATAATCAGTATCAGATTCCATCTTCCTACACTGGTGAAGATTTTGGCGTTGAATATCTATACAAATTATCAGACCCATCATTCAAGATCGGCTCTAATCTGGAAGAGGATATTGATGGAGGTTTTAATGACGAAGAAATAGCAGCCACTACAGCCTTGGTCAGTACAGACGAGGGTGATTTCGATGCCGAACTTGACGTAGCGACTACTGCTTTCCTTCAATCGAATATAGAAGATAAAGAAGGCGAAGTGCCTCTTGTAACGACTGATTTCAAGTCCATTCAAGGATGGGACAAGGTGGTCCAACTGGCAAAGGCATTGGTAGATGTGACGGAACCCATCACAAATCTAAAAGGCGAATGGTTAGTTGAAGTTTATAACCAACTACACCTATTTGACCAGAAGCCTATGACATATTTACGAACATTGAAGCCTTCAAAAGGCAGTTTTGCCAGAAATAAAAGTGGACATCTCGGACAAAAGGCAACAAAACGATGCTTTGTTTCGGGTGGAAGCCCTTCTCTGCCACATAGCAAGAGTCGTGTGGTGGAAGCCATTTGTGTCCAGCTAATGAATGAAATCACTTCGCCAACTAGAAAAAGCAACAAAGATTCAGAATATGTATCCCGATATGGTCGAGTAGTGCAGAGATATAATGAAATAAAACATAATGTTTCGCAATCAACCATTCTAATGGAGAGAACGGGAATAACTTTGTTTCAAATTAACGAGTCCACTCTCTCGACATGGTAAATTAACTATTCATTTTGTCTGCCCTGTCCTGCTTGTTATTCTTCTAATTATGCGTATTTTTTATTTGTAAACATTTGCAGGCATAAGAACAGCATTCGTGTTGAGGAGATAAAAACTTTGCTGCAAGGAGGAAAATTACTCACCGTTTCCTTGTGCGCAACAGAACCGCTCTTGTCAGCCAATGATCGTCCGACACAATCAAGTCAATTGAGTAACCATATGGTTTTTGAAGAACCCCAAGACAATACCGGTCTGGCTCAAGTTAGACGACGACATACGGCCCCATCTAACAATGAAGACAACTCTCTCACAAGTCAAGAAGAGATTGCTAAGAAACCTGACTTTGACCAATTTACAATCGTCGTGATTGATAATCCCGAATTGTTGATCAGTCCAGCCATATCACGAACAACGGCATGGCGTAAAAGAAAGAATCCTCTAACAGGAAGTGCAGGAAAAGAAAAGGAGCAAGAACGGAAGGCTTACACCTGCACTAAGTGTCAGCAACCGATGACAACTACCAATGGACATTCACAGTTTAGAGGACAACGTTACTGTCCAAATACAGAGACGCTGACAAAAAAGGAATGGCTAGAAGTAAAGAAAAACGAAAAGAAAAAATAATGTGGGTGCTTTTTTTTTTGTGTGTTCTTCAATTCTTTATTTTATGTTGGTTACTATTTCTATAACCAAGTTCTTTATACAGGATGTAACGTTACTTTCATTAAATATTACAGTATAGTTACAATCACTAATAATGAAATTATGACTCTTCCCTCTCTGTCCAGTTCTACACATGTAGTCTCAGCTTGTGGTGGCACAAAATTGAGACCGCTCTCTCAGCCCAGTTACAGTCCACAACTACCAGCTTCTGATGGCCAACCTTTGAGACCGCTCTCTCATCACAGTTTTATACATGTAGTCTCAGCTTGTGATGGCACAAAATTGAGACCGCTCTCTAAGCCCAGTTACAGTCCACAACTACCAGCTTCTGATGGCCAACATTTGAGACCGCTCTCTCATACCAGTTTTAGACATGTAGTCGTAGCTTGTGGTGGCACAAAATTGAGACCGCTCTCTCAGCCCAGTTACAGTCCACAACTACCAGCTACCAGCCCACCTTTGAGACCGCTCTCTCATCCCAGTTTTAGACATGTAGTCTCAGCTTATGGTGGCTTGAATTGAATTGAATCCGCTCTCTCAGACACTAAAGTCACAAACAATAAAGGTACATACAAATTTATTGATGCAAATGCAATGTTATGTTATAATTTGGAAAATTTTTTACCTACCAGGATTGATCTACGACTCTTCCATCACCTGCAGAAAATGTTCACCAGATGAGGCATTAGAGATTGAGGAACAGCCGGACAACACTGTCCTCGCACAAGTGAAACGACGCCAGGATTTGATTGTTATCTTTCGTCTCTTTATTGTTTGTTTTCTCTCTGCAATCCGTATTCGTGTTACTATCAATAATGTAGCCTAATTGTTTGTTCAGAAAACGACATGTTTCATTTCAAACAGAAAAATGTAGCTTGAAGAAATAAATGCAAATTCAAACTGGTGTCGCCGCTGTTAAACGCGCACACATAAACAACAAACAATTGAAGTGTGCCTCACGAAATCTGTAGTACAAAACATAAACTACAAACAATTGAAGGGTGCCTCCCGAAATCTCCCTCTTTTTTTTGAACGGCAGGTCCTTAAAAAAACAAATGAGGAACGCATCGCAAAACTTTTCTTTCCCCTCTCCTCCTTTTCCCTTCCTTTCCCCCTTCTCTTCTTTTCTTTTTCCCCCCGTCGTAGAGAAGATTACGCCCCAGCTTTTGCGCAGGGGCCATGCTAATCTTCTCTGTATCGTTTAAATTTTAGTATATGTATTCCGTGTGGAATACAGTAACAATAATGCCGACCAAAGCTTTTGTACCTCTTATTTTTCAAGTCCAATCCGTTGCTGCAACTTAACGTTGTTTGTACGTGGAAATGATCTATTGAATAGTGATAGTCAGTCAGCTGTCAGATTTCCTAAAATGAACTCTATTCAGATATTTGCTTTTGTGTGTCCCCCATGCGCAGTGCTCTTGGGCCGACTTGACGAAAGAGTATTCAACGATGTATTGCATTAGGGCAGCTACCGTCAAGGGACTTCTGCTCAATTCATGGCGTATAACAATCGTGAATCTATGCTCTCTTTTTTACCAGCGAGCACGTTTCTCATTCTGGTGCACCATCACGGTGGGGAATTTGTACGTGGTGTAAAAAGCCAGATTTGTTTGAAAGCATTGCAACGAACAGAGACAAAAAACAAACAGAAAAGAAATCAAGTGTACAGTCCTTCAAACCGGAGTTGAACCAGTGACCAGTAAGTAGCGCAATTTCCTAGTTTTCTTATAGGATTCGAACCTACGCTCCCGAACGGAATCTGATTTCTAGTCAGTCGCCTTAACCACTCGGCCACATCTGATGTTAGTTAACGTCAGAAAAATTGATGAAAACCCGCTATAACTCATTAACAGCTGATCTACTTCAATTGATTTTGATATAAATCTTTTACGTGTGTGTCAGAAGAGGGATTCGAACCCTCGCCCAGAGAACTGGACTGCGACCTGAACGCAGCGCCTTGGACCGCTCGGCCATCCTGACTGAATGCCTTTGAATAATTTTGGGGAGTGGTCCCCTGTATTTCACTTACATTGTGATCATGATTTTGTGGCTACGCGTATGTTAACAATTATATAAATGTCTTCAGTGCACTGTGTGTCGGAAATTCCGACGGACGAAGCTCACAGCCATCGTCCGGGTGCCATCCCTTTGGCCGAAGAAGGCTAGACTCAGACGAGTCACCCTCGGTGGAGTTCCGCGCTACCGAGGGTAAGGAAGTCCATTAGCGGAAGCAAGTGACTTAAGACCGTCTTGGAGGCGTTGGGCTCGTTATTGGAGGCTGGAGCTCGAGACTGTGACATTGGAACTAGCTGAGTGCTTTTCCATATATATGGAGACACCTGTTGAGGGTGAAAGAAACGACGTGAGGGTTGAACGCATTGAGGCGGAGTCTGCAGAGTTCATCCCGCCAGATTATAGGTTTCGTTCCCGCAGGGTTATCGGGAGGTTTACTGATCGATAACCGGCAATCTTCAGCAGCGGTGCCCTCTATTCCAGGATCGGACGGCCGGACAAATTAGACAACAGTGTAGTTTTTCTGTGTATAAAAGGGGCCGTCGTGCCATGTTAATACACTCACTTTTTCTCACCGACTTGTCGCGTTAAGGTCCCCTCATTTGCTCCAGTAATCCGTTCTGTTTCAGCAACGCTCGAAGTTCTCCTGCCGCCGCCTCCTCCAGCTTGCCAGCCGCCGCCACCGACGTGCTAGCCCGCGAACGAAGCAGCCATCCGAGACTTCTCATCAAACCGCAACGAGTAATACTCAGCGGCCGCGAACTCTGTTAAGCCCGACAAGGCTTAACAGGATTTGACCGAGCTCTAGCCCGATAAAGGCGAACAGCCGTCACCGGACTTACAGCGCAAGCCCGATAAGGCGAACGCAGTAGCCGTTTGATAAGTGCTACGGCAACAGATAAAAGTTAAACCGAAGGAAAGGCACACAGTCTGGCAGGCTTACCACCGTAAGACCCGACTGACCTTCTGCGCCAGCAGTAATCTGGCCTTACGGGACAAGATTACTGAAATTGGTCCTTCGAACCGGAGATCCCGGTGTTAAAATCCTTCAAAGTTCGAAAAAACAAAATATTTTCGGACTCTGAAAAAAGATAGGACTCAGACGAAAAAAAATATTTTTCAGCTGGGAGAAAAAACTAAGGACTTAGTAAAAATTCGACAAACTAAAAATCTTTTTCGGTTTCTTTTTTTTTTCTGATTGCAGTGTTGGACAATATCCGTACGCCCGCCGAAGAGTCGGTATACCGCCAGTTCGAGAGAGCCCTCGAGAACAATTATCTTCACTCGCTGTGGGTCGGCCTAGACCGGGTGGTGCCACGAGAAATCTTCCGTCGGTTGGGCCTACGGGAGCCATTCCCTCGCCCCAGCTCAGCTCAGGCTAAAGCTAAACCAACCACCTCGTCCAGCAGATTCACCCCCTACGCCCGACCGGCGGAAACCGACTTGAATTTCTTGAACGACAAGGAGCGGGCCGAGCTAGAATCGGTCCAAAAGGTGAAGGAGGAGCACGCGTTGGCCATACTAATTGCGCAGAGAAAGGAGAAAGAAGCCGCAGAGACCGCGCTATACCTGCAGCAAACTTGTCTCCTGCGTAGGGAGAAGGAAGCCCTTGTACAGCGCGAGGAAGAACTCGCAAAAAGCTCCGCAGCCCGGAAACTTGCAGCGAAGACCCCCGAGCCTTACGTCCCGTCACCAATAGTGCGGCCGGCGGTACTGCAGATTCAACCTCTCCCAGACGCACCTTCTCAGCCCGGACCATCCGCCCCGGCTCCCGAAGCTCTGCTAGTAACCCCGGTGCGGTCTTCCAAATCCTCGAAGTCCTCCAAATCTTCCAAATCGCGTAGCTGCTCGTCACGGTCGAGGACGGAGGCGCCCGGGGAGACACCTAAAACCAGCAAGGAGGGCCGAGGCAGGACATCCTAGTCAGAGAAGGTGCTCGCAAAGCTGTTCAAGAAGCACGGGATCAACACCTCGGACGACGAGGACGCCGTGCTAAAATCCCCTACAAGCTCTTATTCTTCTTAATCTCTTTCTTATTAAACTTCTGTATACTCGTTGTTGTTACTCGTTGCTTCGGCATAAAAACTTCTGTATACTCGTTGTTGTTACTCGTTGCTGTTAAACGCAAATAAAAATATTTTCAACCGATCTATCGCGTCTTAACTGACCCCATTCTTCGGTAAAAAGAAAAAGTATAAAAAGGAAATGGCGGAATCGAAGTCAGGCAAAACCCGAGCGGCAGTGGTCACGGAGGTGTCCGACGAACGATTCTCGTTACAAGAAGTAGCATTGGACGAGGCGAAAAACGACATCGCCAGCCTTAACGGCTGGATCGAAAGAGTCGACGCTAAGTTCACGAAGGAATGTCAACGGTTGAGCCAAGAAGCTCAGGTCGTTACTGACAGACAAGATGGTACGCTAGCGACGATCGATGCAAGAGTGCGAGCGCTTGAAGTGGAAGTTCGCCGTCTTGGCGTGTAACTGCCACAAGTAGAGTTGCAGCTCTAGCAGAGACAGTCGACGGCAATAGAAACCATGATGAAGACGTTAAGAGACGAGATGCACGAGCAAAGGGCGAACATCACGTTTTCGCACCAAAGAATGGTCGAACTCGAAACCTCCAAGGCGATGAAAAAACACAAGGACGATATTCTTATTGAGCTGAGGCGGAGCTTAGTGACAGAGCAAGGGGAGACCCCCGAGACGGGGGGAGACTCCTCAGAAGGAACGGTGACGGCGAGAAGCCGCCACTCAAGTAACGCGTCTGTGATAAACATCTCCTGTGATACCAGGGATGATTTGACGGCCGAACGAGACACCCTGATGGGAGAACTGATGGGCGCCGGACACATAGTGAGAACGTCGAAAGACAAAAAGGAACGCCGAGTGAATACAATCAAGGCACAGTCCAGACATGACAGAATTGTGGAATTAACACGGAAGCTGGCTGGAATCTCGACTGCGGATGAGAGAACGAGTGACCGCGAGCAGCTAGACGTAGCGCTGAGCGAGATAGCGGTGTTGGAACAGTTGGCAGAGCCTCCGAAACGAGACCCTACACCAACGACCACGACACTCGTCAATCGACCAGCGTTACCCCTTCCGGTGTTTAGTGGTGATATTGCAGCGTGGGAGAGTTAGAAAGCCGCCTGGGCGACCTACGACGACGACAACACGCTGACAAATGAGCAAAAATATCAATACCTTCGGGGCTGTTTAAAAGGAAAGGCGGCAGACGCGGTTTCGTACATGCAATACTGGTCGAATCAATACCTCAAGGCGCTGGAATTACTGACCGATAGATTCGGAGATCAAGATAGGCTAAAAAAGCACTATCTGGCGGAACTAAAGGCGATGACAAACACTCGATTGAGCGAGACTTCCGCTCTTTCGCAGTGGCAAAAACTCCATGAATGGCTGGCGAATAGCGTCGCGGTGTTAAGCAGCCTGGGAGTAGATACAAGGACACATCAAGCCTATCTCGCCCCAAACCTACTGGCGTCCTTTCCAAAGGCGTTGGTTAGCCGGTGGCGAGATAGGTGGGAAGATGATGAACCGACGTTCTCAAAGATTTTGAAGGCCCTGAAAAGGGAAATAAAACATAGAGAGGAAGACGAGACGTCGGCGTCGAGCTGTAGCGGGAAGCCCGTACCAGAGTCGGCCACTACCACGACGAATAACGGGAACAAAGGCATGGCATGCCTGTTTTGCCGAAAGATACATTTGCACCATAACTGCAACCAAGGGTCGTCAGCTCAGAGAAGAGCGGCGGCAGAGAAAGTGGGTCGGTGCCTGAAGTGTCTGACCCGATCACATCGGACGGAACATTGCATCTCGCGAATTCCGTGCCGACACTGCGGAAGCACGGAGCATAGCCCTGCCGTATGCGTGGCTAGACCAAGGGGCAGCGGTAACGCGCCAGCTCCCGCAGGAAACAGAGGATTCTCCCCTCAAAGAGCTCCAAAGGTGGTGACGATAGACACCACCACGTTGACGATCTCCACAAGATCAAAGACGGGAGTATTGCCAACCTTCACGGCTTACCTTAAAGGGAGCGCCAGAGACCGGGTAAAGATAGTCGGTTTAATTGACTCTGGAAGCAAGAGAACGTTCGTCCGTCAGGACACGGCGACCAGAGTCGGAGCGAAGAAAATAAGGGCTGAATACCTGGCGGTCAATGGGTTCGGAGACCGGAACAAAGCGGGCAAAAACCATGCAGTGTTCAGACTCAGGCTCGCGGGACTTAGCCAGGATGCCCCAGAGATAGAAATCGCAGCCATTGCGAGGAAATTCCTTGCAAACGCAAAGAAAGTCACCCCGACGGATTTCTCAAAGGGCCTGATAGGCGAGGGGAAAGACTTAGCCGATGACCGGTACATAACCGGGCAACAAGGCAATCAATTTGACATCATCGTCGGCTGTGATTTCATCTGGTCGATAATGCAGCACAAGACCATCCCAGGCGCAAATGGGCTGGTCGCATGTGCAAGCAAAGTCGGCTGGCTGATCTTCGGCACGATGGATGAAAAAAGTAAGGCGGAAGAACAAGTGTTGACCGCGGCAATAGACGTACAAAAGCCAATGATGGACTTCAAAGAATTTGGGAGTCTAGAGCATATGGGGGTAACCCCGCAGGAAAAAGCAGAACCCGCATTCTTGGAGGCCTATCAGGAGACGACTCTGCGGGCAGACGATGGGCGATACATGGTGTTGTTCCCCATCAAGATCGGCCATCGCAGGATCGAATCCAACCGGAACATCGCGATGATACGGCTGCAAGGGCTGCTGGGAAAGACCCAATTGGAAGATAAGCTGAAATACCACGAGATATTCCAGCAATATATCAGAGACGGATTCATCGAAGAAGCCGACCGAGGATTCACCGGTTACTGCACTTACTTGCCTCAACGCCCGGTGATTAAAGTTAGTGCGGAAACCACGAAAATTCGGCAGGTGTTCGATGGATCAGCACACATGAAGGAAAGACCTAGCATCAACCATGATTTGGAGATAGGGCCAAATCTAAACCCGAAAGTGTTGGCGGTCTTGTTGCGTTTCCGACAGAATCGGATAGCCTCGACCGCCGATATCACTCAGGCGTTTCTCCAAGTTGAGATCCACCCGGAGCACGGGCAATTGATAAGGTTCATCTGGGTCGATGATCCTAAAAAACCCCAGCCTAGATTCATCGAGTATAGATGGAAAAGAGTGCCGTTCGGGTTGTCATGCAGCCCGTTCATTCTCAAGGCTGTCATCCTCAAACAACTGAAAGGGTTTGAAGGAATATACCCCGAGACAGTGCGGCAGCTACAACAGCAGTTGTACGTTGACGACTGGCTAGGGGGGGAGACCAATGTTGAGGAAGCGGAGAAGCGTATTCGCGAAGCGAACATGATCTTCAAAGCCGCAAAAATGGAGCTGTGCAAATGGACCTCCAACAGCGCAGAGTTGATTGAAAGACTGTCGGAGGTTCAATTTAAAGAGACGGTCATGAACATGGCAGCAGAGGGCAAGTCAGCCACAAAAGCCTTAGGGGTGATCTGGGATCCAGCATCGGACAAATTTAAGTTTGATCCGGCGCAGGTACTCAGAGAAGCCCGCGAAATTGGTGACAGACCCACCAAACGGAAGCTTTTCAGCCTTGCACTGAAAATTTTTGACCCTTTGGGTCTCATCGCTCCGGTGACGTTGGTGGGGAAACTCATCATGCAAAAGGTCTGGTTGGCAGGATCAGGATGGGACGAGCCCATTCCAATCGAGGTGATACCTCATTGGAAAACTTTCATTGACGGGATAACTGAGCTGAAGAACACAAGCCAGCCCCGATGGTCAGGAGAACATGACGGGAGACTCCATTTGTTCTGCGACGCAAGCAATGACGCCTACAGTGTGGTGGCATATTTGCAGAGAACCGATGGGGAAGACCCAGTGATGCTGTGCAGCAAAACGAGAGTAGCGCCGGACCCCAAGAAATCAGTCTCGATCCCGAGGCTGGAACTTCTGAGCGGGCTCTTGGCAGCGAGACTCGGGAGCTACGGCGAGAAAGCGACGGAAACACAGATAAAGAGGATACTTCTGTGGACCGACTCAGCGATAGCTTTCTGGTGGATGAAAAGCGAGGCAGGTCGGTGGAAGCAGTTTGTCCATAACAGAGTGACGGAGATAAGGCGGACAGTGGAAACTGAGGAAATCAGACACTGTCCAGGATTACAGAACACGGCGGACGTAGCATCCAAAGGAGCTACGGCGGCACAATTAAACGCACAAAAGAGTTGGTGGACTGGCCCATCTTGGATGGGAAAAGACAAAGAGTGGCCCCAGTCACCAAGCTCAGCGACCGAGCTCCAGTTGCAGGAGGTCTCGGTCGAAGAAAAGGCAGACGAGATAACACAATGTGCGGTATCGATCGAAGCAAAGTGGTACGAGAGATTCAGCTCCATGCGAACCATGGTAAGAGTCTTGGCCGAAGAGCGATAAAGAAGTTCAAAGGCAAAGAAAGTCCGGAAAGCCCGGTTGCAACGATCAGACACCGGGGGAGGAGGTTGAAGTTCCCCGTGTTGACCACAGATGAAACTCGAGAGGCAACGCTCGAGCTTTACAAAGAAGCCCAGGCGACTCACTACGGAGCAGTGGTGAAGAGCTTTAAAGCTGGGAAAACAGAGGTCCCACATGAGTTGAGAAAACTCGGTCTCACGTGGGACGACAAAGACGAGTTGATCAGGTGTCGAGGCCGGCATCTAAATTGGATGGAATATAATAAAAAAGCAGCGCTCATTCTGCTACCGGTCGAACACATCATAACCAGAAGACTGATTGAACAGACGCATCTTCGGTTGAAACATACCGGAGTGAAAACCATGATGGGGGCACTCAGAACGGATTTCTGGATTCCGAAGATGCGGCAGACCATCAAAAAAGAGGCGAGTAAGTGCACGAGATGCCAGAGAATGGACTCGAGGCACTTCGATGAGATACCGGCGCCTCTACCGTTGGACCGCCTGCAAATGTCGAACCCGTTTACGATAACGGGGGTAGATTTCGCAGGCCCGTTCCCAGTGGAGTCGCCGGCAAATAGCGGCCACAAGACGAAGGTATTCGTGTGTCTCTTCACCTGTGCCGTAACAAGAGCTGTTCATCTCGAAGTTACGACTGACAAGGAGATTTTCACGTTTATCTTCGCGCTGAGACGATTCTTTGCACGGAGAGAGTACCCCAGGACGCTCTACTCCGATAATGCAGGAACGTTCACGTTGGCCGCTAAGTACCTGAGAGCAGCGTACAGAGACAGCAGGGTGTTTAACACACTGGTTGATCTCAACATAAAGTGGAGATTTTCTCCGAGTCTGGCCCCTTGGTGGGGCGGATTCTGGGAAAGGATGGTGCAGACCGTCAAACGGCTGCTATACAAAACGTACGGAAGCGATTGTATGGAGTACGATCTATTCCAGACGGTGTTGACAGAGATCGAAGACACCATCAACACCAGACCGTTGACATATGTAGCAGAAGATGATATGGAGCCGCTAACGCCCAAGCAATTGGTCACAGGCTACCGACCAGCATCACCCAGTCGATGACGAGGAGAGAGAGTACTCGGACCGGTTGACGCTGACAAAGAGAGAGAGGATCAGGAGAAACCAGGTGGCTCAATGGTGGAAAGATTTGTACACGGAATACGTGATGGATTTGGAGCAGTTTCACTGTCCAACTCCAGGGCATACGAAGGAGATTGAACTGGGACAAGTCGTGTTGATCCACGACGAGTCGGCCAAAGGAACGAGATGGAAGTCCGAGAGAGTAGTTAAGCTAATTCCCGGCAAAGATGGAAAGACGAGGCGTGTGAACGTGCTCATAGCAGACAAGTTCAGAGGCAAAGGGTCGATCATGATAACGAGAGACCCGAAGAGTTTATATCCGTTGGAGCTCCACGCGGGCCAGATAGACGATGACCATCGGAACATCGGACGAATTTCACTCTTAATTTTTTTTATACGTTTTTAACAAATAATTTTTACAGGGCAAAGCTGCAGGATCTGCGTCATGGTGTACCAATGTGGGGAATGAGCAAGGAGAGATAGTAATCTCCGTCTTAACAACATCCGAGAGTTTGACCAATCTGAAACCTTTAGCCAATGGCCTCGTTGAGCGATATTCCAAAGCTAATCAGCCACATCCATCAGTTTTATACACAGGTATAGTGATTAAATGGCTTTAATTATTGCAATCAATATTCTATTAAATCAATTTTCCATTTTACAGACAGAGATTGCTGCAAAGTAGATGGCGATAGCAAATATCGCCGACTTTTTCCACAATGGGAAAATCTTCTAGTACGAATGGATTCGTGGCATTTTATGCGGAGGATCGCCAAGGCCTGCAGCAATGAGAGCCATCCCCTCTACGGTCCGTTTATGCAGAAAGTTTCTTCAGCCATTTTTGAATGGGACCTCGGCGATGTTGCAACATTACGTACTTCCAAGGAGGGTGAACTAAAAAAAGGCGGGTGTGTCGAAGCATTCCACTGCGGCTGTCAACAAAGCCATCACGAAATTTGAATTGGCCAGGCATTGTCGGCGAAGAACAAGAGGAGAGCAAGAAACCATCCGGCTCATAGAAAGTCTGTTTTTGAACGCCGAGTATCTGACCGACTTTCTCGGAACTCTTTTATTGAAAGAGGACGCTTTTGAAATATGGCAAGAAGAGCAATGTCATGTTAAGTGCTTACAGGATCCTGTTAATGTGATGCTCTACACGCAAACCGGTACAATATCCAAGGGTGGTATTTCATTGCCGGTGTATCGTTGTGCCCGTGGAACAACATCATTAGAATCCTTTCACGCCCATCAAGTAAACTTCATTCCTGGTAATTTCGTCATTTTTCTATTTCAAGGTATTATTTTACACATAATATTTGTTTTTTTAGGCACCTCTGCTGATGACGTTCACTTTCAAGCATATTTACTAGACGGAATTGTTAGGTGGAATTCCACGAGATCTTCGGAGTCAGTTGATTCCCCGCGTAGCGCTTTGCGTTCATTTGACGAACAGCTGCAAAATAAGATGAACGAACTAACTTCTTCAATTTTCGGCTGCCCGTCCGATAATCAGTATCAGATTCCATCTTCCTACACTGGTGAAGATTTCGGCGTTGAATATCTATACAAATTATCAGACCCATCATTCAAGCTCGGCTCTAATCTGGAAGAGGATATTGATGGAGGTTTTAATGACGAAGAAATAGCAGCCACTACAGCCTTGGTCAGTACAGACGAGGGCGATTTCGATGCCGAACTTGACGTAGCGACTACTGCTTTCCTTCAATCGAACATAGAAGATAAAGAAGGCGAAGTGCCTCTTGTAACGACGGATTTCAAGTCCATTCAAGGATGGGACAAGGTGGTCAAACTGGCAAAGGCATTGGTAGATGTGACGGAACCCATCACAAATCTAAAAGGCGAATGGTTAGTTGAAGTCTATAACCAACTACACCTATTTGACCAGAAGCCTATTACATATTTACGAACATTGAAGCCTTCAAAAGGCAGTTTTCCAGATATAAAAGTGGACATCTCGGACAAGAGGCAACAAAACGATGCTTTGTTTCGGGTGGAAGCCCTTCTCTGCCACCTAGCAAGAGTCGTGTGGTGGAAGCCATTTGTGTCCAGCTAATGAATGAAATCACTTCGCCAACTAGAAAAAGCAACAAAGATTCAGAATATGTATCCCGATATGGTCGAATAGTGCTGAGATATAATGAAATAAAACATTATGTTTCGCAATCAACCATTCTAATGGAGAGAACGGGAATAACTTTGTTTCAAATTAACGAGTCCACTCTCTCGACATGGTAAATTAACTATTCATTTTGTCTGCCCTGTCCTGCTTGTTATTCTTCTAATTATGCATATTTTTCATTTGTAAACATTTGCAGGCATAAGAACAGCATTCGTGTTGAGGAGATAAAAACTTTGCTGCAAGGAGGAAAATTACTCACCGTTTCCTTGTGCGCAACAGAACCGCTCTTGTCAGCCAATGATCGTCCGACACAATCAAGTCAATTGAGTAACCATATGGTTTTTGAAGAACCCCAAGACAATACCGGTCTGGCTCAAGTTAGACGACGACACACGGCCCCATCTAACAATGAAGACAACTCTCTCACAAGTCAAGAAGAGATTGCTAAGAAACCTGACATTGACCAATTTACAATTGTCGTGATTGATAATCCCGAATTGTTGATCAGTCCAGCCATATCACGAACAACGGCATGGCGTAAAAGAAAGAATCCTCTAACAGGAAGTGCAGGAAAAGAAAAGGAGCAAGAACGGAAGGCTTACACCTGCAATAAGTGTCAGCAACCGATGACAACTACCAATGGACATTCACAGTTTAGAGGACAACGTTACTGTCCAAATAGAGAGACGCTGACAAAAAAGGAATGGCTAGAAGTAAAGAAAAACGAAAAGAAAAAATAATGTGGGTGCTTTTTCTTTTTGTGTGTTCTTCAATTCTTTATTTTATGTTGGTTACTATTTCTATAACCAAGTTCTTTATACAGGATGTAACGTTACTTTCATTAAATATTACAGTATAGTTACAATCACTAATAATGAAATTATGACTCTTCCCTCTCTGTCCAGTTCTACACATGTAGTCTCAGCTTGTGGTGGCACAA
This sequence comes from Daphnia magna, assembly GCF_020631705.1. NCBI lineage: Eukaryota > Metazoa > Arthropoda > Branchiopoda > Diplostraca > Daphniidae > Daphnia > Daphnia magna. The sequence goes on from NC_059188.1 coordinate 4,498,688, forward strand.
AATTGAGACCGCTTTCTCAGCCCAGTTACAGTCCACAACTACCAGCTTCTGATGGCCAACCTTTGAGACCGCTCTCTCATCCCAGTTTTATACATGTAGTCTCAGCTTGTGATGGCAAAAAATTGAGACCGCTCTCTAAGCCCAGTTACAGTCCACAACTACCAGCTTCTGATGGCCAAAATTTGAGACCGCTCTCTTATACCAGTTTTAGACATGTAGTCGTAGCTTGTGGTGGCACAAAATTGAGACCACTCTCTCAGCCCAGTTACAGTCCACAACTACCAGCTACCAGCCCACCTTTGAGACCGCTCTCTCATCCCAGTTTTAGACATGTAGTCTCAGCTTATGGTGGCTTGAATTGAATTGAATCCGCTCTCTCAGACACTCTCAGTCACAAACAATAAAGGTACATACAAATTTATTGATGCAAATGCAATGTTATGTTATAATTTGGAAAATTTTTTACTTACCAGGATTGATCTACGACTCTTCCATCACCTGCAGAAAATGTTCACCAGATGAGGCATTAGAGATTGAGGAACAGCCGGACAACACTGTCCTTGCACAAGTGAAACGACGCCATGATTTGATTGTTATCTTTCGTCTCTTTATTGTTTGTTTTCTCTCTGCAATCCGTATTCGTGTTACTATCAATAATGTAGCCTAATTGTTTGTTCAGAAAACGACATGTTTCATTTCAAACAGAAAAATGTAGATTGAAGAAATAAATGCAAATTCAAACTGGTGTCGCCGCTGTTAAACGCGCACACATAAACAACAAACAATTGAAGAGTGCCTCACGAAATCTGTAGTACAAAACATAAACTACAAACAATTGAAGGGTGCCTCCCGCAATCTCCCTCTTTTTTTTGAACGGCAGGTCCTTAAAAAAACAAATGAGGAACGCATCGCAAAACTTTTCTTTCCCCTCTCCTCCTTTTCCCTTCCTTTCCCCCTTCTCTTCTTCCTTTTCCCCCCGTCGTAGAGAAGATTACGCCCCAGCTTTAACGCAGGGGCCATGCTAATCTTCTCTGTATCGTTTAAATTTTAGTATATGTATTCCGTGTGGAATACAGTAACAATAATGCCGACCAAAGCTTTTGTACCTCTTATTTTTCAAGTCCAATCCGTTGCTGCAGCTTAACGTTGTTTGTACGTGGAAATGATCTATTGAATAGTGATAGTCAGTCAGCTGTCAGATTTCCTAAAATGAACTCTATTCAGATATTTGCTTTTGTGTGTCCCCCATGCGCAGTGCTCTTGGGCCGACTTGACGAAAGAGTATTCAACGATGTATTGCATTAGGGCAGCTAACGTCCAGGGACTTCTGCTCAATCCATGGCGTATAACAATCGTGAATCTATGCTCTCTTTTTTACCAGCGAGCCATTTTCTCATTCTGGTGCATATCACGGTGGGGAATTTGTACGTGGTGTAAAAAGCCAGATTTGTTTGAAAGCATTGCAACGAACAGAGACAAAAAACAAACAGAAAAGAAATCAAGTGTACAGTCCTTCGAACCGGAGTTGAACCAGTGACCTATGGATATCTTTGTACAATGCTACAGTCCACCGCTCTACCAACTGAGCTATCGAAGGGACATGAATCTTTAGATTCAGTTGAGTACTAACTATAGAAATGGTGTGCGTGACAACTGAGCAAACTTCAGTAAGTATTAACAAAAATCTCATTCAATTCTCACGTATAGTAACTGTAATAGTAAGCAGCGCAATTTCCTAGTTTTCTTATAGGATTCGAACCTACGCTCCCGAACGGAAACTGATTTCTAGTTAGTCGCCTTAACCACTCGGCCACATCTGCTGTTAGTTAACGTCAGAACAATTGATGAAAACCCGCTATAACTCATTAACAGCTGATCTACTTCAATTGATTTTTATATAAATTTTTTACGTGTGTGTCAGAAGAGGGATTCGAACCCTCGCCCAGAGAACTGGACTGCGACCTGAACGCAGGGCCTTGGACCGCTCGGCCATCCTGACTGAATGCCTTTGAATAATTTTTGGGAGTGGTCCCCTATATTTCACTTACATTGTGATCATGATTTTGTGGCTACGCGTATGTTAACAATTATATAAATGTCTTCAGTGCACTGTGTGTCGGAAATTCCGACGGACGAAGCTCACAGCCATCGTCCGGGTGCCATCCCTTTGGCCGAAGAAGGCTAGACTCAGACGAGTCACCCTCGGTGGAGTTCCGCGCTACCGAGGGTAAGGAAGTCCATTAGCCGAAGCAAGTGACTTAAGACGGCCTAGGGCTGCAAGAGCCGTAGGTCGTCTTGGAGGCGTTGGGCTCGTTATTGGAGGCTGGAGCTCGAGACTGTGACATTGGAACTAGCTGAGTGCTTTTCCATATATATGGAGACACCTGTTGAGGGTGAAAGGAACGACGTGAGGGTTGAACTCATTGAGGCGGAGTCTGCAGAGTTCATCCCGCCAGATTATAGGTTTCGTTCCCGCAGGGTTATCGGGAGGTTTACTGATCGATAACCGGCAATTTTCAGCAGCGGTTCCCTTTATTCCAGGATCGGACGGCCGGACAAATTAGACAACGGTGTATTTTTTCTGTGTATAAAAGGGGCCGTCGTGCCATGTTAATACACTCACTTTTTCTCACCGACTTGTCGCGTTAAGGTCCCCTCATTTGCTCCAGTAATCCGTTCTGTTTCAGCAACGCTCGAAGTTCTCCTGCCGCCGCCTCCTCCAGCTTGCCAGCCACCGCCACCGACGTGCTAGCCCACGAACGAAGCAGCCATCCGAGACTTCTCATCAAACCGCAACGAGTAATACTCAGCGGCCGCGAACTCTGTTAAGCCCGACAAGGCTTAACAGGATTTGACCGAGCTCTAGCCCGATAAAGGCGAACAGCCGTCACCGGACTTACAGCGCAAGTCCGATAAGGCGAACGCAGTAGCCGTTTGATAAGTGCTACGGCAACAGATAAAAGTTAAACCGAAGGAAAGGCACACAGTCTTTCAACTTTCGTTCTGCACTCAGTTTTTTCAATTTTTTCGATAAGAACTTAGAAAAAACGAAGGACTTTGACGAAAAATTCGACAAACTAAAAATCTTTTTCGGTTTCTTTTTTTTTTTCTGATTGCAGTGTTGGACAATATCCGTACGCCCGCCGAAGAGTCGGTATACCGCCAGTTCGAGAGAGCCCTCGAGAACAATAATCTTCACTCGCTGTGGGTCGGCCTAGACCGGGTGGTGCCACGAGAAATCTTCCGTCGGTTGGGCCTACGGGAGCCATTCCCTCGCCCCAGCTCAGCTCAGGCTAAAGCTAAACCAACCACCTCGTCCAGCAGATTCGCCCCCTACGCCCGACCGGCGGAAACCGACTTGAAGTTCTTGAACGACAAGGAGCGGGCCGAGCTAGAATCGGTCCAAAAGGTGAAGTAGGAGCATGCGTTGGCCATACTAATTGCGCAGAGAAAGGAGAAAGAAGCCGCAGAGACCGCGCTATACCTGCAGCAAACTTGTCTCCTGCGTAGGGAGAAGGAAGCCCTTGTACAGCGCGAGGAAGAACTCGCAAAAAGCTCCGCAGCCCGGAGACTTGCAGCGAAGACCCCCGAGCCTTACGTCCCGTCACCAATAGTGCGGCCGGCGGTACTGCAGATTCAACCTCTCCCAGACGCACCTTCTCAGCCCGGATCATCCGCCCCGGCTCCCGAAGCTCTACTAGTAACCCCGGTGCGGTCTTCCAAATCCCCGAAGTCCTCCAAATCTTCCAAATCGCGTAGCGGCTCGTCACGGTCGAGGACGGAGGCGCCCGGGGAGACACCTAAAACCAGCAAGGAGGGCCGAGGCAGGACATCCTCGTCAGAGAAGGTGCTCGCAAAGCAGTTCAAGAAGCACGGGATCAACACCTCGGACGACGAGGACGCCGTGCTAAAATCCCCTACAAGCTCTTATTCTTCTTAATATCTTTCTTATTAAACTTCTGTATACTCGTTGTTGTTACTCGTTGCTTCGGCATAAAAACTTCTGTATACTCGTTGTTGTTACTCGTTGCTGTTAAACGCAAATAAAAATATTTTCAACCGATCTATCGCGTCTTACCTGACCCCATTCTTCGGTAAAAAGAAAAAGTATAAAAAAGAAATGGCGGAATCGAAGTCAGGCAAAACCCGAGCGGCAGTGGTCACGGAGGTGTCCGACGAACGATTCTCGTTACAAGAAGTAGCATTGGACGAGGCGAAAAACGACATCGCCAGCCTTAACGGCTGGATCGAAAGAGTCGACGCTAAGTTCAGGAAGGAATGTCAACGGTTGAGCCAAGAAGCTCAGGTCGTAACTGACAGACAAGATGATACGCTAGCGACGATCGATGCAAGGGTGCGAGTGCTTGAAGTGGAAGTTCGCCGTCTTGGCGTGTAACTGCCACAAGTAGAGTTGCAGCTCTAGCAGAGACAGTCGACGGCAATAGAAACCATGATGAAGACGTTAAGAGACGAGATGCACGAGCAAAGGGCGAACATCACGTTTTCGCACCAAAGAATGGTCGAACTCGAAACCTCCAAGGCGATGAAAAAACACAAGGACGATATTCTTATTGAGCTGAGGCGGAGCCGAGTGACAGAGCAAGGAGAGACCCCCGAGACGGGGGAAGACTCCTCAGAAGGAACGGTGACGGCGAGAAGCCGCCACTCAAGTAACGCGTCGGTGATAAACATCTCCTGTGATACCAGGGATGATTTGACGGCCGAACGAGACACCCTGATGGGAGAACTGATGGGCGCCGGACACATAGTGAGAACGTCGAAAGACAAAAAGGAACGCCGAGTGAATACACTCAAGGCACAGTCCAGACATGACAGAATTGTGGAATTAACACGGAAGCTGGCTGGAATCTCGACTGCGGATGAGAGAACGAGTGACCGCGAGCAGCTAGACGTAGCGCTGAGCGAGATAGCGGTGTTGGAACAGTTGGCAGAGCCTCCGAAACGAGACCCTACACCAACGACCACGACACTCGTCAATCGACCAGCGTTACCCCTTCCGGTGTTTAGTGGTGATTTTGCAGCGTGGGAGAGTTAGAAAGCCGCCTGGGCGACCTACGACGACGACAACACGCTGACAAATGAGCAAAAATATCAATACCTTCGGGGCTGTTTAAAAGGAAAGGCGGCAGACGCGGTTTCGTACATGCAATACTGGTCGAATCAATACCGCAAGGCGCTGGAATTACTGACCGATAGATTCGGAGATCAAGATAGGCTAAAAAAGCACTATCTGGCGGAACTAAAGGCGATGACAAACACTCGATTGAGCGAGACTTCCGCTCTTTCGCAGTGGCAAAAACTCCATGAATGGCTGGCGAATAGCGTCGCGGTGTTAAGCAGCCTGGGAGTAGATACAAGGACACATCAAGCCTATCTCGCCCCAGACCTACTGGCGTCCTTTCCAAAGGCGTTGGTTAGCCGGTGGCGAGATAGGTGGGAAGATGATGAACCGACGTTCTCAAAGATTTTGAAGGCCCTGAAAAGGGAAATAAAACATAGAGAGGAAGACGAGACGTCGGCGTCGAGCTGTAGCGGGAAGCCCGTGCCAGAGTCGGCCACTACCACGACGAATAACGGGAACAAAGGCATGGCATGCCTGTTTTGCCGAAAGATACATTTGCACCATAACTGCAACCAAGGGTCGTCAGCTCAGAGAAGAGCGGCGGCAGAGAAAGTGGGTCGGTGCCTGAAGTGTCTGACCCGATCACATCGGACGGAACATTGCATCTCGCGAATTCCGTGCCGACACTGCGGAAGCACGGAGCATAGCCCTGCCGTATGCGTGGCTAGACCAAGGGGCAGCGGTAACGCGCCAGCTCCCGCAGGAAACAGAGGATTCTCCCCTCAAAGAGCTCCAAAGGTGGTGACGATAGACACCACCACGTTGACGATCTCCACAAGATCAAAGATGGGAGTATTGCCAACCTTCACGGCTTACCTTAAAGGGAGCGCCAGAGACCGGGTAAAGATAGTCGGTTTAATTGACTCTGGAAGCAAGAGAACGTTCGTCCGTCAGGACACGGCGACCAGAGTCGGAGCGAAGAAAATAAGGGCTGAATACCTGGCGGTCAATGGGTTCGGAGACCGGAACAAAGCGGGCAAAAACCATGCAGTGTTCAGACTCAGGCTCGCGGGACTTAGCCAGGATGCCCCAGAGATAGAAATCGCAGCCATTGCGAGGAAATTCCTTGCAAACGCAAAGAAAGTCACCCCGACGGATTTCTCAAAGGGCCTGATAGGCGAGGGGAAAGACTTAGCCGATGACCGGTACATAACCGGGCAACAAGGCAATCAATTTGACATCATCGTCGGCTGTGATTTCATCTGGTCGATAATGCAGCACAAGACCATCCCAGGCGCAAATGGGCTGGTCGCATGTGCAAGCAAAGTCGGCTGGCTGATCTTCGGCACGATGGATGAAAAAAGTAAGGCGGAAGAACAAGTGTTGACCGCGGCAATAGACGTACAAAAGCCAATGATGGACTTCAAAGAATTTGGGAGTCTAGAGCATATGGGGGTAACCCCGCAGGAAAAAGCAGAACCCGCATTCTTGGAGGCCTATCAGGAGACGACTCTGCGGGCAGACGATGGGCGATACATGGTGTTGTTCCCCATCAAGATCGGCCATCGCAGGATCGAATCCAACCGGAACATCGCGATGATACGGCTGCAAGGGCTACTGGGAAAGACCCAATTGGAAGATAAGCTGAAATACCACGAGATATTCCAGCAATATATCAGAGACGGATTCATCGAAGAAGCCGACCGAGGAGTCACCGGTTACTGCACTTACTTGCCTCAATGCCCGGTGATTAAAGTTAGTGCGGAAACCACGAAAATTCGGCAGGTGTTCGATGGATCAGCACACATGAAGGAAAGACCTAGCATCAACCATGATTTGGAGATAGGGCCAAATCTAAACCCGAAAGTGTTGGCGGTCTTGTTGCGTTTCCGACAGAATCGGATAGCCTCGACCGCCGATATCACTCAGGCGTTTCTCCAAGTTGAGATCCACCCGGAGCACGGGCAATTGATAAGGTTCATCTGGGTCGATGATCCTAAAAAACCCCAGCCTAGATTCATCGAGTATAGATGGAAAAGAGTGCCGTTCGGGTTGTCATGCAGCCCGTTCATTCTCAAGGCTGTCATCCTCAAACACCTGAAAGGGTTTGAAGGAATATACCCCGAGACAGTGCGGCAGCTACAACAGCAGTTGTACGTTGACGACTGGCTAGGGGGGGAGACCAATGTTGAGGAAGCGGAGAAGCGTATTCGCGAAGCGAACATGATCTTCAAAGCCGCAAAAATGGAGCTGTGCAAATGGACCTCCAACAGCGCAGAGTTGATTGAAAGACTGTCGGAGGTTCAATTTAAAGAGACGGTCATGAACATGGCAGCAGAGGGCAAGTCAGCCACAAAAGCCTTAGGGGTGATCTAGGATCCAGCATCGGACAAATTTAAGTTTGATCCGGCGCAGGTACTCAGAGAAGCCCGCGAAATTGGTGACAGACCCACCAAACGGAAGCTTTTCAGCCTTGCACTGAAAATTTTTGACCCTTTGGGTCTCATCGCTCCGGTGACGTTGGTGGGGAAACTCATCATGCAAAAGGTCTGGTTGGCAGGATCAGGATGGGACGAGCCCATTCCAATCGAGGTGATACCTCATTGGAAAACTTTCATTGACGGGATAACTGAGCTGAAGAACACAAGCCAGCCCCGATGGTCAGGAGAACATGACGGGAGACTCCATTTGTTCTGCGACGCAAGCAATGACGCCTACAGTGTGGTGGCATATTTGCAGAGAACCGATGGGGAAGACCCAGTGATGCTGTGCAGCAAAACGAGAGTAGCGCCGGACCCCAAGAAATCAGTCTCGATCCCGAGGCTGGAACTTCTGAGCGGGCTCTTGGCAGCGAGACTCGGGAGCTACGTCGAGAAAGCGACGGAAACACAGATAAAGAGGATACTTCTGTGGACCGACTCAGCGATAGCTTTCTGGTGGATGAAAGGCGAGGCAGGTCGGTGGAAGCAGTTTGTCCATAACAGAGTGACGGAGATAAGGCGGACAGTGGAAACTGAGGAAATCAGACACTGTCCAGGATTACAGAACCCGGCGGACGTAGCATCCAAAGGAGCTACGGCGGCACAATTAAACGCACAAAAGAGTTGGTGGACTGGCCCATCTTGGATGGGAAAAGACAAAGAGTGGCACCAGTCACCAAGCTCAGCGACCGAGCTCCAGTTGCAGGAGGTCTCGGTCGAAGAAAAGGCGGACGAGATAACACAATGTGCGGTATCGATCGAAGCAAAGTGGTACGAGAGATTCAGCTCCATGCGAACCATGGTAAGAGTCTTGGCCGAAGAGCGATAAAGAAGTTCAAAGGCAAAGAAAGTCCGGAAAGCCCGGTTGCAACGATCAGTCACCGGGGGAGGAGGTTGAAGTTCCCCGTGTTGACCACAGATGAAACTCGAGAGGCAACGCTCGAGCTTTACAAAGAAGCCCAGGCGACTCACTACGGAGCAGTGGTGAAGAGCTTTAAAGCTGGGAAAACAGAGGTCCCACATGAGTTGAGAAAACTGGGTCTCACGTGGGACGACAAAGACGAGTTGATCAGGTGTCGAGGCCGGCATCTAAATTGGATGGAATATAATAAAAAAGCAGCGCTCATTCTGCTACCGGTCGAACACATCACAACCAGAAGACTGATTGAACAGACGCATCTTCGGTTGAAACATACCGGAGTGAAAACCATGATGGGGGCACTCAGAACGGATTTCTGGATTCCGAAGATGCGGCAGACCATCAAAAAGGAGGCGAGTAAGTGCACGAGATGCCAGAGAATGGACTCGAGGCACTTCGATGAAATACCGGCGCCTCTACCGTTGGACCGCCTGCAAATGTCGAACCCGTTCACGATAACGGGGGTAGATTTCGCAGGCCCGTTCCCAGTGGAGTCGCCGGCAAATAGCGGCCACAAGACGAAGGTATTCGTGTGTCTCTTCACCTGTGCCGTAACAAGAGCTGTTCATCTCGAAGTTACGACTGACCAGGAGATTTCAACGTTTATCTTCGCGCTGAGACGATTCTTTGCAAGGAGAGAGTACCCCAGGACGCTCTACTCCGATAATGCAGGAACGTTCACGTTGGCCGCTAAGTACCTGAGAGCAGCGTACAGAGACAGCAGGGTGTTTAACACACTGGTTGATCTCAACATAAAGTGGAGATTTTCTCCGAGTCTGGCCCCTTGGTGGGGCGGATTCTGGGAAAGGATGGTGCAGACCGTCAAACGGCTGCTATACAAAACGTACGGAAGCGATTGTATGGAGTACGATCTATTCCAGACGGTGTTGATAGAGATCGAAGACACCATCAACACCAGACCGTTGACATTTGTAGCAGAAGATGATATGGAGCCGCTAACGCCCAAGCAATTGGTCACAGGCTACCGAAAACAGCAGCATCACCCAGTCGATGACGAGGAGAGAGAGTACTCGGACCGGTTGACGCTGACAAAGAGAGAGAGGATCAGGAGAAACCAGGTGGCTCAATGGTGGAAAGATTTGTACACGGAATACGTGATGGATTTGGAGCAGTTTCACTGTCCAACTCCAGGGCATACGAAGGAGATTGAACTGGGACAAGTCGTGTTGATCCACGACGAGTCGGCCAAAAGAACGAGATGGAAGTCCGGGAGAGTACTTAAGCTAATTCCCGGCAAAGATGGAAAGACGAGGCGTGTGAACGTGCTCATAGCAGACAAGTTCAGAGGCAAAGGGTCGATCATGATAACGAGAGACCCGAAGAGTTTATATCCGTTGGAGCTCCACGCGGGCCTGATAGACGATGACCATCGGAACATCGGACCCTACGAAGACAGTGAGCTTTCGCGAACTCAGTTAGACCAAGGTCTAACGGGGGGAGTGTCGGAAATTCCGACGGACGAAGCTCACAGCCATCGTCCGGGTGCCAACCCTTTGGCCGAAGAAGGCTAGACTCAGACGAGTCACCCTCGGTGGACTGCCGTGCTACCGAGGGTAAGGAAGTCCATTAGCGGAAGCAAGTGACTTAAGACGGCCTACGGCTCGCAAGAGCCGTAGATTGGAGGCTGGAGCTCGAGACTGTGACATTGGAACTAGCTGAGTGCTTTTCCATATATATGGAGACACCTGTTGAGGGTGAAAGGAACGACGTGAGGGTTGAACCCATTGAGGCGGAGCCTGCAGAGTCCATCCCGCCAGATTATAGGTTTCGTTCCCGCAGGGTTATCGGGAGGTTTACTGATCGATAACCGGCAATCATCAGCAGTGGTGCCCTCTATTCCAGGATCGGACGGCCAGACAAATTAGACAACGGTGTAGTTCTTCTGTGTATAAAAAGGGCCGTCGTGCCATGTTAATACACTCACTTTTTCTCACCGACTTGTCGCGTTAAGGTCCCCTCATTTGCTCCAGTAATCCGTTCTGTTTCAGCAACGCTCGAAGTTCTCCTGCCGCCGCCTCCTCCAGCTTGCCAGCCGCCGCCACCGACGTGCCAGCCCGCGAACGAAGCAGCCATCTTTTTTTTTTTTTGTAAAATTCTCTTTTTTTATCATTTTTTTCAGCTAATTGGGGCATTAAAACAAAAAAAGCAAAAAAAAAAAAATTTTGGTCGCCGGATGCAGACGTTAGCAAAGGGATATAAACGAAAATGTGGCAATGTTGGGGACTATAATAATAAACAAAACAAAATCAAAAACAAACAAATGCAATGTGTTTTGAGGTGGGATAATACCGTAAAATAAAACAAAACAAAAGTAAACAAAGTAGAATACTTGGTAGCAGAAGACTTGGTAACAGAAAATATAAACAAAAATATACAAAGGCCATTGATGTTGAAAAGAAATTCAAAATAAACAAAAATAAACAAAATATACTAAAATTTATGGTAAAGATTAGGTAGGACATAGGGATATAGGTTGACGAAGGGCTTTCCATAGGCTCTCTACTTCTTCTTGACGTGGGAAGCGAAGGTGACTTCTTTCCTTCCAGGTGATGAAGAGGTAAGCAGCCAGAGTAGTGAAATAAAACTGGAGATTTCCTATTGGTCCAAAATGGCCACGTATCAAATCTTCCTTTGACGAACTGCAGCCCATCTGAGGCATAGTTCCTTCCAACCAGCTCCAAACGATGAGGCGTTCAGGACACTGGTACATCAGATGCTCATCGGTTTCGGGGTCTTCATTGCAGAATGGGCATGTTGCATCCTTGGTGGGGTCCAACCGATGGCATCTGGTCCTGGTAGGGAGAAGTTGCTGGTTGAACAGAAACATGGTCTCTCTGATGTTAGTTGGAAGGGCTGCAGTCTCCTTCCAGATACGTGGCCAATCCAGATTAGGCCTCAGGATCTCCTGCTTTCCCATTGTCGTTTCCTCCAGGATCCAATGGTTGTAGGTTTTTCGATGAACCATTGGATTCCCCTGCACCAGAATGGAAGATGCGAAAAGTTGCTTGATTTGATGCAGGGGTTCCTGAAGGTAATAGGGTCTCTTCATGACTGCTACAGGTGTGGTGTTGTCCTTGTAGAGTGGCAATAAGGTTCGGAGAGGAAAGGACATCCAATAACGAAGTAGAGAGCTTTCTGGACTGCTGGGCCCTGTCAGGACTTTGTACAAGGGGCAGAGGAAAAGGGAACGGTAAAAGAGGTGTGTGTTGACCATTCCCAGTCCCCCCTCTTTGACAGTACGGAAAATTACGGTTTTTTTCGGCCTTTCTACTTTCCCCATCCATAGAAATTTCATGACAGCCTTCGAAAGTCAGCCATTTTTTTATTACAAGGTAATACCTGTGCAAAGTACACTGTTCCGGAGAGAGCCTTCGACTTAAGGAACATTACCTTCTGGTAAATATTAAACCGTCGACTGGCATTCTCTCGCAGAATACCATTTAAAGAGCTAAATGCATCATTCCAAACCCTACTAGCTGTCTCTACTATGTAATGGGAAAATTTAATTCCTAACAGGGACAATGTTGGCGCTGACACAAGCCACTCAAGAGGCCAAATTGATCTAGAGCTCCAAGTCGCGAGTCCCAGGGCTTTTGTTTTCTCCTTATTCATCCTTGCCTTTGTCCACTGACAGAACATATCAAGGATTTGTCCTGCCCTGGTAAAATCTTCGCCACAAGAAACGAAAAAGGTGACGTCATCAACAAAGGCTCTGACAGTGAGTTTTTCATTAAACAATGATATACCCTTGAGAACTCGAGATAAACGCACAAGCAAAGGCTCAATGTATAGAACGAAGAGATGGACAGATGGGGGGCATCCCTGGCGAATCGACTGAATATCACTAACCACCCCAGCCACCTCCGATCCGTTGAGGATTGACATTCCTGTTACAGAATACATAGTCTGTAACCAACGGACGAAAGTGGTGGGGTAACCCATAACATCAAGAATCCTCCAGAGGACTTCCCTGTTAACCAGGTCGTAGGCCTTTTCAAAGTCAACTCCAACAATGGCAGCGCCCATACCCCGAATCGAAAAGTTGGAAGAGTCATGACATCCCCGGTCATCAACGAATTGAATGACATCTCTATAAAGACTTAAGTTATCAAAAATCAATCTACCAGGTACCCCATCTTTTTGATGAGGCCCTATGGTAGATGACAGTGTATGCCTCAATCGTCTCGCTAAGACAGATGCCATGACTTTGTAGTCACAATTCAAAAGAGAAATTGGCCGAAAATTAGAAATTCCACAAAGTCCTGAAGACTTGGGAATTAGCCTGACCGCCGCTTGGCCCTGCGAAGACGCCAGAGATTCCCTTTCTAGGATACGATTAAACATATCCAAGAAATGGGGGGCGATCACGTCCCAAAATTCTACGTAAAACTCGTAAGGAATGCCATCGGTGCCAGGAGACTTGTTTGACTTGATTGCTATTAGAGCAGCTCTAATCTCAATAAGCGAAATGGGTGCCGTTAGGTTTGGGGTTGGCTTAAAGCAATCTCTTACTCCCTCAAGGAACTCAGTCTCTGCCAGTGTGTCAGGAGGAGGTTGATTTTTAAAAATTTTAGTAAAATGTGAAACAATCTCTGCTGAAATGTCCTCTTTGGTTGATAAGCAAGTGCCATTAGAGGCAATGATTTTATCAATGCGACACTTACGGTAGTTAATTCTGGCTCTATTTACATGAAAAATACTTGCTTCTTCTAACTCTGGGCCCTCGAAGCAACGGGAACGAATCCCATACCCTTTAAGTGTGCTCTTCTCCCAAGATTTCGAGAATTTCCTCAACTGGTGAAAGGCAACCCAATCAAAGGTGTCTGCTTCGGCCAACTCCTGAATGCAAGACTGATAGGAAAACTTAGTTTGTCTTATCAGTCTTGCTCTTTGCCTAGAATAATCTACCGAAATGCGCTTGATACCTGGTTTCAGGACACTCTCCCACCAATTTGCTACATTGCTTTCCCTAAGAGGATGATTAGCAGATTCCTGAATGAAATTAGTTACATATTTCTGATAACCTTCTTCTGAAAATATCAAAGTATTTAGTTTCCACAATCCGGCAGAGGATCTGCTACGATTCGGGTGATCGAGATTGCAAGTAAGTGTTGTTTGAACTGACTGATGGTCACTAATCGATAAAGACTGCAAAGAAATATTTAAAAATTTATCTGCAAAAGATTGGCTAGCATAAATCCTATAAATCCTATCAAGCCTAGAAGAACCCGAATGGTAATGGAAAGTGTGACCTGGTTCACTATGATTTAGCTTTTTCCAGATGTCTACCAGATCGAAACCAGTAACCATCTCCTTTAAAGCATAGCTAACGACATTACTGGGGATAGGGAGAGACTGGGTATTTGCCCTATCTTGGATGTCATCAACGCAGTTAAAATCGCCCATCAACACGAAGGGCAGTCGAGCGGTAACTGAGTAGGCAGGAACGGTTTGTCGAAGAAAAGTGTTTCTCTCGTTCTTAGCCTGTTTACCTGACGGGGCATAAATATTAATAAACGTAAAACATTTTACGTCGATAGAGATAAGCCTTCCATCAGGTTCAAGAAGCAATCGAGAATATTCCAGACCATGCTTAATGAGAATGGCTGTTCCGTTTTTGTTGGGACCGACATTTGCTAGCAAGTGGTAACAGCTTTCAATAATTGGACAAGAATGAAAGGCTACCTCTTGAAGTCCAACAATATCTAGATTACCGTCCCTGCAGAAATTTAAAAGAATTTGACGTCGCTCGACTGACGTAATACCTCCAATGTTGATAGAAGCGATTTTTAGTCTTGAAGTCATTTGTTAGGTTTTATGAGTTGGGGAATGCCTGAGGAAGGTTTAGAATTCTGGGCCGTCAAAGTAGGTTTGAAGCGTTTGTTTCGTGGTACCGTGGGAATTCTCAGGGGGTCCTTTGTTTTGTCAGGTCCCATGGTCTCAATTTCCCCCATGTCGGGTTCCATGGGTTCCATGATAATTGTCATTGGTTCTTGGTCTTGTGTCTCTGTGTCAGGGGCTGTCATTTGGGATTTCATAATTGGTTTCGAAGGGTTGTCTTCAGAAGGTACAGTCAAGGAACTGGTAAGAGTGTTACATTCCATGGTTTCAGGTTCCAAATTTTGAGTCCCTCCTGAGGGTGAATCTTTCAATTCACCCTCCAAAGGTACCTTGGAAACCATGGAATGTTTAGCTAAGGGAATTACTACGGGATTCTGTTTAATGGTCTCTGTCTTTTTAGTCATTTTGGGAACAGGTTTTTGGACAATGGTGGGTTCCTGGTTTCGTTTTAAAGTTGGGCAGTCGTAGCTAAAGTGTGTCTCTAAGTCGCAAAGTCTGCAAGTGGGCTTTTGTCCGTCATACTTTACCATTGCACGATAACTGCCAATGGTAATGTATGAGGGAATGTTTTTCGTCACCGTCATTCTTACAATCATCCAAGTTGCTAGGACAGGGTATAAAACTTCATCCTCTGCCACCCGATAGCGCTCCCACCGAGCTTCAATTACATTTCCAAATTCCTTAAGACGTGTCTGAACTACTCCCAAGTCTAAGTTCTGTGGAATCCCTGCAATTCAAACAAATTTCTCTTGGATATTGCTATCCTTTATCACTACACTAACTTCTTTCCCCTCCAATTCGGTCCTGACGATACCACTGTGTTGGGACAAAAAACTTGAGGTATATGCCTCTGACATAAACGTAATTCTAGCGACCTGGTTTCTCGTATCTAGCACAGCAACTAGGCCTAAGAGATCCTGAGCATCAACCTTCAAACTACGCACAAAACCATGAACCGTACGCATACTCAATTTCGGGAATTGAACCCCAAAATCAATATCTACACTATTGAGCCACTTGGCAGCAATTGTCCCCTAGACAATGTAAACAAACTGCATAAAAAAGGGGAGGGGAAGGACCCCACACACGTAAACAAACACGACAAATAAAACAATTAGCAACAAAACACTACAAAAACAGCTAAACTATACAAAATAAACACTCAAAAACACGAATATAACAACAAAAAGTAATAAAAAATAACAAAAATCACAAAATGATGGAAAAACGATAGAACCCAAAAAGACGTCTGCATCCCATCCGAAACTGTATCTGAAAATTCAGTAAGTATTAACAAAAATCTCATTCAATTCTCACGTATAGTAACTGTAATAGTAAGCAGCGCAATTTCCTAGTTTTCTTATCGTTACGCGCGCTACCCACCGCAACGCAGATGGTAGGATTCGAACCTACGCTCCCGAAGGGAAACTGATTTCTAGTCAGTCGCCTTAACCACTCAGACACATCTGCTGTTAGTTAATGTCAGAACAATTGATGAAAACCCGCTATAACTCATTAACAGCTGATCTACTTCAATTGGTTTTGATATAAATCTTTTACGTGTGTGTCAAAAAAGAGATTTGAACCCTCGCCCAGAAAACTGGACTGCGACCTGAACGCAGCGCCTTGGACCGCTCGGCCATCCTGACTGACCATCCTGACTGAATAATTTTTGGGAGTGGTCCCCTGTATTTCACTTACATTGTGATCATGATTTTGTGGCTACGCGTACGTTAACAATTATATAAATGTCTTCAGTGCACTGTGCCCTCTATAAGAATTGAACTCATGACCCCTAGTTAGCACGGTGTATACAAGACTAGTGCTCTGCCACTGAGCTAAGAAGGCTGATAGGATCAACTCGCAAAGACAAAGCTATCCGTATTAGACGGGTTTTGGTTTACTTAATGAACATGGCCAAAAATGTGGAACGCTTCACGATTTTGCGTGTCATCCTTGCGCTACGCGGGCCCTTTTCTTCGCTGTAATTTGAAACATTTGAAATATTTGGATGCCATTGGAACAATTGGAACAAAATTTGAAACAATTGAAACAATTGGAACGCTAATGTGAAAGAAGGCCGCAAGGAGGATGGCTGCCAAAACAGTTTTTCGCAAATTTCACGCTCACGCGTACATTTTAGGAGCATAGTTCCGCCATCAGCACGTTTTTTTTCAGAATTCCTTATCATTTGGTGCCCGTTAGGTCACATTTCTTCGCGTTTTTACCGAGATCGAGCTCGAAACTGCAGGCTTCATGGGCCCTTGCCCACTATTTGCCCAACATGGAGCAGACGGCTTTACCGGTGCAGTACACTGTCAACACAGTTACTGGGCTAGCAGGAAAAAGCCGGGGCTTCTCGTTTTTTGTTATAAATTTCACTCGCGCCGTTTTACGTTTTAATCCCAACGAAAGGAATGCTAAAAGAAAGTTGGGCAAGAAGGCAAGAAAGAATTCATTTTCAAGGAATTCTCATTTTCACACATTTTCTCGCTAAAGGCATATGTGATTTAAGTGCATACTCAAATGTACAGGTCTCATGTCGGTCTCGTTCGCATTTCCTCAGTGCTTCAACAACCCCTTGATGGTAAAATAGGAAATCAAAGTCAGGAAACCAAAAGCTAGTTTGGCACACAGCAACTTCTTTGTAATCATTGTAGGGCAACGGATGAGATGACTTCATGGAATCAAAACACAACCCATTTAAGAAATGTCAAATCACTTTCTTGATTAACTCTACGACTCCAGTGTTTGTCAAGCACTGGAGTTGGGTCAAGGCAACATGGGAGAAAAACACATGAATAAGGTAGGTGCAGCAAGAACACTTGATCATATTGTCTTCAAGCTAATCGAGTTTCTTAATTTCTCAAGACACTATTCTCTCCACAAGTGGTTGGAAATGAAAAAAGGTTGAAATACATCAAGCATGAAGCAACCATGCAATAAATCAAGATGTTGAGCAGCTGTCAGTCACTTTGGTAATTGAGCCTGTTTCTTCCTCTGCTCTTCCAGCCATTCATCCTTTGACAGAGGATTATTCAAAGGGCAATATCTCAGCCCACGAGACTGGCTGTGTCCCGTATCCGCGGTCATCACCAATCCGCAACTACGGCAGGTATAGTCTTTCCGAACAATCCTGCCTCTCGAATGGGGAAGATTGTTAGTGTTAGTGAAAGAACATGAAATCTAACCTGCCCACTTTTTTCTGTAAGAGCTGCGCACGCTGCTGCTGCTTCGGCTTCAGCCTTCCTTTTACGTTAATCTGTGGTTCGTCGGGCTCGTCCTCGCGGTGGATTCGCCTCCGACGAAGGCCCTGCAATGGCTTGAAAAAGGAAAAAGCCGTCAATTACATCTATTACGAGCAAGGCAGACAACTGCCTCCCCACCTTGTTCCTCAGTAGTTCGGGATTGTGGTGGGTTTGCCTCTGACGAAGGCCCTGCAATGCCTTGGAAAACAATAAAGTGGTCAACTACATCTATTAGGAATAAGACAGACAACTGGTTCCCTACTTTGTGGCTCAATCATTCGTGATTGTGGTGGATTCGCGTCATACGGAAACCCGGTAATGCCTTGGAAAACCATACAATAATAAAATACGTCTACTTAGAGCTAGACAGGCAACATCATTCTTACCTTGTGCCTCAGGTTCAGCTCGTCGACTCCTAACTGCCGCCTGACCAACTGTGTCCACTGGTTTGGCGAAGACAACAGGATTTACTTGTGTGGTTGGCTGCGACGGCCGCTACTTCACTACCGGCAAGGCTACACTGGAACACACTTCGGGTAATGGAAGAGTACTGCCTTGAAGCAGTAGCCGGACTTCTCCAACTCTTGTTTGATTTTTAACCTGCAAATTTGAATTTGATAATTTAAATTTTTTTAACAGATGCAAAGTGAACCCACTTACCATAACGACAGCGTCGTTTTATTTATTGGGAAAAGGGTGAGACCGGTCCGCTCCACTAAAGCCGGATTTAGCATGATGCGATTTCGGGTCTCGTTGTAACGGCGAATGATGAGGCAGTAGCGAGACACGTACGGGTCTCTAGCAGCACAAGTAATTTCGTTGAAGAGCCGGATACATATGGCCTCAACGACTCGGCTTTTAGAAGGTGGCAGCGACGGCGCACCTCCCGAAACGAAGCAACATTTCATCGCCTCTTGGCCAGTGTGTCCGGTGGCGGCTTTCGATCGCCCGAATCGACCACGGACTGGCCGGAATGTACGGAAGTACTTGAGAGGCTCCTTGTCGAATGGCGATAGGTCGTCGTACAGTCGGGTGATGGTCTCGGTCTCTTCAGCTGTCAGCGACAATCCTTTCAGTTGCAGGATTTTTTATGCGAGTCTATCGACTCTGTCCCAGCCTTCGATAGAGCGTGAGTCTACCGAACGCCGGCTTCCTTCGTCAGTGGCGTCCTCCGAAAAGTCGGCTTGCTCCGGTTCCGTTATGGCATCGCATGCGATGTCAAGTTCCACACCTTCATCCTTCAAGGCGTCTTCGTCACGGTCGAAGTCGTCGCGGTCCATCCCCTTTTCGATGGCCTCATCGAAGTCCAAAACCCCCATCGCCACATCGGATTCCTTCAGCAGTATTCGACGCCAAAGAGCTCGCCAGTATACTCCGCAGGCGGTTGATACGTCGGGTAGGCGGGATGATCCAAAATAGCACTGGAAAGCTGGTTAAACCTACCCTTAACTTGGACGTCGAAGGAGCGCGTCTTTGGCGGCGTTGCACTTAGTGCCTCCGACGCTCTTGCTGCGTTCCAGCGGCATATTCCGTCAGTTAGGTATGCCTGGAAGTGCAACTCGTTCGCTGCCGTCCCTGTAAACATTTAATTTCTGTATCTATATTTTTAAAACTTTTAATTAATATTGTTTCTTTACCTGGTATGAAATTTTTTAGGTGATTGTGGAAACTTTCCAACGACGTCGACCCACGGGCGCATCGGTACACAGGAAGTGAAACATCTCCTTTCAACAGTTCTCCCGTTCTCGTGTAAAGTTGGACTCCTTCTGGATCCTGTAGACAAGCGATGTGACGCTTTTCCCTGCCCCAAATATCCAGCGCCTCATCGCGGAGTAACGGAACGCCAAGGGTGTCGGTAGCGTCCAGCAGCGAGAGAAACATGCTCTCCAACAAACGGACGCAATTCTCCGTCCCTCTTATTTTGCGGCGGCAGTGCCGGGCGAGCACGGATTTGGTTATCGCCTTTGCCACAGCGCTATCGGAGGGATTGCTCACGCCAAATGATTTCAGCTCGCTCCGTTTTGCCCGTCGAAGCAGGGCCATGTCGTTTCCGTCCCACTCGAAATTGCTGGTTGACACTTGGGCCATAAAAGTGCCATACAGGGGATGTGATTCGTTCGTACAGGACTTCGAAATGCGCCTCATGAAGGGCCAACAATCTAGTCGGACACGTAAGTTTTCCCATTTGTGAAAAAGTTTTTGGTATTTTGATGGGCCTTCTTGCTTATAGCAGTCTCTGTCGGTGTAGAGCACCATTGGATGTGGCTGGCCAGCATTCGAAAACCGGTTCATCATACCATCTGCCATTCGGCCCAAGTTCGAGATTCTCTCGGACGTCGTTAGAAGCGATACGAGCACTTCACTTCGCTCGTTCCCCACATTCGTGCACCAGGATGCGGTATTAGCCCACTGGCCTTGGAGTTTCCTGGTAATTTTTTTCGTAGAATCGATTTTTATAATGGTCCCGCAGATTGACGTCATGCTTCCTTTCAGGTAATCCAGCCGCAACCAGACATCGCGGACATACGTCGCAAGAAACCACTTCGCCGTCGGGAGGGCGGAAAAGGGGGAGGATCTTCGTAGCGGCAAGAGGGCAATCGAAGGGATTCCCGATTTCGTTTCTGCCGTGCGCAATCGGACAAGTACATCACCGTCTTCTGCATGTACTCTTCGCTGTGAAGCTCGCATATGTCGCTGCAAACGGCCATCGGACTGTTGCCAATCGTCCGAGCCCTCATCAGTCCTACGACCGCCTTATCAGCGGCGAACTTGCGCTTCAGGACGGCGGGGAAACGGAATTTGAGTGCGTCAGGGAACTGTTCAATTAGACGCGAATCATAGGAGATGAAAGTGCCTTTGCAAGAACGGCACTCGAGGCATTCGGCAGCCAGGTAGTATCGATTTTTAACGTCTATCACGGACCTAACCCTATTGTACAACCCTTTAGATGTGAGTGGGTTGTTCCTTCCGCAGTTCGGGCAGTTGAAATTGTAGGCCCACATCTTCCGAGGCATCCACAAGAAGAGTCGACTATGGAAGTACGGATTCACCATAGGGGAGGCCGTGTAATCCGGACCAGGAACAGGCGGTGGATACCACCACAACTTCAAGTTCATCACGAGTGAACCTTTGGATGCAAAGAGTTCATGCCCGATCCAGCTTTGGTCGTTGGGCAGCAGTGTGTCCTTCCAGCCTAGGGGACGACGGTTGGCGAAATCGACATTTCGTCCCCGCAAAGTCGACGATGGCTGAGACGAAGCGGCGAAAGTTGGCGGAGGCAGCGACGAAACGGCGAAAGGCGGCAATGGTTGCGACGAATCAGCCAAATGCGGCAATGGTTGCGACGAATTGGCCAAATGCGGCAATGGTTGCGATGGATCGGTGAAAGTCGGCGGCGGCTGCGACGAAGCGGCGAAAGGCGGCAATGGTTGCGATGAATCGGCTAAAGTCGGCGTCGGTTGCGACGAAGTGGTAATAGTCGGCGGTGGTAGCGACGAATCCTTAAAAGTCGGCAACGGCTGTGACGAAGCGGCCAAAGTCGACGGCGGCGGCTGCGACGAAGTGGCCGAAGTCGATGGCCGAGGTTCGTCGGCCTTCTTATCAGGTATTAGCGCTTTATAAACTTATAATATATCAAAAATTAATTTTCCTTACCGTGTGATAGCCACAATTGCAGTTGACTGGGCGGCCAAATATATCCTTATAATTAAATGCGCACTTGTCAATCTTTTCCTTGGACGCTGCCCACTTCGACGACGGCCGTGGGTGTTGGCCTTTGCTAAACTTGAACTTGCCGGCGGCGTAGTCGCGCAAACGGGCTCTCCATTCGTTATCGGTAAGTCCCACTTTGGGCATTTTTATTCACCACAACAGTAGAAGAAACTGCAGTTGTGCGTTTTACTGCATGAACACTATATTCTTTTGTTTATTTAGGCACACTTTCGCTTTACCACACGGTTCACAGCACTAGTAGTTCACGTCAAATCAGAAAATGTCGACAGCCTTGAAAAGGTACGGCAATGAAGACGGAACTATCCGTTAAGGTTTCTATACTTAAACTGTATTCGTTTGTAAATTGAGGCCCTCTTCCACTTTGTCAAACACTACATGCAGTAATTCCATAGCACAACTCGTTGACATCGAAATAAACAACAACAAGGAAATCGTTGACAACCTTGAAAACTTACGCGATGAAACGTGAAGAAACGTTTACGAGTTTATGAATCATGCAGTAATGGATTCGATGAATTACTTGACTCATTCGAACGGCCAGCAACTTGTTGTTTACAAATTTAATTCTTTGCATCGTTGCGCCTGTATTGGTCGCATCGGTTTTTCAGTTTGCGTATTCGCAATGTATTTTGTCACTACTCGCTAGCAATCGCTCACTATTCTTTACAGCTTTTGAAAGAAACACAGTGTATTTTGTCGCATCAAACAGACATGAAATACAATTTCAACAACATATTTTGACGATATTCGTCTCATAGTTTGGCCACAAATAAATTGGTTCCTCGACAAACGGAGTAAAATGCATTCTTCCTCCTCTTCCCCCTTCTTCCCCCTTTCTTCCCCCTTTCTCCCCCTTTTTTCCCCTCTTACCCCATGACAGAGAAGATTACGCCCCAGCTTTTGCGCAGGGGCCATGCTAATCTTCTCTGTATTGTTCCAATTTTAGTATATGTATTCCGTGTGGAATACAGTAACAATAATGCCGACCAAAGCTTTTGTACCTCTTATTTTTCAAGTCCAATCCGTTGCTGCAGCTTAACGTTGTTTGTACGTGGAAATGATCTATTGAATAGTGATAGTCAGTCAGCTGTCAGATTTCCTAAAATGAACTATATTCAGATATTTGCTTTTGTGTGTCCCCCATGCGCAGTGCTCTTGGGCCGACTTGACGAAAGAGTATTCAACGATGTATTGAATTAGTGCAGCTAACGTCCAGGAACTTCTGCTCAATCCATGGCGTATAACAATCGTGAATCTATGCTCTCTTTTTTTTACCAGCGAGCACGTTTCTCATTCTGGTGCACCATCACGGTGGGGAATTTGTACGTGGTGTAAAAAGCCAGATTTGTTTGAAAGCATTGCAACGAACAGAGACAAAAAACAAACAGAAAAGAAATCAAGTGTACAGTCCTTCAAACCGGAGTTGAACCAGTGACCTATGGATATCTTTGTACAATGCTACAGTCCACCGCTCTACCAACTGAGCTATCGAAGGGACATGAATCTTTAGATTCAGTTGAGTACTATCAATAGAAATGGTGTGCGTGACAACTGAGCAAACTTCAGTAAGTATTAACAAAAATCTCATTCAATTCTCACGTATGGTAATTGTAATAGTAAGCAGCGCAATTTCCTAGTTTTCTTATCGTTACGCGCGCTACCCACCGCAACGCAG
This sequence comes from Daphnia magna, assembly GCF_020631705.1. Lineage (NCBI taxonomy): Eukaryota > Metazoa > Arthropoda > Branchiopoda > Diplostraca > Daphniidae > Daphnia > Daphnia magna. Next base: position 4,521,687 of record NC_059188.1, read on the forward strand.
ATGGTAGGATTCGAACCTACGCTCCCGAAGGGAAACTGATTTCTAGTCAGTCGCCTTAACCACTCGGCCACATCTGCTGTTAGTTAATGTCAGAACAATTGATGAAAACCCGCTATAACTCATTAACAGCTGATCTACTTCAATCGGTTTTGATATAAATCTTTTACGTGTGTGTCAGAACAGGGATTCGAACCCTCGCCCAGAGAACTGGACTGCGACCTGGACCGCTCGGCCATCCTGACTGAATGCCTTTGAATAATTTTGGGGAGTGGTCCCCTGTATTTCACTTACATTGTGATCATGATTTTGTGGCTACGCGTATGTTAACAATTATATAAATGTCTTCAGTGCATTGTGCCCTCAAAGAGAATTGAAGTCATGACCCCTAGTTAGCCAGGTGATACAAGACTAGTGCTCTGCCACTGAGCTAAGAAGGCTGATAGGATCAACTCGCAAAGACATAGCTATCCGTATTAGACGGGTTTTGGTTTACTTAATGAACATGGCCAAAAATGTGAAACGCTTCACGATTTTGCGTGTCATCCTTGCGCAGGGGCCATGCTAATCTTCTCTGTATCGTTCCAATTTTAGTATATGTATTCCGTGTGGAACACAGTAACAATAATGCCGACCAAAGCTTTTGTACCTCTTATTTTTCAAGTCCAATCCGTTGCTGCAGCTTAACGTTGTTTGTACGTGGAAATGATCTATTGAATAGTGATAGTCAGTCAGCTGTCAGATTTCCTAAAATGAACTGTATTCAGATATTTGCTTTTGTGTGTCCCCCATGCGCAGTGCTCTTGGGCCGACTTGACGAAAGAGTATTCAACGATGTATTGAATTAGTGCAGCTAACGTCCAGGAACTTCTGCTCAATCCATGGCGTATAACAATCGTGAATCTATGCTCTCTTTTTTTACCAGCGAGCACGTTTCTCATTCTGGTGCACCATCACGGTGGGGAATTTGTACGTGGTGTAAAAAGCCAGATTTGTTTGAAAGCATTGCAACGAACAGAGACAAAAAACAAACAGAAAAGAAATCAAGTGTACAGTCCTTCGAACCGGAGTTGAACCAGTGACCTATGGATATCTTTGTACAATGCTACAGTCCACCGCTCTACCAACTGAGCTATCGAAGGGACATGAATCTTTAGATTCAGTTGAGTACTATCAATAGAAATGGTGTGCGTTACAACTGAGCAAACTTCAGTAAGTATTAACAAAAATCTCATTCAATTCTCACGTATAGTAACTGTAATAGTAAGCAGCGCAATTTCCTAGTTTTCTTATCGTTACGCGCGCTACCCAACGCAACGCAGATGGTAGGATTCGAAACTACGCTCCCGAAGGGAAACTGATTTCTAGTCAGTCGCCTTAACCACTCGGCCACATCTGCTGTTAGTTAATGTCAGAACAATTGATGAAAACCCGCTATAACTCATTAACAGCTGATCTACTTCAATTGGTTTTGATATAAATCTTTTACGTGTGTGTCAGAAGAGGGATTCGAACCCTCGCCCAGAGAACTGGACTGCGACCTGAACGCAGCGCCTTGGACCGCTCGGCCATCCTGACTGAATGCCTTTGAATAATTTTGGGGAGTGGTCCCCTGTATTTCACTTACATTGTGATCATGATTTTGTGGCTACGCGTATGTTAACAATTATATAAATGTCTTCAGTGCATTGTGCCCTCTATGAGAATTGAACTCATGACCCCTAGTTAGCCTGGTGTTTACAAGACTAGTGCTCTGCCACTGAGCTAAGAAGGCTGATAGGATCAACTCGCAAAGACATAGCTATCCGTATTAGACGGGTTTTGGTTTACTTAATGAACATGGCCAAAAATGTGGAACGCTTCACGATTTTGCGTGTCATCCTTGCGCAGGGGCCATGCTAATCTTCTCTGTATCGTTCTTTTTTTTTTTTTTTTGTAAAATCCTCTTTTATTATCAGTTAATTTTCATGGCACTCTAACATTTATCAAAACAAAAGAAAACAAAGATACAAATAATTATTTTCCTTGGATGCAGACGATTAAAGGGGAAGAAAAGCAAAAATTTGACAATGTAGGTCCCGTTAATTGGTCGTTTAACAAAAACAAACAAATGCGAACAAATATTGAGGTAGATTAATACAAGAAAAACAAAAAACCAAAGGTAAACAAAAGCAATTGTCTAGCAGACACCAAAAAAACAAAAATAAACAAAGGATTTACAAATAGAGGCAGGGAAATATATACAAAAGCAATATAAAAGAACAAAACGGAACTAAAAGGGAAGACTAAATGGAAAGGAGTGGACTGGGAGGAAAAAGTGCTTTCCATAAGCTCTCTACTTCTTCTTGGCGAGGGATACGATGGGTATTTCTTGCTTTCCAGGTGATGAAGATGTTTGCAGCCAGAAGAGTAAATGTTTGCCGGAGATTACCTATTGGCCCAAAATGGCCACGAATGAGATCTTCTTTGGAAGACTTGCAGCCCATTTGACGTATGGTTCCTTCCAACCAGCTCCAAACGATGTGGTGTTCAGGACATTGGAATGTCAGATGCTCATCGGTTTCTGGGTGCTGATGGCAGATTGGACATGTTGCATCTTTGGAAGGATCTAACCGATGGCATCTGGTCCTGGTAGGGAGAAGTCGCTGGTTGAAAAGGAACATGGTTTCTCTGATGTTGCTTGGCAGGGCTGCAGTCTCCTTCCAGATACGTGGCCAATCCAGGTTAGGCCTTAGGATCTCCAGCTTCCCCAAAGTGGTCACCTCCAGGATCCAATGGTTGTATGTTTTCCTGTGCACCATTGGACTCCCCTGCACCAGGATCGAAGAGGCAAATAGTTGTTTTATTTGGTGCAGGGGTTCCTGAAGGTAAGTGGGCCTCTTCATAACTGCAACGGGTACGGTGTTGTTCTTGTAGAGAGGTAGTACGGTTCGAAGAGGAAAGGACATCCAATAACGAAGTAGAGAGCTTTCTGGACTATTGGGGCCTGTCAGGACTTTATACATAGGACACAAGAAAAGGGAACGGTAAAAAAGATGTGTGTTGACCATTCCCAGTCCCCCTTGACTAACAGGACGATAAACTACAGTTTTGTTCGGCCTTTCAACTTTTCCAATCCATAGAAATTTCATGATAGCCTTTAAAATCTGGTCAGCCATATTTTGTTTACATGGTAATACTTGTGCAATAAACACAGTTCCGGAGAGAGCCTTCGACTTCAGGAAAATAACCCTCTGGTATAGATTGAAACGTCGACAGGCATTCTCTCGCAGAATACCATTTAGAGAGCCGAATGCATCATTCCAAACCCTATCAGCTGTCTCAACTATGGAGTGAGAGAATTTAATTCCTAATAGGGACAATGTTTGTGCCGACACAAGCCACTCAAGAGGCCAAGTCATCCTAGAGCTCCAAGTCCCGAGTCCCAGGGCTTTTGTTTTCTCCTTATTCATCCTTGCCTTTGTCCACTGGCAGAACAAGTCAAGGACCTGTCCTGCCCTGGTAAAATCTTCGTCACAAGAAATGAAAATGGTGACGTCATCAACGAAGGCTCTGACAGTGAGTTTTTCATTAAACAATGATATGCCCTGGAGAACTCGAGATAAACGCAACAGTAACGGCTCAATGTATAGAATAAAGAGATGGACAGATAGGGGGCATCCCTGGCGAATTGATTGAATATCAGAAAGCACCCCAGCCACCTCCGATCCGTTGAGAATTGACATTCCTGTTACAGAATACATAGTCTGTAGCCAACGGATGAAGGTGGTGGGATAGCCCATGACATCCAGAATCCTCCAGAGGACTTCCCTGTTAACCAGGTCGTAGGCCTTTTCAAAGTCAACTCCAACAATGGCAGCGCCCATACCCCGAATCGCAAAGTTGGAAGAGTCATGGCATCCCCGGTCATCAACGAATTGAATGACATCTCTATAAAGCATTAAATTGTCAAAAATCAATCTACCAGGTACCCCACCTTTTTGATGAGGCCCTATGGTAGATGACAGTGTCTGCCTCAATCGTCTCGCTAAAACAGATGCCATGACTTTGTAGTCACAATTCAGAAGAGAAATTGGCCGAAAATTAGAAATTCCACAGAGCCCTGAAGACTTGGGAATTAGCCTGATCGCCGCTTGGCCCTGCGATGACGTAAGAGTTTCCCTTTCAAGGATATGATTGAACATATCCAAGAAATGGGGTGCGATCACGTCCCAAAATTCTACGTAAAACTCGTAAGGAATGCCATCGGTGCCAGGAGACTTGTTTGATTTCATCGCCATCAGAGCAGCTTTAATCTCAAGGAGGGAAATTGGTGCAGTCAGGTTTGGGGTTGGCTTAAAGCAATCTCTTACTCCCTCAAGAAAATCAGTACCTGCCAGTATGTCAGGAGAAGGTTGATTTTTGAAAATTTTACTGAAATGTGAAATAATCTCTCCTGAAATGTCCTCTTTGGTCGATAAGCATGTGCCATTAGAGGCAATGATTTTATCAATACGACATTTTCGGTAGTTAACTCTAGCTCTATTTACATGAAAAATATTGGCTTTCTCCACCTCTTGGCCTTCAAAGCAGCGGGAACGAATCCCATACCCTTTAAGTGTGCTCTCCTCCCAAGACTTTGAGAATTTCCTCAACTGGTGAAAGGCAACCCAATCAAAGGTATCTGCTTCGGCCATCTCCTGAATGCAGGACTGGTAGAAAAATTTTGTTTCCCTAATCATTCTAGCTCTTTGTTTAGAATAATCTACCGAAATGCGTTTGATACCTGGTTTCAGTACACTCTCCCACCAATTTGCGACATTACTTTCCCTAAGAGGATGATTGGCAGATTCATGAATAAAATTTTTTACATAGTTTTGATAGCCTTCTTCTGACAGTATGGAAGTATTTAATTTCCACAAACCAGCAGGGGATCTAGTACGATGTGGGAGATCGAGATTGCAGGTAAAAGTTGATTGTACCGATTGATGATCACTAACCGACAAAGATTGCAAATAAATATTTACAAAATTCTCTGCAAAAGATCGGCTAGCATATATCCTATCAAGTCGAGAAGAACCGGAGGGATGGTAAAAGGTGTGCCCCGGTTCACCCTTATTTAGCTTTTTCCAGATATCTACCAGATCAAGACCAGTAACCATCTCTTTCAAAGCATAGCTGATAATATTACTTTGGGAAGAGAAGGAGTCGGAGCATGCCTTATCTTGGATGTCGTCTACGCAGTTAAAATCGCCCATCAACACGAAGGGCAGTCGAGTAGTTATTGTGTAAGCAGGGACGGTTTGACGAAGAAAGTTGTTTCTCTCGGTTTTTACGTGACTACCTGACGGAGCATAGATATTAATGAACGTGAAACATTTCACGTCAATAGATATAAGCCTTCCGTCGGGTTCTAGAAGTAATCGAGAATAGTCCAGACCATGTCTAATGAGAATGGCTGTTCCATTTTTGTTGGGACCGACATTTGCCAACAAACGGTAGCGACTTTCAATAATTGGACAAGAATGAAATGCTACCTCTTGAAGTCCCACGATATCTAGGTTACCGTCCCTGCAGAAGTTAAAAAGAATTTGACGTCGCTCGACTGACCTAATCCCTCCAATGTTGATAGATGCGATTTTTAGCTTTGCAGTCATTTAAATGGTTTCTTGGGTTGAGAAGTGGACAAGGTTGGTCTAGAATTCTGGGGTGTCAATGTTGGTTTGAAACGTTTGCTTTGTGGTACAGTGGGAACTTTCAGGTGGTCACTTGTTTTGTCAGTTTCCATGGACTCAACCTCCCCCAAATTGGGTTCCACTGGTTCCATGGAAATTGTCATAGGTTCCGAGTCATCAGGTTGTGTTTCAGGGATTATCATTTGAGCGGGCGGAGTCTGTCGTGGTGGGTCGTCTGTGGATTTAACGGGTTGTTCGGTGGGAGAAATTTCTAAGTTGGGAGTCCCCCTGAGAGTGAACTTTGTATTCCACACTCAAGAAGGGCCTTAGAAACCATGGGGTCTACATCTAAGGGTAGAGTGACGGGTTTTTCCGGGACTGTCTCTGTCTTTTTAGTCATTTTATTACTGGGCTTTTGGACAATGATAGGTTCCTTATTACGTCTCAAAGTTGGGCAGTTGTAGCTAAAATGGGTTTCGTCGTCACACAGTCTGCAAGTAGGTTTTTGTCCCTCATACTTTACCATGGCACGATAGCTGCCAATAGTAATGTATGAGGGAATATTCTTAGTCAACGTCATTCGTACTATCATCCAAGTGGCAAGGACAGGGTATAAAACGTCATCCTCTGCCACCCGATAGCGTTCCCAACGAGCATCAATTATGGTTCCAAATTCCTTCAGACGTGTCTTTACTACTCCCAAGTCTAGATTCTGTGAAATCCCTGCAATTCTGACAAATTTCTCCGGAATATTACTGTCCCTGATGACTACATTAACTTCTTTCCCTTCCAATTCCGTCCTGACGATACCACTGTGTTGGGACCAGAGATAAGGAGATTGCTCACTCCACGTAAAGCCCAGCAGTCGACATTTTCCCTCCTCCCCCTCTCTAGCAGACGAATTCGACTGCGCTGCTCCTTTCGGCCAGCTCCGGAAGCATTTGACGGCTGAGGACCACTGGAGGACTGGTTTTACGTTTTGAAACGCAAAGATATTCGTATTTCTTATTTATTTAGTTCCGTTCAGTGCACTTTAGTGATTGAATTGATGAATTGAAAAGAAACAAAGATGAAAATTATGTTTCTACTGATTCATAAACAAGGTATATTTGTTCAAGAAATTTCTTTTAGAGGTTTCATTTGATAAGTTTTGATTAAACACTTTAGTAAAAGAAAGGAATCTGAATTTAAGATATCTGAGTACAATTAGTTTGATTAATTCATGAACACTTTCAACAGAAAACTTGTTAACAATGGTAGGAAACACTTCAGAGTAGTTAACAACTTTGAGGATCTTGTGCGCTAATGTTTCTAACACATTATGTTGATTGGAGAGTGCAGATAACTTTTCTACAACAACGGAATGAAAAAATGTTTCAGCTGTGTGAATCAAGGTATATACAGATTGTGAAGGAACAGTTATTACGTTTGTAACTTTAAATTTACAAATATTTAACAGGTCTGGACTTAGAGGATCATCACACGAGTTAAACAAGGAATTTCTTCTGGTTGGACATTTAACAAGTTTCTCAGTTTTCAGTACAATGTAGCCAGCAATGTATGCTAGGCATTGGTTGGTGAAGTGATCTTTCAACTGACTAGCATGGAATTCCTCATCAGAACATATTACTTCAATATCCATCATGATATCCTGATCAACTGTGAGTTCGTTAACATCAGATACATTATCTACTGGCATAAGGGAACAGTTGGATGACAGTGAAGGGGTAACACCTCCAGCTTTTATAACTAATAATTTTCTCAGAATGGATTTGAATTGCAGAGCATTTGGATTATTATTCAATCCACAACGAAGTCGAATGATCCCAAAAAAGTGTTCCAATGGGTCCTGCTGCATGTGCCTAGTGGCTACATAACTCAATGGGTTGTTCTGCCGATGAAGAAGCTGGTGGGCTAGAGTTATAGTTGATCGTATCGTTGCGATAAATCCAATAATACAGGTTTTCCTTCTACTTGTGTAGACTAATCTGCCACTTGGAAGTTTTAGTTTAGCTAAAAAGAGCGCTAACTCATTAAGCTCTTTAGTCTTCTCCTCTAGGTTTTCTTTGGTAAGAACCGCTTTGTCACCATTTGCTTGAACATTCCATGAGTTCAGGATATCGAAAAGCTTATTGAATTGCCGACAGAACTGTTCGGTGGCCTCACTTCCTTGAAACTGTAATTTGTGAGTCAGATTTTGTTGTTAAAATTGGCTATTAATTTTTATTTTTTTAATATTGAGATGTTACCTGAGGAACTTTTAGTACTTCTCGTAAATGTCGGAGCACATCTGCCACGGATCTACTCAAAACTTGAGCAGCGAGAGCCACCTTCATCTTATGTCGCTCGAAGTATGCGTGTTGTCTTGTAAGTCGATTACCGAGACGAAATCCAGCCTCATTTTGGAATTGAAAGAGAGCCTTGATGTACTTCCACTGTGCTGGATCTTGATATCCAGGTAACTTCACCGGTGAAAAAGACAGTAGATTCCTTGCCAACTTCAGCATGTGGCACGCATCAAGTAAAACATTTACTGGTTCTCCGGTAGAAGGATGCACGAAGTTTGGTTTAAACGGGCAAGTCAATTTTTTTCAAAGCGGCAGCTCGTCTTCCTGTCCTTGCTGTTTTTGTTGGCATTGATGACGACGAGTATTTCAGATTTGCGCCTAACTCAGTAGTCATTCCAACGTTCGCCGCTAACCCATCGAATACCACGGATCTGACAATAATCCCAAATTCGTGCGTCGCCTTGAGTACCTCTTTAAGCAGTCCTCCCAAGCGTGTTCCGTCGATGTGGTTTGTAAAATAATATGCGACAGGAGTTTTCCATTTACCGTCGAGACCAACGATGTAAAACACTAGTGCTTGGGTAGCCATAGAAGACACGGAATCGTCTGTTTCTGACTGCTCCTTGTTAGAAAACTCGTCGAACCCGAAATATTTTTTCAATTTTACATCCCAATGAATCCCTTTCTTGATCGCCATCTCGTCTAGCGAAAGAGTAGCTTCCGCCCCATGAAGACCGTCTTTAATTTGTTGCTGAATTTCTGCCAAAGCGTTTTTCAAAATACCGGAAGCACATCCAACGGGAGCTAAGTATCTTCTAATACTGCTAATCGACGGTAACCTGAAGATAGTTCTAAGTTTTTGTATCCTTGATTCGAATAGAAGCTTAAATTGATTGCCAAATTCCTGATATCATCCGAGAAACGTTGGCCACGGGAATTTTTTTTGCATTGATTCTTTCGTTGTTGAATATCAATTGTGCCGTGGGAGTCATGTTGTCTTTGAATGCGAGCTCTTTGCGCAAAGTTTTTTTAAGTTGTTTAGTTGGACGTGCATTTCCTTCAGCATCAGAGTCTTCATCGCCAATTCTTTTTCAACAAATTGCAACTTGGATGTTGTTACTGCCATGGTATGATTTTCTTCACGAAGCTTTTCTATTAAACCCTTATTTTGTTCCTGGTTCGCTTGAAGAATATTCAACTTTTCTTGAAGGGCATTATTTTCGACTTTTAATCGGTGGAGTTCTTCAAAAGTGTCACTGAGAGACTGTTCTTTTTGAATCTCTTCAGCCTCGAAATAAACAGTGTCATTGAGCAACTCTTCTTGTTGAATTTCAACAGTCTCCAGATAAGCGGCTTGGACGGTTAAATCAGGTGACCTTTTTTCTTACTTGGCGTCTCTGCGCACTCTGCGCCGTCGACATCATAACTTTCATCAGTACCATAAAGAAGCTTCTTTCGGCACAACACCGTCGATTCAGGTTGCGACTGGCCATCTTCATGTAAAGTCGATAAATTAGGATCATTGATATAAATGACGGAAGAGAACATATAGATTAATCTTAGTTCACTGTACCTGTATCCTCCGTCAAAACTGGAATTGGATCTTGCAAACGATTCAGTTGGCGACATGATCTCTTCCTAGGTGTATGTTTCATGGGACCGAAGTGCAAAGAACACAACACTGAACTTTTCTTTGGAACGAAATTATGTGGACAATGTTGTAGCCATAGCGCACGTCTGACGTCATCAACGGGGAACCTTAAAAGCGACACGTCACGATCACCAGACTTAGAATTACAGTCTTTCGCACTACACTTCGATGGCATACTGTTAGAGCAGAAACTTAAAACTGGACGTAGTTGAGATACGTGACCGTATATTGCGATGGAAAGACATAGACTGATGACTTGCATCACTGTACAGAAAGTCCTTGACATCCTTAAAGTCATTTAACAAATTCCAAAGAAACAGATATTACAACCAAAAATTCGGAAGGATCAATGGCGAAAAGCAGCTCCTCCGTTAACAAGCATTTCCCAGTAGCGCTCCCCCTTCACGTTTTAAACCATACCGTCCTTACCGCCAAGTACAGCCATGATTCCGGAGCTGGCCGAAAGGAGCAGCGCAGTCGAATTCGTCTGCTAGAGAGGGGGAGGAGAGAAAATGTCGACTGCTGGGCTTTACGTGGAGTGAGCAATCTCCTTATCTCTGGTTGGGACAAAAAATTTGAGGTGTATGCCTCTGTCGTAAACGTAATTCTAGCGACCTGATTTCTCGTATCTAGCACAGCAACTAGGCCTAAGAGATCCTGTGGCTCAACCTTCAAACTACGCACGAACCCATGTACCGCACGCATACTCAATCTCGGGAATTGAACCCCAAAATCGACATCTACACTATTGAGCCACTTGGCAGCCATTGTCCCCTAGACAATGTAAACAAACTGCCAAGGGGGAAGGGGGGGCCCCCACACAAGTAAACAAAACACCGAAAAGGATAAATTTGGGGAAAACAAGAGAAAAACAAGAAAACTATACAAAATAAACACTCTAGAACATGAAAATAACAACAAAAAGTAATGAAAATCAGCAATAAACTCACAAATTGATGGGGAAACAGGAGAACACAAAAAAACACGTCTGCATCCAAGTACTAACGGGACCCGTCGTAAAAATGTGGAACGCTTCACGATTTTGCGTGTCATCCTTGCGCAGGGGCCATGCTAATCTTCTGTGTATCGTTCCAATTTTAGTATATGTATTCCGTGTGGAATACAGTAACAATAATGCCGACCAAAGCTTTTGTACCTCTTATTTTTCAAGTCCAATCCGTTGCTGCAGCTTAACGTTGTTTGTACGTGGAAATGATCTATTGAATAGTGATAGTCAGTCAGCTGTCAGATTTCCTAAAATGAACTGTATTCAGATATTTGCTTTTGTGTGTCCCCCATGCGCAGTGCTCTTGGGCCGACTTGACGAAAGAGTATTCAACGATGTATTGAATTAGTGCAGCTAACGTCCAGGAACTTCTGCTCAATCCATGGCGTATAACAATCGTGAATCTATGCCTCTCTTTTTTACCAGCGAGCACGTTTCTCATTCTGGTGCACCATCACGGTGGGGAATTTGTACGTGGTGTAAAAAGCCAGATTTGTTTGAAAGCATTGCAACGAACAGAGACAAAAAACAAACAGAAAAGAAATCAAGTGTACAGTCCTTCGAACCGGAGTTGAACCAGTGACCTATGGATATCTTTGTACAATGCTACAGTCCACAGCTCTACCAACTGAGCTATCGAACGAACTAAATCTTTAGATTCAGTTGAGTACTATCAATAGAAATGGTGTGCGTGACAACTGAGCAAACTTCAGTAAGTATTAACAAAAATCTCATTCAATTCTCACGTATAGTAACTGTAATAGTAAGCAGCGCAATTTCCTAGTTTTCTTATCGTTACGCGCGCTACCCACCGCAACGCAGATGGTAGGATTCGAACCTACGCTCCCGAAGGGAAACTGATTTCTAGTCAGTCGCCTTAACCACTCGGCCACATCTGCTGTTAGTTAATGTCAGAACAATTGATGAAAGCCCGCTATAACTCATTAACAGCTGATCTACTTCAATTGGTTTTGATATAAATCTTTTACGTGTGTGTCAGAAGAGGGATTCGAACCCTCGCCCAGAGAACTGGACTGCGACCTGAACGCAGCGCCTTGGACCGCTCGGCCATCCTGACTGAATGCCTTTGAATAATTTTGGGGAGTGGTCCCCTGTATTTCACTTACATTGTGATCATGATTTTGTGGCTACGCGTATGTTAACAATTATATAAATGTCTTCAGTGCATTGTGCCCTCTATGAGAATTGAACTCATGACCCCTAGTTAGCCAGGTGTTTACAAGACTAGTGCTCTGCCACTGAGCTAAGAAGGCTGATAGGATCAACTCGCAAAGACATAGCTATCCGTATTAGACGGGTTTTGGTTTACTTAATGAACATGGCCAAAAATGTGGAACGCTTCACGATTTTGCGTGTCATCCTTGCGCAGGGGCCATGCTAATCTTCTCTGTATCGTTCCAATTTTAGTATATGTATTCCGTGTGGAATACAGTAACAATAATGCCGACCAAAGCTTTTGTACCTCTTATTTTTCAAGTCCAATCCGTTGCTGCAGCTTAACGTTGTTTGTACGTGGAAATGATCTATTGAATAGTGATAGTCAGTCAGCTGTCAGATTTCCTAAAATGAACTGTATTCAGATATTTGCTTTTGTGTGTCCCCCATGCGCAGTGCTCTTGGGCCGACTTGACGAAAGAGTATTCAACGATGTATTGAATTAGTGCAGCTAACGTCCAGGAACTTCTGCTCAATCCATGGCGTATAACAATCGTGAATCTATGCTCTCTTTTTTTACCAGCGAGCACGTTTCTCATTCTGGTGCACCATCACGGTGGGGAATTTGTACGTGGTGTAAAAAGCCAGATTTGTTTGAAAGCATTGCAACGAACAGAGACAAAAAACAAACAGAAAAGAAATCAAGTGTACAGTCCTTCGAACCGGAGTTGAACCAGTGACCTATGGATATCTTTGTACAATGCTACAGTCCACCGCTCTACCAACTGAGCTATCGAAGGGACATGAATCTTTAGATTCAGTTGAGTACTATCAATAGAAATGGTGTGCGTGACAACTGAGCAAACTTCAGTAAGTATTAACAAAAATCTCATTCAATTCTCACGTATAGTAACTGTAATAGTAAGCAGCGCAATTTCCTAGTTTTCTTATCGTTACGCGCGCTACCCACCGCAACGCAGATGGTAGGATTCGAACCTACGCTCCCGAAGGGAAACTGATTTCTAGTCAGTCGCCTTAACCACTCGGCCACATCTGCTGTTAGTTAATGTCAGAACAATTGATGAAAACCCGCTATAACTCATTAACAGCTGATCTACTTCAATTGGTTTTGATATAAATCTTTTACGTGTGTGTCAGAAGAGGGATTCGAACCCTCGCCCAGAGAACTGGACTGCGACCTGAACGCAGCGCCTTGGACCGCTCGGCCATCCTGACTGAATGCCTTTGAATAATTTTGGGGAGTGGTCCCCTGTATTTCACTTACATTGTGATCATGATTTTGTGGCTACGCGTATGTTAACAATTATATAAATGTCTTCAGTGCATTGTGCCCTCTATGAGAATTGAACTCATGACCCCTAGTTAGCCAGGTGTTTACAAGACTAGTGCTCTGCCACTGAGCTAAGAAGGCTGATAGGATCAACTCGCAAAGACATAGCTATCCGTATTAGACGGGTTTTGGTTTACTTAATGAACATGGCCAAAAATGTGGAACGCTTCACGATTTTGCGTGTCATCCTTGCGCAGGGGCCATGCTAATCTTCTCTGTATCGTTCCAATTTTAGTATATGTATTCCGTGTGGAATACAGTAACAATAATGCCGACCAAAGCTTTTGTACCTCTTATTTTTCAAGTCCAATCCGTTGCTGCAGCTTAACGTTGTTTGTACGTGGAAATGATCTATTGAATAGTGATAGTCAGTCAGCTGTCAGATTTCCTAAAATGAACTGTATTCAGATATTTGCTTTTGTGTGTCCCCCATGCGCAGTGCTCTTGGGCCGACTTGACGAAAGAGTATTCAACGATGTATTGAATTAGTGCAGCTAACGTCCAGGAACTTCTGCTCAATCCATGGCGTATAACAATCGTGAATCTATGCTCTCTTTTTTTACCAGCGAGCACGTTTCTCATTCTGGTGCACCATCACGGTGGGGAATTTGTACGTGGTGTAAAAAGCCAGATTTGTTTGAAAGCATTGCAACGAACAGAGACAAAAAACAAACAGAAAAGAAATCAAGTGTACAGTCCTTCGAACCGGAGTTGAACCAGTGACCAATGGATATCTTTGTACAATGCTACAGTCCACCGCTCTACCAACTGAGCTATCGAAGGGACATGAATCTTTAGATTCAGTTGAGTACTATCAATAGAAATGGTGTGCGTGACAACTGAGCAAACTTCAGTAAGTATTAACAAAAATCTCATTCAATTCTCACGTATAGTAACTGTAATAGTAAGCAGCGCAATTTCCTAGTTTTCTTATCGTTACGCGCGCTACCCACCGCAACGCAGATGGTAGGATTCGAACCTACGCTCCCGAAGGGAAACTGATTTCTAGTCAGTCGCCTTAACCACTCGGCCACATCTGCTGTTAGTTAATGTCAGAACAATTGATGAAAACCCGCTATAACTCATTAACAGCTGATCTACTTCAATTGGTTTTGATATAAATCTTTTACGTGTGTGTCAGAAGAGGGATTCGAACCCTCGCCCAGAGAACTGGACTGCGACCTGAACGCAGCGCCTTGGACCGCTCGGCCATCCTGACTGAATGCCTTTGAATAATTTTTGGGAGTGGTCCCCTGTATTTCACTTACATTGTGATCATGATTTTGTGGCTACGCGTATGTTAACAATTATATAAATGTCTTCAGTGCATTGTGCCCTCTATGAGAATTGAACTCATGACCCCTAGTTAGCCAGGTGTTTACAAGACTAGTGCTCTGCCACTGAGCTAAGAAGGCTGATAGGATCAACTCGCAAAGACATAGCTATCCGTATTAGACGGGTTTTGGTTTACTTAATGAACATGGCCAAAAATGTGGAACGCTTCACGATTTTGCGTGTCATCCTTGCGCAGGGGCCATGCTAATCTTCTCTGTATCGTTCCAATTTTAGTATATGTATTCCGTGTGGAATACAGTAACAATAATGCCGACCAAAGCTTTTGTACCTCTTATTTTTCAAGTCCAATCCGTTGCTGCAGCTTAACGTTGTTTGTACGTGGAAATGATCTATTGAATAGTGATAGTCAGTCAGCTGTCAGATTTCCTAAAATGAACTGTATTCAGATATTTGCTTTTGTGTGTCCCCCATGCGCAGTGCTCTTGGGCCGACTTGACGAAAGAGTATTCAACGATGTATTGAATTAGTGCAGCTAACGTCCAGGAACTTCTGCTCAATCCATGGCGTATAACAATCGTGAATCTATGCTCTCTTTTTTTACCAGCGAGCACGTTTCTCATTCTGGTGCACCATCACGGTGGGGAATTTGTACGTGGTGTAAAAAGCCAGATTTGTTTGAAAGCATTGCAACGAACAGAGACAAAAAACAAACAGAAAAGAAATCAAGTGTACAGTCCTTCGAACCGGAGTTGAACCAGTGACCTATGGATATCTTTGTACAATGCTACAGTCCACCGCTCTACCAACTGAGCTATCGAAGGGACATGAATCTTTAGATTCAGTTGAGTACTATCAATAGAAATGGTGTGCGTGACAACTGAGCAAACTTCAGTAAGTATTAACAAAAATCTCATTCAATTCTCACGTATAGTAACTGTAATAGTAAGCAGCGCAATTTCCTAGTTTTCTTATCGTTACGCGCGCTACCCACCGCAACGCAGATGGTAGGATTCGAACCTACGCTCCCGAAGGGAAACTGATTTCTAGTCAGTCGCCTTAACCACTCGGCCACATCTGCTGTTAGTTAATGTCAGAACAATTGATGAAAACCCGCTATAACTCATTAACAGCTGATCTACTTCAATTGGTTTTGATATAAATCTTTTACGTGTGTGTCAGAAGAGGGATTCGAACCCTCGCCCAGAGAACTGGACTGCGACCTGAACGCAGCGCCTTGGACCGCTCGGCCATCCTGACTGAATGCCTTTGAATAATTTTGGGGAGTGGTCCCCTGTATTTCACTTACATTGTGATCATGATTTTGTGGCTACGCGTATGTTAACAATTATATAAATGTCTTCAGTGCATTGTGCCCTCTATGAGAATTGAACTCATGACCCCTAGTTAGCCAGGTGTTTACAAGACTAGTGCTCTGCCACTGAGCTAAGAAGGCTGATAGGATCAACTCGCAAAGACATAGCTATCCGTATTAGACGGGTTTTGGTTTACTTAATGAACATGGCCAAAAATGTGGAACGCTTCACGATTTTGCGTGTCATCCTTGCGCAGGGGCCATGCTAATCTTCTCTGTATCGTTCCAATTTTAGTATATGTATTCCGTGTGGAATACAGTAACAATAATGCCGACCAAAGCTTTTGTACCTCTTATTTTTCAAGTCCAATCCGTTGCTGCAGCTTAACGTTGTTTGTACGTGGAAATGATCTATTGAATAGTGATAGTCAGTCAGCTGTCAGATTTCCTAAAATGAACTGTATTCAGATATTTGCTTTTGTGTGTCCCCCATGCGCAGTGCTCTTGGGCCGACTTGACGAAAGAGTATTCAACGATGTATTGAATTAGTGCAGCTAACGTCCAGGAACTTCTGCTCAATCCATGGCGTATAACAATCGTGAATCTATGCTCTCTTTTTTTACCAGCGAGCACGTTTCTCATTCTGGTGCACCATCACGGTGGGGAATTTGTACGTGGTGTAAAAAGCCAGATTTGTTTGAAAGCATTGCAACGAACAGAGACAAAAAACAAACAGAAAAGAAATCAAGTGTACAGTCCTTCGAACCGGAGTTGAACCAGTGACCTATGGATATCTTTGTACAATGCTACAGTCCACCGCTCTACCAACTGAGCTATCGAAGGGACATGAATCTTTAGATTCAGTTGAGTACTATCAATAGAAATGGTGTGCGTGACAACTGAGCAAACTTCAGTAAGTATTAACAAAAATCTCATTCAATTCTCACGTATAGTAACTGTAATAGTAAGCAGCGCAATTTCCTAGTTTTCTTATCGTTACGCGCGCTACCCACCGCAACGCAGATGGTAGGATTCGAACCTACGCTCCCGAAGGGAAACTGATTTCTAGTCAGTCGCCTTAACCACTCGGCCACATCTGCTGTTAGTTAATGTCAGAACAATTGATGAAAACCCGCTATAACTCATTAACAGCTGATCTACTTCAATTGGTTTTGATATAAATCTTTTACGTGTGTGTCAGAAGAGGGATTCGAACCCTCGCCCAGAGAACTGGACTGCGACCTGAACGCAGCGCCTTGGACCGCTCGGCCATCCTGACTGAATGCCTTTGAATAA
This sequence comes from Daphnia magna, assembly GCF_020631705.1. NCBI lineage: Eukaryota > Metazoa > Arthropoda > Branchiopoda > Diplostraca > Daphniidae > Daphnia > Daphnia magna. The sequence continues at coordinate 4,538,714 of NC_059188.1, forward strand.
TTTTGGGGAGTGGTCCCCTGTATTTCACTTACATTGTGATCATGATTTTGTGGCTACGCGTATGTTAACAATTATATAAATGTCTTCAGTGCATTGTGCCCTCTATGAGAATTGAACTCATGACCCCTAGTTAGCCAGGTGTTTACAAGACTAGTGCTCTGCCACTGAGCTAAGAAGGCTGATAGGATCAACTCGCAAAGACATAGCTATCCGTATTAGACGGGTTTTGGTTTACTTAATGAACATGGCCAAAAATGTGGAACGCTTCACGATTTTGCGTGTCATCCTTGCGCAGGGGCCATGCTAATCTTCTCTGTATCGTTCCAATTTTAGTATATGTATTCCGTGTGGAATACAGTAACAATAATGCCGACCAAAGCTTTTGTACCTCTTATTTTTCAAGTCCAATCCGTTGCTGCAGCTTAACGTTGTTTGTACGTGGAAATGATCTATTGAATAGTGATAGTCAGTCAGCTGTCAGATTTCCTAAAATGAACTGTATTCAGATATTTGCTTTTGTGTGTCCCCCATGCGCAGTGCTCTTGGGCCGACTTGACGAAAGAGTATTCAACGATGTATTGAATTAGTGCAGCTAACGTCCAGGAACTTCTGCTCAATCCATGGCGTATAACAATCGTGAATCTATGCTCTCTTTTTTTTACCAGCGAGCACGTTTCTCATTCTGGTGCACCATCACGGTGGGGAATTTGTACGTGGTGTAAAAAGCCAGATTTGTTTGAAAGCATTGCAACGAACAGAGACAAAAAACAAACAGAAAAGAAATCAAGTGTACAGTCCTTCGAACCGGAGTTGAACCAGTGACCTATGGATATCTTTGTACAATGCTACAGTCCACCGCTCTACCAACTGAGCTATCGAAGGGACATGAATCTTTAGATTCAGTTGAGTACTATCAATAGAAATGGTGTGCGTGACAACTGAGCAAACTTCAGTAAGTATTAACAAAAATCTCATTCAATTCTCACGTATAGTAACTGTAATAGTAAGCAGCGCAATTTCCTAGTTTTCTTATCGTTACGCGCGCTACCCACCGCAACGCAGATGGTAGGATTCGAACCTACGCTCCCGAAGGGAAACTGATTTCTAGTCAGTCGCCTTAACCACTCGGCCACATCTGCTGTTAGTTAATGTCAGAACAATTGATGAAAACCCGCTATAACTCATTAACAGCTGATCTACTTCAATTGGTTTTGATATAAATCTTTTACGTGTGTGTCAGAAGAGGGATTCGAACCCTCGCCCAGAGAACTGGACTGCGACCTGAACGCAGCGCCTTGGACCGCTCGGCCATCCTGACTGAATGCCTTTGAATAATTTTGGGGAGTGGTCCCCTGTATTTCACTTACATTGTGATCATGATTTTGTGGCTACGCGTATGTTAACAATTATATAAATGTCTTCAGTGCATTGTGCCCTCTATGAGAATTGAACTCATGACCCCTAGTTAGCCAGGTGTTTACAAGACTAGTGCTCTGCCACTGAGCTAAGAAGGCTGATAGGATCAACTCGCAAAGACATAGCTATCCGTATTAGACGGGTTTTGGTTTACTTAATGAACATGGCCAAAAATGTGGAACGCTTCACGATTTTGCGTGTCATCCTTGCGCAGGGGCCATGCTAATCTTCTCTGTATCGTTCCAATTTTAGTATATGTATTCCGTGTGGAATACAGTAACAATAATGCCGACCAAAGCTTTTGTACCTCTTATTTTTCAAGTCCAATCCGTTGCTGCAGCTTAACGTTGTTTGTACGTGGAAATGATCTATTGAATAGTGATAGTCAGTCAGCTGTCAGATTTCCTAAAATGAACTGTATTCAGATATTTGCTTTTGTGTGTCCCCCATGCGCAGTGCTCTTGGGCCGACTTGACGAAAGAGTATTCAACGATGTATTGAATTAGTGCAGCTAACGTCCAGGAACTTCTGCTCAATCCATGGCGTATAACAATCGTGAATCTATGCTCTCTTTTTTTTACCAGCGAGCACGTTTCTCATTCTGGTGCACCATCACGGTGGGGAATTTGTACGTGGTGTAAAAAGCCAGATTTGTTTGAAAGCATTGCAACGAACAGAGACAAAAAAACAAACAGAAAAGAAATCAAGTGTACAGTCCTTCGAACCGGAGTTGAACCAGTGACCTATGGATATCTTTGTACAATGCTACAGTCCACCGCTCTACCAACTGAGCTATCGAAGGGACATGAATCTTTAGATTCAGTTGAGTACTATCAATAGAAATGGTGTGCGTGACAACTGAGCAAACTTCAGTAAGTATTAACAAAAATCTCATTCAATTCTCACGTATAGTAACTGTAATAGTAAGCAGCGCAATTTCCTAGTTTTCTTATCGTTACGCGCGCTACCCACCGCAACGCAGATGGTAGGATTCGAACCTACGCTCCCGAAGGGAAACTGATTTCTAGTCAGTCGCCTTAACCACTCGGCCACATCTGCTGTTAGTTAATGTCAGAACAATTGATGAAAACCCGCTATAACTCATTAACAGCTGATCTACTTCAATTGGTTTTGATATAAATCTTTTACGTGTGTGTCAGAAGAGGGATTCGAACCCTCGCCCAGAGAACTGGACTGCGACCTGAACGCAGCGCCTTGGACCGCTCGGCCATCCTGACTGAATGCCTTTGAATAATTTTGGGGAGTGGTCCCCTGTATTTCACTTACATTGTGATCATGATTTTGTGGCTACGCGTATGTTAACAATTATATAAATGTCTTCAGTGCATTGTGCCCTCTATGAGAATTGAACTCATGACCCCTAGTTAGCCAGGTGTTTACAAGACTAGTGCTCTGCCACTGAGCTAAGAAGGCTGATAGGATCAACTCGCAAAGACATAGCTATCCGTATTAGACGGGTTTTGGTTTACTTAATGAACATGGCCAAAAATGTGGAACGCTTCACGATTTTGCGTGTCATCCTTGCGCAGGGGCCATGCTAATCTTCTCTGTATCGTTCCAATTTTAGTATATGTATTCCGTGTGGAATACAGTAACAATAATGCCGACCAAAGCTTTTGTACCTCTTATTTTTCAAGTCCAATCCGTTGCTGCAGCTTAACGTTGTTTGTACGTGGAAATGATCTATTGAATAGTGATAGTCAGTCAGCTGTCAGATTTCCTAAAATGAACTGTATTCAGATATTTGCTTTTGTGTGTCCCCCATGCGCAGTGCTCTTGGGCCGACTTGACGAAAGAGTATTCAACGATGTATTGAATTAGTGCAGCTAACGTCCAGGAACTTCTGCTCAATCCATGGCGTATAACAATCGTGAATCTATGCTCTCTTTTTTTACCAGCGAGCACGTTTCTCATTCTGGTGCACCATCACGGTGGGGAATTTGTACGTGGTGTAAAAAGCCAGATTTGTTTGAAAGCATTGCAACGAACAGAGACAAAAAACAAACAGAAAAGAAATCAAGTGTACAGTCCTTCGAACCGGAGTTGAACCAGTGACCTATGGATATCTTTGTACAATGCTACAGTCCACCGCTCTACCAACTGAGCTATCGAAGGGACATGAATCTTTAGATTCAGTTGAGTACTATCAATAGAAATGGTGTGCGTGACAACTGAGCAAACTTCAGTAAGTATTAACAAAAATCTCATTCAATTCTCACGTATAGTAACTGTAATAGTAAGCAGCGCAATTTCCTAGTTTTCTTATCGTTACGCGTGCTACCCACCGCAACGCAGATGGTAGGATTCGAACCTACGCTCCCGAAGGGAAACTGATTTCTAGTCAGTCGCCTTAACCACTCGGCCACATCTGCTGTTAGTTAATGTCAGAACAATTGATGAAAACCCGCTATAACTCATTAACAGCTGATCTACTTCAATTGGTTTTGATATAAATCTTTTACGTGTGTGTCAGAAGAGGGATTCGAACCCTCGCCCAGAGAACTGGACTGCGACCTGAACGCAGCGCCTTGGACCGCTCGGCCATCCTGACTGAATGCCTTTGAATAATTTTGGGGAGTGGTCCCCTGTATTTCACTTACATTGTGATCATGATTTTGTGGCTACGCGTATGTTAACAATTATATAAATGTCTTCAGTGCATTGTGCCCTCTATGAGAATTGAACTCATGACCCCTAGTTAGCCAGGTGTTTACAAGACTAGTGCTCTGCCACTGAGCTAAGAAGGCTGATAGGATCAACTCGCAAAGACATAGCTATCCGTATTAGACGGGTTTTGGTTTACTTAATGAACATGGCCAAAAATGTGGAACGCTTCACGATTTTGCGTGTCATCCTTGCGCAGGGGCCATGCTAATCTTCTCTGTATCGTTCCAATTTTAGTATATGTATTCCGTGTGGAATACAGTAACAATAATGCCGACCAAAGCTTTTGTACCTCTTATTTTTCAAGTCCAATCCGTTGCTGCAGCTTAACGTTGTTTGTACGTGGAAATGATCTATTGAATAGTGATAGTCAGTCAGCTGTCAGATTTCCTAAAATGAACTGTATTCAGATATTTGCTTTTGTGTGTCCCCCATGCGCAGTGCTCTTGGGCCGACTTGACGAAAGAGTATTCAACGATGTATTGAATTAGTGCAGCTAACGTCCAGGAACTTCTGCTCAATCCATGGCGTATAACAATCGTGAATCTATGCTCTCTTTTTTTACCAGCGAGCACGTTTCTCATTCTGGTGCACCATCACGGTGGGGAATTTGTACGTGGTGTAAAAAGCCAGATTTGTTTGAAAGCATTGCAACGAACAGAGACAAAAAACAAACAGAAAAGAAATCAAGTGTACAGTCCTTCGAACCGGAGTTGAACCAGTGACCTATGGATATCTTTGTACAATGCTACAGTCCACCGCTCTACCAACTGAGCTATCGAAGGGACATGAATCTTTAGATTCAGTTGAGTACTATCAATAGAAATGGTGTGCGTGACAACTGAGCAAACTTCAGTAAGTATTAACAAAAATCTCATTCAATTCTCACGTATAGTAACTGTAATAGTAAGCAGCGCAATTTCCTAGTTTTCTTATCGTTACGCGCGCTACCCACCGCAACGCAGATGGTAGGATTCGAACCTACGCTCCCGAAGGGAAACTGATTTCTAGTCAGTCGCCTTAACCACTCGGCCACATCTGCTGTTAGTTAATGTCAGAACAATTGATGAAAACCCGCTATAACTCATTAACAGCTGATCTACTTCAATTGGTTTTGATATAAATCTTTTACGTGTGTGTCAGAAGAGGGATTCGAACCCTCGCCCAGAGAACTGGACTGCGACCTGAACTGCGACCTGAACGCAGCGCCTTGGACCGCTCGGCCATCCTGACTGAATGCATTTGAATAATTTTGGGGAGTGGTCCCCTGTATTTCACTTACATTGTGATCATGATTTTGTGGCTATGCGTATGTTAACAATTATATAAATGTCTTCAGTGCATTGTGCCCTCTATGAGAATTGAACTCATGACCCCTAGTTAGCCAGGTGTTTACAAGACTAGTGCTCTGCCACTGAGCTAAGAAGGCTGATAGGATCAACTCGCAAAGACATAGCTATCCGTATTAGACGGGTTTTGGTTTACTTAATGAACATGGCCAAAAATGTGAAACGCTTCACGATTTTGCGTGTCATCCTTGCGCAGGGGCCATGCTAATCTTCTCTGTATCGTTCCAATTTTAGTATATGTATTCCGTGTGGAATACAGTAACAATAATGCCGACCAAAGCTTTTGTACCTCTTATTTTTCAAGTCCAATCCGTTGCTGCAGCTTAACGTTGTTTGTACGTGGAAATGATCTATTGAATAGTGATAGTCAGTCAGCTGTCAGATTTCCTAAAATGAACTGTATTCAGATATTTGCTTTTGTGTGTCCCCCATGCGCAGTGCTCTTGGGCCGACTTGACGAAAGAGTATTCAACGATGTATTGAATTAGTGCAGCTAACGTCCAGGAACTTCTGCTCAATCCATGGCGTATAACAATCGTGAATCTATGCTCTCTTTTTTTACCAGCGAGCACGTTTCTCATTCTGGTGCACCATCACGGTGGGGAATTTGTACGTGGTGTAAAAAGCCAGATTTGTTTGAAAGCATTGCAACGAACAGAGACAAAAAACAAACAGAAAAGAAATCAAGTGTACAGTCCTTCGAACCGGAGTTGAACCAGTGACCTATGGATATCTTTGTACAATGCTACAGTCCACCGCTCTACCAACTGAGCTATCGAAGGGACATGAATCTTTAGATTCAGTTGAGTACTATCAATAGAAATGGTGTGCGTGACAACTGAGCAAACTTCAGTAAGTATTAACAAAAATCTCATTCAATTCTCACGTATAGTAACTGTAATAGTAAGCAGCGCAATTTCCTAGTTTTCTTATCGTTACGCGCGCTACCCACCGCAACGCAGATGGTAGGATTCGAACCTACGCTCCCGAAGGGAAACTGATTTCTAGTCAGTCGCCTTAACCACTCGGCCACATCTGCTGTTAGTTAATGTCAGAACAATTGATGAAAACCCGCTATAACTCATTAACAGCTGATCTACTTCAATTGGTTTTGATATAAATCTTTTACGTGTGTGTCAGAAGAGGGATTCGAACCCTCGCCCAGAGAACTGGACTGCGACCTGAACGCAGCGCCTTGGACCGCTCGGCCATCCTGACTGAATGCCTTTGAATAATTTTGGGGAGTGGTCCCCTGTATTTCACTTACATTGTGATCATGATTTTGTGGCTACGCGTATGTTAACAATTATATAAATGTCTTCAGTGCATTGTGCCCTCTATGAGAATTGAACTCATGACCCCTAGTTAGCCAGGTGTTTACAAGACTAGTGCTCTGCCACTGAGCTAAGAAGGCTGATAGGATCAACTCGCAAAGACATAGCTATCCGTATTAGACGGGTTTTGGTTTACTTAATGAACATGGCCAAAAATGTGGAACGCTTCACGATTTTGCGTGTCATCCTTGCGCAGGGGCCATGCTAATCTTCTCTGTATCGTTCCAATTTTAGTATATGTATTCCGTGTGGAATACAGTAACAATAATGCCGACCAAAGCTTTTGTACCTCTTATTTTTCAAGTCCAATCCGTTGCTGCAGCTTAACGTTGTTTGTACGTGGAAATGATCTATTGAATAGTGATAGTCAGTCAGCTGTCAGATTTCCTAAAATGAACTGTATTCAGATATTTGCTTTTGTGTGTCCCCCATGCGCAGTGCTCTTGGGCCGACTTGACGAAAGAGTATTCAACGATGTATTGAATTAGTGCAGCTAACGTCCAGGAACTTCTGCTCAATCCATGGCGTATAACAATCGTGAATCTATGCTCTCTTTTTTTACCAGCGAGCACGTTTCTCATTCTGGTGCACCATCACGGTGGGGAATTTGTACGTGGTGTAAAAAGCCAGATTTGTTTGAAAGCATTGCAACGAACAGAGACAAAAAACAAACAGAAAAGAAATCAAGTGTACAGTCCTTCGAACCGGAGTTGAACCAGTGACCTATGGATATCTTTGTACAATGCTACAGTCCACCGCTCTACCAACTGAGCTATCGAAGGGACATGAATCTTTAGATTCAGTTGAGTACTATCAATAGAAATGGTGTGCGTGACAACTGAGCAAACTTCAGTAAGTATTAACAAAATTCTCATTCAATTCTCACGTATAGTAACTGTAATAGTAAGCAGCGCAATTTCCTAGTTTTCTTATCGTTACGCGCGCTACCCACCGCAACGCAGATGGTAGGATTCGAACCTACGCTCCCGAAGGGAAACTGATTTCTAGTCAGTCGCCTTAACCACTCGGCCACATCTGCTGTTAGTTAATGTCAGAACAATTGATGAAAACCCGCTATAACTCATTAACAGCTGATCTACTTCAATTGGTTTTGATATAAATCTTTTACGTGTGTGTCAGAAGAGGGATTCGAACCCTCGACCAGAGAACTGGACTGCGACCTGAACGCAGCGCCTTGGACCGCTCGGCCATCCTGACTGAATGCCTTTGCAATAATTTTGGGGAGTGGTCCCCTGTATTTCACTTACATTGTGATCATGATTTTGTGGCTACGCGTATGTTAACAATTATATAAATGTCTTCAGTGCATTGTGCCCTCTATGAGAATTGAACTCATGACCCCTAGTTAGCCAGGTGTTTACAAGACTAGTGCTCTGCCACTGAGCTAAGAAGGCTGATAGGATCAACTCGCAAAGACATAGCTATCCGTATTAGACGGGTTTTGGTTTACTTAATGAACATGGCCAAAAATGTGGAACGCTTCACGATTTTGCGTGTCATCCTTGCGCAGGGGCCATGCTAATCTTCTCTGTATTATTGAAAATAAAAGGATATAATGCACTGAGTGTATATTGTTGGCGACACCATGGATACACAAAGCAACATTAGAGACACACATACGAAACACAGAGCACATACAGCGTTACCACACTCCACGAGATCACGGACAAGAAGAAGGAATAAAGGAAGCCCCCCCTTTTCTAAGATGACTCCCACCCATGTTGCCAGACTAAAAGAAAAGCCTGGCGTCGTCACTTGCTCAAAGGAGGGGAAGGGGGTAAAGCGGGTTTGCCAAATGGACAGCCGTTTCTAATACCCTCTCTCAAACCCGTACCTCCTCAATTCTTCTCGTATGGTCCTACCCCGATGCGTTCACGTAACTCTTGGAACCTTGGCGCTGGCAAAGCCTTCGTGAAGATGTCGGCCAGTTGGTCTTTGGAGCTAACGAATTCGACGGCGATCTTGTTGTTTTCTTGCAGCTGTCTTACAAAGTGATATCTCACGTCAATGTGTTTTGATCGCCGCGGATGGACCGGATTTTTGACCAGACAAATAGCACTTTGATTGTCGCAATACATCTTAACGGGATTTGGTGGTACCTCGTCGCCTGAAGACTTTTCCATTGGGACCGGAGATGAGTTTAGGCCGTTAGCCAGCGCGTTGAGCCAAAGAGCTGTCTTCGCTCCATCCGATAAGGACACATATTCCGACTCGGTAGTCGAGATGGACACACATTCTTGTCTCCTGCACGACCATGCGACTGGCCCTCCCTTGTAGAAAGCGATGCATCCTGAGATGGATTTTCGGTCGTCTACATCACTGGCGTAGTCGGCGTCGGTATAGACTACGGCTCCTTCATCCTTCCGTCCACCCAGCCATATACCGAAGTCGAGCGTACCTTTCAGATAAGCGAATATACGTTTGACTGCGTTCCAGTGCGCCGGCTGTGGGTTTTCACAAAATTTAGACACTTGTCCAACGCCGTAGGCAATGTCCGGTCTAGTGGTAGATGAGAGATAGAGCAGGAATCCAACTGCCGCACGGTAGGGGATTAAAGACATGTCCACTTTCCCCTCGTTGCGTGGCACCATCGAACTAGAAAGGTGAACGCTGGATTCGGCTGGGGTCAGCTTGGGACGGCTATCCGTCATGCCGAACTGTTCCAGTGCCTTGAGTATCGAGTGCTGCTGCGAGAGAAATACTTGTCTATTTTCCCTGTCGTACTCGATGTTCATACCAACGAATCTGGTCGGGGGAGACATCTTACTTCAAATTCGTTACCGATCCAAGTAGCGAAGCGTTGACACTCCTCATCAGAACTGCTAGAAAACCATCCGTCATCTACCCAGATGAAGAGATATGACACGATGCTATTGTTGACCAGGATGAACACGCACATATCTGCGTCCAGTGCCTTAAAACCATATCTGAGTAGGGCGGCGATGAAGGTCTTGCACCAAAGACGGGGAGCCTGCTTTATGCCGTAGACCGCTTTCAAAAGCTTACACACGTGATCCTCTTTTCCAGACACCACGAATCCTTCGGGTTGGGTCATGAAAATTGGTTTGTCAACATCCGCGTTCAGAAACGCAGTGGCCACGTCGAACTGAAATGATTTGTATCCGAGTGATGCGGTGAGTGATAGAACAGATCGAATTGAGTCAAGGCGTGGCACAGGTGCATACGTTTCTTCGTAGTCGACGCCGTACTGCTGGTGACATCCAACAACTGTTAATCTTCCTTTAAAGCGTGGGGCCACGAAATCTGGCTGCAGTGGGTCTCCATAGCCCGGCTTATATTTCCCAACCCATTTGTGAGGCAGTATAGCGCACTCAGTTGGTACATGGGATTGTGGGATGAGCACCCACGATTTGTTCTTGATCTGAGAGTCATACTCCGACTTGAAAGCTGGTAACCACTGTTCCGCATATCTTGATTCCACCGCTTGTTTGTAGGTTTGTGGTTCATCAACTTCTAGTTCGAAAAATGAAGAGCGCTTAGGGGCTGGATCAGTGGATGCTGCATTTCCGAATGATTCCATATATTCCATGTATCGATCCGTGTATCTTGGCACGCGGCCGGATCTTGTTGGTCTATGAAATATATATGGAAGGTGGTGAGTGCCAGTAATTTTTTTTTGTAACGGCGATTAGTTTTTACCTTCGATAATTGTGTGAATCGTGAATCGATATTGGTGAGGCGTCAACGTTGGGGACTTCATCCACTTCTTGATTCTTGTTGGCGTGATCAGGAGTCACAGCGTGAACAGGTTCCGCATTCGCAACGTCGAGGACTTCCGTACCCTCTTCATTTCTGCCGCCAGGAGCCCGTTCAATCTCCTCCTCTAAGGCCTCGACTTGGGGAGCTTCTTCGACTGATGCATCTTGATTATCGGGAGTGTCTTGGCTTTCATCTACACCTTCGATTAGTTGAGTCTGGTGGATAAAAAAAACGGATATATATATAAAAAATATATATACATATATGAATGTATACATACACATACATAAATATATATACACAAAAAATATATTTGGTTTGTTTATGTATGGCTACTAGTATAAGCGAGATACCTGATTAAGTACTTCTACTAATAGTTGCATTGGTTCCATTGGGCTATTGCCCTTTTCAGCTGTGAGTGGGTGATCTCCAATCAGGATTGTTTCATCGAAGGTCACATCACGGGAAACGATTATTTTCCTCTCAACAGGGTTCCAAAGTCGCCAGGCCTTTTGATTTTCACCGTAGCCGACCATCCAACATGCTTCGCCTTTAGGATCTAGTTTCTTGCGTAGCTGGTCGGGAACGTGGGCGTATGCGCGGCAGCCGAGAACCCTTAGGTGGGCAACCGATGGTTTCTTGCCGAATAATTTCTCGAACGGAGTGACTTCTGTGTGGCTGGTGAGAGTCCGGTTGAATATGTAAACGATAGACAGAAGAAATTTGCCCCAGAGTTCTCTGACTTCATTTCTGATGTTGCACGGAAGTTGGTTGCTGTTGTCGTTAGTGTACAGGCCACTTCTCACGGCCTCTACAACTGTACGCATCGTTCTCTCGGAACGAGAGTTTTGTTGTGGAGTGTACCTAGCAGTAGTTTGATGAATAAGACCAGTACGTTTTTTGTATTCGCTAAAGTTTCCACCGAGGATGTCGGTTCCTTGGTCCGTCCTGAGTATTTTTATTGGCCTTCCGGTTTGGGTTTTCATCATTTCTGCAAATTCCATGAAATGCGTGCCAGCTTCATTTTTCGTCTTCATGAGTTTGGCTACTGTATAACTGCTGTTGTCGTCTTTGAAGATGACGAAGAAGCGATGGCCTTCAGGAGTTGGCACGTGTAATGGACCCCCGACATCGGAGTGGATCAAGTCGCCGATATTTTCCACGCGGCCGCATCCGGTTGGGAACTTGCTACGGTGGAGCTTTCCAAAGATGCAACCTTCGCATATGAGTGGTTTTTTGACGTCGTTGAGGTGCAGGCCGTATACTGCTTTAGATTTGTTGATCTTTAAAATGTCTTGACAGTTGAGATGGCCGAATCTTCTATGCCAAAGTTCGAGGGACGCCTTGGTACTCCCATTACCAACACCGTAGAGCGCTGTTGAAGATTCTTCGCTCAGTTCCGTTGGGTTTTTGGTCGTAGCGCATAATCTGTAGAGGGAGTTTTCGACACGAGAGCCAGTCATGGATTTTTCGTTAGTTTCCTTATTAGCGAAAAAGACCTGTGTATCAGTGAACTCAACATTGACGTTACAGTCGGTGGCTGCTCCAATTGAAAAAAGATTAATTCCAAGACCGGGAACGTATAACACGTCGTGGAATGTTCCTTCAAGCTTCACACCATCTACTTCTGTAATGACGTCGATGTTTCCTATACCAAGGGCTTGTAGTTCAACACCACCAATTCCATTGATTTTCCATGTTCCGGGTGGAATTATTTTGAAAGTGGTGAAGAAGGACCGTTGATCAGTCATGTGATTGGTTGCGCCCGAATCAGCGTTCCAGACCTTGTGTTCCCGTGCAACCAGACACAATGACGAAGAGATACAACCAAAACCTCTTTTCTTGTTGAAATTTTCTTGTCTCGCCTGACCACGTTCTTCTTCTCTTTTTGTTGGACACTGATAAGCTTTGTGTCCATTTCCATTGCAGTTGAAGCAGACGACTGAGCCGGCATGTTGGCTGCTTTGCTGCTGATCGTTTTGTTGTTGTCCATCTTTTCGTGCGTATGAGTGGTTGTGCGGATTGGAGCTGCCACCACCTCTACCTCCTCTTCCTCCTCTGCCTCTGCCGCGTCCTCGCCATTCGCCCGTAAAGTAGGGGCCTCGTCCACGGCCACGGAATCCCCCTTGCGCGTGTGCTGCGTTGTCGAAACTTTGCCCTGGGGGTGTCTTTGCAGCGCTCTGCCCGGCGAAAGCGGCTGCCTTAGGCGAGTGGAACGCAAAGAAGGCCGTATCGGTCGGATCCATCGCGCCGTTGTTGGCCGCTCTGCTGATGGCTTCTTCGTTTACCAGTCTTGGTGTTAGGTTTGCTATTGTTTGCTCGTTTCTTGGTAGATTGTCCCAAGCCGAACGGAATGAGCGAAAACTGGGGGGCAGTGTTTGGATAATTTTCACAACGAGTTGTTGTTCAGTGACAGGTGATTCCAAGTTTCTCAGCTCTTCTGCCAAGTTTGTGTATACTGCAACATGATCCAGCACTCTGTGCTCTGTGAACGGTAATCATGTGTGAGTCAACAAGATTCTTTAGCTTTATGAACTGTATAGTTAGTATACCAGGATTGTATTTGTAGTTGAAAAATTTCTCTAGCAGTAAATTGCCGTTGATAGGAGCAGCGTTGGCGTATTGCAGTATCAGACGCTCCCACATTTCCGCGGAGGACGCACATCCTTCGATGAGAGTTTGCTGTGGCCCCTCAACGTTGCAGAATATTATAATTCTCGCCTCTGCATCCTTCATGTCCCAAGCGTCTATCAGATTTTGGTTCGCGACCTCCTGGTTCTCATTGAGGTTCTGTCAATAATTGAACATAACGTTAATTAACTGGCGTGCGTAATATGCCGCGTCTGCGTATGTGAGCTCTCAAGGAACAGCATAATTATGTGTGAGTTCTCAATAGAACAAACAGTGGTACTCTGTCGTGTCCTGGTACGCGCATAAAATATGTATACATACATATATTTATATATAAATATATATTTATATTTTGTTTTAATCAAACGATCGTGACTTTCACCACTCGTTAAATGCGAGTGTGGCGTGTGTGAGGCCTGAGTGACGTGAACGATAATTTGTCCCAAGCAAATGCGTTTACCCGATTTACAACGACATAAAATTTCTTCACAATTCATGCTAGAATGGCAGTATAGTGTTTCGATTTCAGACAGAGGCTATATAGTGAGAGGATTAATTCAGACTGCTTTGGCCGGCTGAAAACAAAGTCAAGCTTACAGGTATCATGTGAATTGCCTATCTGATAGAAACACTATTTACGACTGCAAACTTGAACAATAAGCCAAGCATTTAATGTTTTTCCATCATCAGGTAGTGTCATATTTCTATACCAACACGTGGCTGCAAAGAAGCAAGTCTGGCCCCACAATTACTGTAATACGTTTCATAATTTAAAAAAAAACTGGTCATTGACTTCATTCTGAGCAGCCGTTGGATAGAAACATCACTTACAACTACTCGTCAAATCAAATCTCTTTCTTCTATGTCCAGGAAAAAAGCTTAGTCTTTCGCCATCATTACAATTTTTCGTCTCTCTCATTTTCTTTTGTAAAGAAAAATTCTCAAAATTCAAGCTTTGTTCTTTGTCTCGCAAGACGTCTACATAGAAAGACAATAATTACCAGTTCGGGTCGAGGTTCAAGTCTCGTGACGACGTTGAGAACACGTGCTCGTTGCAGCAGCAGTGTACACCCATATCTAAACGAGGTCCATTTTTCCGGACCGCTTAACTTCGTTATTCTGTTGACTTCTCTCGAGGCTTCGTGATTCATTCTTGTCGATTAATTGGCGTGTTCTGGGCCCATAACCTATTGAAAATAAAAGGATATAATGCACTGAGTGTATATTGTTGGCGACACCATGGATACACAAAGCAACATTAGAGACACACATACGAAACACAGAGCACATACAGCGTTACCACACTCCACGAGATCACGGACAAGAAGAAGGAATAAAGGAAGCCCCCCCTTTTCTAAGATGACTCCCACCCATGTTGCCAGACTAAAAGAAAAGCCTGGCGTCGTCACTTGCTCAAAGGAGGGGAAGGGGGTAAAGCGGGTTTGCCAAATGGACAGCCGTTTCTAATATGTATCGTTCCAATTTTAGTATATGTATTCCGTGTGGAATACAGTAACAATAATGCCGACCAAAGCTTTTGTACCTCTTATTTTTCAAGTCCAATCCGTTGCTGCAGCTTAACGTTGTTTGTACGTGGAAATGATCTATTGAATAGTGATAGTCAGTCAGCTGTCAGATTTCCTAAAATGAACTGTATTCAGATATTTGCTTTTGTGTGTCCCCCATGCGCAGTGCTCTTGGGCCGACTTGACGAAAGAGTATTCAACGATGTATTGAATTAGTGCAGCTAACGTCCAGGAACTTCTGCTCAATCCATGGCGTATAACAATCGTGAATCTATGCTCTCTTTTTTTTACCAGCGAGCACGTTTCTCATTCTGGTGCACCATCACGGTGGGGAATTTGTACGTGGTGTAAAAAGCCAGATTTGTTTGAAAGCATTGCAACGAACAGAGACAAAAAACAAACAGAAAAGAAATCAAGTGTACAGTCCTTCGAACCGGAGTTGAACCAGTGACCTATGGATATCTTTGTACAATGCTACAGTCCACCGCTCTACCAACTGAGCTATCGAAGGGACATGAATCTTTAGATTCAGTTGAGTACTATCAATAGAAATGGTGTGCGTGACAACTGAGCAAACTTCAGTAAGTATTAACAAAAATCTCATTCAATTCTCACGTATAGTAACTGTAATAGTAAGCAGCGCAATTTCCTAGTTTTCTTATCGTTACGCGCGCTACCCACCGCAACGCAGATGGTAGGATTCGAACCTACACTCCCGAAGGGAAACTGATTTCTAGTCAGTCGCCTTAACCACTCGGCCACATCTGCTGTTAGTTAATGTCAGAACAATTGATGAAAACCCGCTATAACTCATTAACAGCTGATCTACTTCAATTGGTTTTGATATAAATCTTTTACGTGTGTGTCAGAAGAGGGATTCGAACCCTCGCCCAGAGAACTGGACTGCGACCTGAACGCAGCGCCTTGGACCGCTCGGCCATCCTGACTGAATGCCTTTGAATAATTTTGGGGAGTGGTCCCCTGTATTTCACTTACATTGTGATCATGATTTTGTGGCTACGCGTATGTTAACAATTATATAAATGTCTTCAGTGCATTGTGCCCTCTATGAGAATTGAACTCATGACCTCTAGTTAGCCAAGTGTTTACAAGACTAGTGCTCTGCCACTGAGCTAAGAAGGCTGATAGGATCAACTCGCAAAGACATAGCTATCCGTATTAGACGGGTTTTGGTTTACTTAATGAACATGGCCAAAAATGTGGAACGCTTCACGATTTTGCGTGTCATCCTTGCGCAGGGGCCATGCTAATCTTCTCTGTATCGTTCCAATTTTAGTATATGTATTCCGTGTGGAATACAGTAACAATAATGCCGACCAAAGCTTTTGTACCTCTTATTTTTCAAGTCCAATCCGTTGCTGCAGCTTAACGTTGTTTGTACGTGGAAATGATCTATTGAATAGTGATAGTCAGTCAGCTGTCAGATTTCCTAAAATGAACTGTATTCAGATATTTGCTTTTGTGTGTCCCCCATGCGCAGTGCTCTTGGGCCGACTTGACGAAAGAGTATTCAACGATGTATTGAATTAGTGCAGCTAACGTCCAGGAACTTCTGCTCAATCCATGGCGTATAACAATCGTGAATCTATGCTCTCTTTTTTTAACAGCGAGCACGTTTCTCATTCTGGTGCACCATCACGGTGGGGAATTTGTACGTGGTGTAAAAAGCCAGATTTGTTTGAAAGCATTGCAACGAACAGAGACAAAAAAACAAACAGAAAAGAAATCAAGTGTACAGTCCTTCGAACCGGAGTTGAACCAGTGACCTATGGATATCTTTGTACAATGCTACAGTCCACCGCTCTACCAACTGAGCTATCGAAGGGACATGAATCTTTAGATTCAGTTGAGTACTATCAATAGAAATGGTGTGCGTGACAACTGAGCAAACTTCAGTAAGTATTAACAAAAATCTCATTCAATTCTCACGTATAGTAACTGTAATAGTAAGCAGCGCAATTTCCTAGTTTTCTTATCGTTACGCGCGCTACCCACCGCAACGCAGATGGTAGGATTCGAACCTACGCTCCCGAAGGGAAACTGATTTCTAGTCAGTCCACTTAACCACTCGGCCACATCTGCTGTTAGTTAATGTCAGAACAATTGATGAAAACCCGCTATAACTCATTAACAGCTGATCTACTTCAATTGGTTTTGATATAAATCTTTTACGTGTGTGTCAGAAGAGGGATTCGAACCCTCGCCCATGTGATGTATGTGTGTGGATCATGTCTGTCAAGTGTGTATGTGTGATATTGGTGGCGCAAAGAAAACGCCGCTAGAGGAGCGGCGAGCGCGCTGGCTGAGGGGTCATTCGGGCTCGCGTTCTGATGCGATCAAGTAATACTTTCATGTCCGTCTCATCTTACATTCTCGTGGACTCCCCGTGTGTAGTTTAAATACAGTGGCGATCCTTCGATCGCATAAAGACACAACATGGCGCAGTTGGTATAACCTTTTTCTCAGTTTCGGCTTTGTAATCTTCCATTTGCTGTACCATCGTTAGCCACCACGTGTTCAGTGTGTCGGTGGGCGCCGCCATTTTGGTTTTGTGCTCAGCTTCCCCGTTTCTTACATGTGATCGGTGGCGTCTCAGTTTGGTTTATCCGGCAATCGAATAGAAGTAGTGTAGACATTTAGCGTGAGATATTCTCGGCCCTCAGCTCATCCATCCCGTCGTTCTTCAGTAACACGCGGTTCAAGAGTGGCCCCTTTTGACGTGTTAACTTGATGAACAATCCATATTTCCTTCGTTCGTCAAAACATTGGGATTCATATAATTCCCCCCGCAATTCGACCCCGGTCAGCATGACAACGGCAGCTGATGCGTTGGCTGCGGCCAATGCGGCAACGGCCGCCATTACGGCTAATGACGCTCGCATCGACGCCATAGAACAAGGCCAGACGACCATTGCAGCCCAGCTGACGACCTTGACGGCGCAACTTCAAGCTTTTCTCACAGCCGGTGGTGGCGCTGGTGGAGCTGTTGGCGGCGGCGCGGGTGGTGGCGCTAGTGGGGGAGGCAGCGGTGGCGCTAGTGGCGGTGGTGGTGGTGCCGGCAGCAGCGGCGTTGGTGTTGGTACCGGTGGCGTTGCTGGGCATGCGGTTCCACATCCGAGGCGGCGGCTCGATCCATCTGGAATGGATTAGCTTCACGGCGATATCACTATTTCGCTACTGCGTTCTTGGAGAAATCGGTGGAATGATTTCGCAGAGTTGAACCAGCTTCTCACGTATCCGGTCACGGAACAGATGGCCGCTTTTCGCATGGCCCTAGACTCTACGATGCAACAGGTGGTAGAAGTGGCATTGGGGATCACACCCGCAACAGTTACGACCCCCAACCAAGTGCTCGACCTCATCGCGGATTACATCCGGGCGAAACGCAATGTGGCACTAGACCGAGTGGCGTTTGAAGAACGTCGTCAAGGTCCATTAGAATCGTTCGAGTATTTTTACATCGGCCTGCGCCGTCTAGCAGAAGCAGCAGATTTATGTGGTGCGTGTTCCGAAACGAGACTGGTGACTCGTATCATCGCCGGGACGCGCGACGCTGAGACGAAGAAGAAATTATTGGCCATCAGTCCTTTCCCCGGTTTGCAGGTGGCGGTCAACATTTGTCGCAGCGAAGAGTCGGCCCGTGCGAACGAGCGCACTCTGAGTGGACAATCCGGTGTTGCAGCTATTCACCCCAAGAACGGCAAGGTTGACAATCGTTCATTGAACGAGTGCGGCGCGTGTGGCCGCTCGACCCATGTGAATGGGGCGACATGTCCGGCGATGGGCAAGAATTGCCATGCATGTGGAAAGCCTGATCATTTTTCCCCCAGATGCCCCACTCGCGACAAAGGGAAATTCGGGGCAAATGGAGGAATGGGCGTCGGATCTAAATCCAAAATGGCCCACATAACCATCGGAAATGTCCAAGATACTCATCGGCGGCGCTGCTCTCCGACCATATTGTTGGACGTGATTCGTGACGATGGCAGTGTCGGTGCTCAAATCAGTGACGTTATTCCCGATCCAGGTGCTGAGGTCAGTGTCGGTGGCCGCGACGTTATGGCAGCTTTGGGCCTAGTTGAAAAGGATCTGGCGGCTTCGTCATTTGACCTAGTGATGGCCGACAGATCCTCTCCGTTGTTATCCATCGGACAGCGAGACATTCATATCCGGTATGGAGATCGGAGCGCTCATATCACGATTGTGTTCTGCCCGGAAATCCGCGGCATGCTCTTATGCCGGTTGGATTGCGTCGAATTAAATATTTTGCATCGACAATACCCGAAGCCGCTGTCTCGAGTGCGTTCGGTTACGTTTTTATTGCCGGAGGAAAATCCACCAAGTGACACAACTTCCACTTCATCTGGCGGGACGTTTCTCAAGGATATTTACATCCCCATGGAGCCTACCGCGGAGCAGATTTCGACCATCGAGGCGGCTATCAGCGCCGAGTTTGAAATGGTTTTTAACCAGGAAGAGGGGTTACGCAAAATGGCAGGCCCGGATATGGTAATTCAGCTCCGCGACGATGCAGTCCCATTTTATGTCAATGGTGCGCGACCCATTGCTTTCGGGGATCGTTCTGACGTGAAGCGTGTGCTAGACGACCTGGTGGCGAAAAAGGTGATCGTGGCAGTTAGCGAGGCGTCGGAGTGGGCCGCTCCATTAGTCGTCATTCGGAATGCAAAAACTGGAAAAATTCGTATATGTGTCGATCATACACGCCTAAACAAATTCGTGTTACGGCCTACCCATCCAACGCGTACACCACGCGACGCGGTAGCGGAAGTGGATAGTGAAAGCCGATATTTCACAAGCTTCGATGCGGCCAACGGGTATTATCAGATACCCCTCCATCCCTCCTGCCAACATCTGACTACGTTTATGACCCCCTGGGGTCGATACAAATTCCTTCGCGCGTCCATGGGATTATGTTGTTCCGGGGACGAGTACAATCGGCGAGCGGATGTCGCGTTTGCAGCATTGTCTAACACCGTGAGAGTGGTTGACGACTTGCTGCGATTTGACCGGACATTTCCAGCCCACGTCGCGGGAGTATGTGCAGTATTGCAGGCAGCGCGGACGGCAGGAATCACCTTCAGTAAGGAGAAATTTCGGTTTGCTCAATCCCGCATTTCTTGGGTCGGATATGATATCCGGCACGGCGGCATCACCATCGAGGAAGAAAAACTCAAAGCGCTGTCGCATTTTCCCAAGCCAACCAACGTATCAGAGCTGCGTTCTTTCATGGGGTTGGTTGAACAATTGGCGGGATTTTCTACTGAAGTGGCGGCGGCCAAGAGTCCCCTTCGTCCACTTCTCAGCACGCGCAATCCTTTCGTATGGACCGAAGATCATGATCGGTCTTTCGAAGCTGTAAAACTGGCCCTTATCTCTCCGCCTGTGTTGGTGCACTTCGACCCCATGCGTGAAACGACAATCCAGGTCGATGCCTCGCGCAAACACGGTATGGGATATGCGCTTTTACAACGACATGGCGATTCCTGGAAGCTGGTGGACGCCAATTCTCGCTGGTGCTCGGATACGGAGTCGAGATATGCAGTGGTGGAACTCGAGTTGGCAGCGGTGGAATGGGCAATCCGGAAATGCCGACTTTACTTATCCGGATTACCCAATTTTACATTGGTGGTGGATCACCAAGCATTGGTGGCCATATTGGATCGATACACATTGGATGCTATCGATAATCCCAAGATCCAGCGCCTGAAGGAGCGTCTCTCCCCGTACGCCTTCACAACGATATGGCGGAAGGGAAAAGACCACGCTATTCCCGATGCATTATCGCGGGCACCTGTGAATGATCCGGCGGTGGACGATGAATGCGTCGGAGCGGAGTTGGCGTATTCCGTGCGTCGCATCACACTTCAAGGCATCAGCAGCATTTGCAGCCCACATGACGAGTCGGATCTCTCGAGCCATTTGACGGATAATCTATTCGAAAACTTGCGAGTGACGGCATCAGCGGACCCCCATTACGTCGATCTGGTGGCCGCCGTAGAATCCGGATTTGCTGTCGACCGTGCGCGCACCCCCGATCACATCCGGCAATTCTGGTCGATTCGGAATCATTTATCAGTGGATAACGGCATCGTCCTATACGGTTCACGAATCGTTGTACCCATGGCGGCACGTCAGGACATGTTGAACAAGCTGCATGCGGCTCACCAAGGCATTGTCAGGACGAAAAGGCGCGCCCAGCAGACGATCTACTGGCCTGGAATCACGAATGATGTGACCATGCTCATCGAGCGATGCGCTACATGCCAGGAGCGTTTGCCGAGCCATTGCCAGGAGCCGATGACGTCCGACCCGCCACCAACATACGTTTTCCAAGACGTGTCTGCAGATTTATTTCAGCACGGATCACTACATGTGCTGGTGTACGCCGACAGGCTATCCGGTTGGCCGGTGGTACATCAATGGCGACGCGATCCGACTGCACGTGAAGTGGTGCAAGCCGTTGTAAGTAATTTCGTGGAACTGGGTGTACCGATGCGCCTCCGATCGGATGGCGGCCCCCAATTCAGTGCCGGAATTTTCCAGGAGGCTCTGAAGCGGTGGGGGGTCGAATGGGGCAATTCGTCGCCACATTACCCCCAAAGCAATGGGCACGCTGAAGCGGCGGTGAAGGCGGTAAAGGAGTTGGTGGCAAAGCTAGCACCATCAGGCGACTTAACATCGGAAGCCTTCCTCACCGGACTCCTAGAATTCCGTAATATGCCACATGAAAGTGGTTTGTCGCCGGCCCAGATAGTGTTCGGTCATCAACTTCGGTCTATCATACCAGCCCACCGATCATCATACGCAAGCCAATGGAAAGAAGCGATAGCGGCACGGGAGCACAAGGCGGCAGCTGATGCTGCAGTCCGCTTTCGTTACGACGCCAGGACGCGCCCTCTCCGTCCGCTATCCATCGGTTCGTCGGTAAGAGTGCAAGACCCGGACACAAAATTATGGGACCGCGTTGGTGTAATAGTGGCGATCGGGCGATACCGCTCGTATCGCATCAAATTTGCGAGTGGCAGCGTTTTGTGGCGAAACAGGCGATTCCTCCGCTTGTTGGTTCCAGCGACATCGGCGGAGGAGGTGGAATCATCTTCCACGAGCGGTGCTGGAGGTGAAACGGCAGCAGGCGATCCCGATTACACGTCTACTGGGCAGCGACCACTACCGGCCCCATCGGGCGTGACGCCTCGCAGAAGCCCCCGCACACGCAAGCCGCGAGTCATTATTTCTGTTTAATCTGGTATGTGAAGAATGTATTCCTCCCCGCAATTATCTCCATGTTATGTTCCAACTATCCTCCAATCCCGTCGACGTGCGCGGTATTTCCCATGTATCTTCGTCGCCTTCATCTATTTTCTTATCGTTGACCTATATTGTCTCCGGCGCCGCCATTCGGTGAAGATTGGCCATCGCTGTAGAGCGGCGGCTCGGGAAGGGTTGTGATGTATGTGTGTGGATCATGTCTGTCAAGTGTGTATGTGTGATATTGGTGGCGCAAAGAAAACGCCGCTAGAGGAGCGGCGAGCGCGGTGGCTGAGGGGTCATTCGGGCTCGCGTTCTGATGCGATCAAGTAATACTTTCATGTCCGTCTCATCTTACATTCTCGTGGACTCCCCGTGTGTAGTTTAAATACAGTGGCGATCCTTCGATCGCATAAAGACACAAAAGCCCAGAGAACTGGACTGCGACCTGAACGCAGCGCCTTGGACCGCTCGGCCATCCTGACTGAATGCCTTTGAATAATTTTGGGGAGTGGTCCCTTGTATTTCACTTACATTGTGATCATGATTTTGTGGCTACGCGTATGTTAACAATTATATAAATGTCTTCAGTGCATTGTGCCCTCTATGAGAATTGAACTCATGACCCCTAGTTAGCCAGGTGTTTACAAGACTAGTGCTCTGCCACTGAGCTAAGAAGGCTGATAGGATCAACTCGCAAAGACATAGCTATCCGTATTAGACGGGTTTTGGTTTACTTAATGAACATGGCCAAAAATGTGGAACGCTTCACGATTTTGCGTGTCATCCTTGCGCAGGGGCCATGCTAATCTTCTCTGTATCGTTCCAATTTTAGTATATGTATTCCGTGTGGAATACAGTAACAATAATGCCGACCAAAGCTTTTGTACCTCTTATTTTTCAAGTCCAATCCGTTGCTGCAGCTTAACGTTGTTTGTACGTGGAAATGATCTATTGAATAGTGATAGTCAGTCAGCTGTCAGATTTCCTAAAATGAACTGTATTCAGATATTTGCTTTTGTGTGTCCCCCATGCGCAGTGCTCTTGGGCCGACTTGACGAAAGAGTATTCAACGATGTATTGAATTAGTGCAGCTAACGTCCAGGAACTTCTGCTCAATCCATGGCGTATAACAATCGTGAATCTATGCTCTCTTTTTTTACCAGCGAGCACGTTTCTCATTCTGGTGCACCATCACGGTGGGGAATTTGTACGTGGTGTAAAAAGCCAGATTTGTTTGAAAGCATTGCAACGAACAGAGACAAAAAAACAAACAGAAAAGAAATCAAGTGTACAGTCCTTCGAACCGGAGTTGAACCAGTGACCTATGGATATCTTTGTACAATGCTACAGTCCACCGCTCTACCAACTGAGCTATCGAAGGGACATGAATCTTTAGATTCAGTTGAGTACTATCAATAGAAATGGTGTGCGTGACAACTGAGCAAACTTCAGTAAGTATTAACAAAAATCTCATTCAATTCTCACGTATAGTAACTGTAATAGTAAGCAGCGCAATTTCCTAGTTTTCTTATCGTTACGCGCGCTACCCACCGCAACGCAGATGGTAGGATTCGAACCTACGCTCCCGAAGGGAAACTGATTTCTAGTCAGTCGCCTTAACCACTCGGCCACATCTGCTGTTAGTTAATGTCAGAACAATTGATGAAAACCCGCTATAACTCATTAACAGCTGATCTACTTCAATTGGTTTTGATATAAATCTTTTACGTGTGTGTCAGAAGAGGGATTCGAACCCTCGCCCAGAGAACTGGACTGCGACCTGAACGCAGCGCCTTGGACCGCTCGGCCATCCTGACTGAATGCCTTTGAATAATTTTGGGGAGTGGTCCCCTGTATTTCACTTACATTGTGATCATGATTTTGTGGCTACGCGTATGTTAACAATTATATAAATGTCTTCAGTGCATTGTGCCCTCTATGAGAATTGAACTCATGACCCCTAGTTAGCCAGGTGTTTACAAGACTAGTGCTCTGCCACTGAGCTAAGAAGGCTGATAGGATCAACTCGCAAAGACATAGCTATCCGTATTAGACGGGTTTTGGTTTACTTAATGAACATGGCCAAAAATGTGGAACGCTTCACGATTTTGCGTGTCATCCTTGCGCAGGGGCCATGCTAATCTTCTCTGTATCGTTCCAATTTTAGTATATGTATTCCGTGTGGAATACAGTAACAATAATGCCGACCAAAGCTTTTGTACCTCTTATTTTTCAAGTCCAATCCGTTGCTGCAGCTTAACGTTGTTTGTACGTGGAAATGATCTATTGAATAGTGATAGTCAGTCAGCTGTCAGATTTCCTAAAATGAACTGTATTCAGATATTTGCTTTTGTGTGTCCCCCATGCGCAGTGCTCTTGGGCCGACTTGACGAAAGAGTATTCAACGATGTATTGAATTAGTGCAGCTAACGTCCAGGAACTTCTGCTCAATCCATGGCGTATAACAATCGTGAATCTATGCTCTCTTTTTTTACCAGCGAGCACGTTTCTCATTCTGGTGCACCATCACGGTGGGGAATTTGTACGTGGTGTAAAAAGCCAGATTTGTTTGAAAGCATTGCAACGAACAGAGACAAAAAAACAAACAGAAAAGAAATCAAGTGTACAGTCCTTCGAACCGGAGTTGAACCAGTGACCTATGGATATCTTTGTACAATGCTACAGTCCACCGCTCTACCAACTGAGCTATCGAAGGGACATGAATCTTTAGATTCAGTTGAGTACTATCAATAGAAATGGTGTGCGTGACAACTGAGCAAACTTCAGTAAGTATTAACAAAAATCTCATTCAATTCTCACGTATAGTAACTGTAATAGTAAGCAGCGCAATTTCCTAGTTTTCTTATCGTTACGCGCGCTACCCACCGCAACGCAGATGGTAGGATTCGAACCTACGCTCCCGAAGGGAAACTGATTTCTAGTCAGTCGCCTTAACCACTCGGCCACATCTGCTGTTAGTTAATGTCAGAACAATTGATGAAAACCCGCTATAACTCATTAACAGCTGATCTACTTCAATTGGTTTTGATATAAATCTTTTACGTGTGTGTCAGAAGAGGGATTCGAACCCTCGCCCAGAGAACTGGACTGCGACCTGAACGCAGCGCCTTGGACCGCTCGGCCATCCTGACTGAATGCCTTTGAATAATTTTGGGGAGTGGTCCCCTGTATTTCACTTACATTGTGATCATGATTTTGTGGCTACGCGTATGTTAACAATTATATAAATGTCTTCAGTGCATTGTGCCCTCTATGAGAATTGAACTCATGACCCCTAGTTAGCCAGGTGTTTACAAGACTAGTGCTCTGCCACTGAGCTAAGAAGGCTGATAGGATCAACTCGCAAAGACATAGCTATCCGTATTAGACGGGTTTTGGTTTACTTAATGAACATGGCCAAAAATGTGGAACGCTTCACGATTTTGCGTGTCATCCTTGCGCAGGGGCCATGCTAATCTTCTCTGTATCGTTCCAATTTTAGTATATGTATTCCGTGTGGAATACAGTAACAATAATGCCGACCAAAGCTTTTGTACCTCTTATTTTTCAAGTCCAATCCGTTGCTGCAGCTTAACGTTGTTTGTACGTGGAAATGATCTATTGAATAGTGATAGTCAGTCAGCTGTCAGATTTCCTAAAATGAACTGTATTCAGATATTTGCTTTTGTGTGTCCCCCATGCGCAGTGCTCTTGGGCCGACTTGACGAAAGAGTATTCAACGATGTATTGAATTAGTGCAGCTAACGTCCAGGAACTTCTGCTCAATCCATGGCGTATAACAATCGTGAATCTATGCTCTCTTTTTTTACCAGCGAGCACGTTTCTCATTCTGGTGCACCATCACGGTGGGGAATTTGTACGTGGTGTAAAAAGCCAGATTTGTTTGAAAGCATTGCAACGAACAGAGACAAAAAAACAAACAGAAAAGAAATCAAGTGTACAGTCCTTCGAACCGGAGTTGAACCAGTGACCTATGGATATCTTTGTACAATGCTACAGTCCACCGCTCTACCAACTGAGCTATCGAAGGGACATGAATCTTTAGATTCAGTTGAGTACTATCAATAGAAATGGTGTGCGTGACAACTGAGCAAACTTCAGTAAGTATTAACAAAAATCTCATTCAATTCTCACGTATAGTAACTGTAATAGTAAGCAGCGCAATTTCCTAGTTTTCTTATCGTTACGCGCGCTACCCACCGCAACGCAGATGGTAGGATTCGAACCTACGCTCCCGAAGGGAAACTGATTTCTAGTCAGTCGCCTTAACCACTCGGCCACATCTGCTGTTAGTTAATGTCAGAACAATTGATGAAAACCCGCTATAACTCATTAACAGCTGATCTACTTCAATTGGTTTTGATATAAATCTTTTACGTGTGTGTCAGAAGAGGGATTCGAACCCTCGCCCAGAGAACTGGACTGCGACCTGAACGCAGCGCCTTGGACCGCTCGGCCATCCTGACTGAATGCCTTTGAATAATTTTGGGGAGTGGTCCCCTGTATTTCACTTACATTGTGATCATGATTTTGTGGCTACGCGTATGTTAACAATTATATAAATGTCTTCAGTGCATTGTGCCCTCTATGAGAATTGAACTCATGACCCCTAGTTAGCCAGGTGTTTACAAGACTAGTGCTCTGCCACTGAGCTAAGAAGGCTGATAGGATCAACTCGCAAAGACATAGCTATCCGTATTAGACGGGTTTTGGTTTACTTAATGAACATGGCCAAAAATGTGGAACGCTTCACGATTTTGCGTGTCATCCTTGCGCAGGGGCCATGCTAATCTTCTCTGTATCGTTCCAATTTTAGTATATGTATTCCGTGTGGAATACAGTAACAATAATGCCGACCAAAGCTTTTGTACCTCTTATTTTTCAAGTCCAATCCGTTGCTGCAGCTTAACGTTGTTTGTACGTGGAAATGATCTATTGAATAGTGATAGTCAGTCAGCTGTCAGATTTCCTAAAATGAACTGTATTCAGATATTTGCTTTTGTGTGTCCCCCATGCGCAGTGCTCTTGGGCCGACTTGACGAAAGAGTATTCAACGATGTATTGAATTAGTGCAGCTAACGTCCAGGAACTTCTGCTCAATCCATGGCGTATAACAATCGTGAATCTATGCTCTCTTTTTTTACCAGCGAGCACGTTTCTCATTCTGGTGCACCATCACGGTGGGGAATTTGTACGTGGTGTAAAAAGCCAGATTTGTTTGAAAGCATTGCAACGAACAGAGACAAAAAAACAAACAGAAAAGAAATCAAGTGTACAGTCCTTCGAACCGGAGTTGAACCAGTGACCTATGGATATCTTTGTACAATGCTACAGTCCACCGCTCTACCAACTGAGCTATCGAAGGGACATGAATCTTTAGATTCAGTTGAGTACTATCAATAGAAATGGTGTGCGTGACAACTGAGCAAACTTCAGTAAGTATTAACAAAAATCTCATTCAATTCTCACGTATAGTAACTGTAATAGTAAGCAGCGCAATTTCCTAGTTTTCTTATCGTTACGCGCGCTACCCACCGCAACGCAGATGGTAGGATTCGAACCTACGCTCCCGAAGGGAAACTGATTTCTAGTCAGTCGCCTTAACCACTCGGCCACATCTGCTGTTAGTTAATGTCAGAACAATTGATGAAAACCCGCTATAACTCATTAACAGCTGATCTACTTCAATTGGTTTTGATATAAATCTTTTACGTGTGTGTCAGAAGAGGGATTCGAACCCTCGCCCAGAGAACTGGACTGCGACCTGAACGCAGCGCCTTGGACCGCTCGGCCATCCTGACTGAATGCCTTTGAATAATTTTGGGGAGTGGTCCCCTGTATTTCACTTACATTGTGATCATGATTTTGTGGCTACGCGTATGTTAACAATTATATAAATGTCTTCAGTGCATTGTGCCCTCTATGAGAATTGAACTCATGACCCCTAGTTAGCCAGGTGTTTACAAGACTAGTGCTCTGCCACTGAGCTAAGAAGGCTGATAGGATCAACTCGCAAAGACATAGCTATCCGTATTAGACGGGTTTTGGTTTACTTAATGAACATGGCCAAAAATGTGGAACGCTTCACGATTTTGCGTGTCATCCTTGCGCAGGGGCCATGCTAATCTTCTCTGTATCGTTCCAATTTTAGTATATGTATTCCGTGTGGAATACAGTAACAATAATGCCGACCAAAGCTTTTGTACCTCTTATTTTTCAAGTCCAATCCGTTGCTGCAGCTTAACGTTGTTTGTACGTGGAAATGATCTATTGAATAGTGATAGTCAGTCAGCTGTCAGATTTCCTAAAATGAACTGTATTCAGATATTTGCTTTTGTGTGTCCCCCATGCGCAGTGCTCTTGGGCCGACTTGACGAAAGAGTATTCAACGATGTATTGAATTAGTGCAGCTAACGTCCAGGAACTTCTGCTCAATCCATGGCGTATAACAATCGTGAATCTATGCTCTCTTTTTTTACCAGCGAGCACGTTTCTCATTCTGGTGCACCATCACGGTGGGGAATTTGTACGTGGTGTAAAAAGCCAGATTTGTTTGAAAGCATTGCAACGAACAGAGACAAAAAAACAAACAGAAAAGAAATCAAGTGTACAGTCCTTCGAACCGGAGTTGAACCAGTGACCTATGGATATCTTTGTACAATGCTACAGTCCACCGCTCTACCAACTGAGCTATCGAAGGGACATGAATCTTTAGATTCAGTTGAGTACTATCAATAGAAATGGTGTGCGTGACAACTGAGCAAACTTCAGTAAGTATTAACAAAAATCTCATTCAATTCTCACGTATAGTAACTGTAATAGTAAGCAGCGCAATTTCCTAGTTTTCTTATCGTTACGCGTGCTACCCACCGCAACGCAGATGGTAGGATTCGAACCTACGCTCCCGAAGGGAAACTGATTTCTAGTCAGTCGCCTTAACCACTCGGCCACATCTGCTGTTAGTTAATGTCAGAACAATTGATGAAAACCCGCTATAACTCATTAACAGCTGATCTACTTCAATTGGTTTTGATATAAATCTTTTACGTGTGTGTCAGAAGAGGGATTCGAACCCTCGCCCAGAGAACTGGACTGCGACCTGAACGCAGCGCCTTGGACCGCTCGGCCATCCTGACTGAATGCCTTTGAATAATTTTGGGGAGTGGTCCCCTGTATTTCACTTACATTGTGATCATGATTTTGTGGCTACGCGTATGTTAACAATTATATAAATGTCTTCAGTGCATTGTGCCCTCTATGAGAATTGAACTCATGACCCCTAGTTAGCCAGGTGTTTACAAGACTAGTGCTCTGCCACTGAGCTAAGAAGGCTGATAGGATCAACTCGCAAAGACATAGCTATCCGTATTAGACGGGTTTTGGTTTACTTAATGAACATGGCCAAAAATGTGGAACGCTTCACGATTTTGCGTGTCATCCTTGCGCAGGGGCCATGCTAATCTTCTCTGTATCGTTCCAATTTTAGTATATGTATTCCGTGTGGAATACAGTAACAATAATGCCGACCAAAGCTTTTGTACCTCTTATTTTTCAAGTCCAATCCGTTGCTGCAGCTTAACGTTGTTTGTACGTGGAAATGATCTATTGAATAGTGATAGTCAGTCAGCTGTCAGATTTCCTAAAATGAACTGTATTCAGATATTTGCTTTTGTGTGTCCCCCATGCGCAGTGCTCTTGGGCCGACTTGACGAAAGAGTATTCAACGATGTATTGAATTAGTGCAGCTAACGTCCAGGAACTTCTGCTCAATCCATGGCGTATAACAATCGTGAATCTATGCTCTCTTTTTTTACCAGCGAGCACGTTTCTCATTCTGGTGCACCATCACGGTGGGGAATTTGTACGTGGTGTAAAAAGCCAGATTTGTTTGAAAGCATTGCAACGAACAGAGACAAAAAAACAAACAGAAAAGAAATCAAGTGTACAGTCCTTCGAACCGGAGTTGAACCAGTGACCTATGGATATCTTTGTACAATGCTACAGTCCACCGCTCTACCAACTGAGCTATCGAAGGGACATGAATCTTTAGATTCAGTTGAGTACTATCAATAGAAATGGTGTGCGTGACAACTGAGCAAACTTCAGTAAGTATTAACAAAAATCTCATTCAATTCTCACGTATAGTAACTGTAATAGTAAGCAGCGCAATTTCCTAGTTTTCTTATCGTTACGCGTGCTACCCACCGCAACGCAGATGGTAGGATTCGAACCTACGCTCCCGAAGGGAAACTGATTTCTAGTCAGTCGCCTTAACCACTCGGCCACATCTGCTGTTAGTTAATGTCAGAACAATTGATGAAAACCCGCTATAACTCATTAACAGCTGATCTACTTCAATTGGTTTTGATATAAATCTTTTACGTGTGTGTCAGAAGAGGGATTCGAACCCTCGCCCAGAGAACTGGACTGCGACCTGAACGCAGCGCCTTGGACCGCTCGGCCATCCTGACTGAATGCCTTTGAATAATTTTGGGGAGTGGTCCCCTGTATTTCACTTACATTGTGATCATGATTTTGTGGCTACGCGTATGTTAACAATTATATAAATGTCTTCAGTGCATTGTGCCCTCTATGAGAATTGAACTCATGACCCCTAGTTAGCCAGGTGTTTACAAGACTAGTGCTCTGCCACTGAGCTAAGAAGGCTGATAGGATCAACTCGCAAAGACATAGCTATCCGTATTAGACGGGTTTTGGTTTACTTAATGAACATGGCCAAAAATGTGGAACGCTTCACGATTTTGCGTGTCATCCTTGCGCAGGGGCCATGCTAATCTTCTCTGTATCGTTCCAATTTTAGTATATGTATTCCGTGTGGAATACAGTAACAATAATGCCGACCAAAGCTTTTGTACCTCTTATTTTTCAAGTCCAATCCGTTGCTGCAGCTTAACGTTGTTTGTACGTGGAAATGATCTATTGAATAGTGATAGTCAGTCAGCTGTCAGATTTCCTAAAATGAACTGTATTCAGATATTTGCTTTTGTGTGTCCCCCATGCGCAGTGCTCTTGGGCCGACTTGACGAAAGAGTATTCAACGATGTATTGAATTAGTGCAGCTAACGTCCAGGAACTTCTGCTCAATCCATGGCGTATAACAATCGTGAATCTATGCTCTCTTTTTTTACCAGCGAGCACGTTTCTCATTCTGGTGCACCATCACGGTGGGGAATTTGTACGTGGTGTAAAAAGCCAGATTTGTTTGAAAGCATTGCAACGAACAGAGACAAAAAAACAAACAGAAAAGAAATCAAGTGTACAGTCCTTCGAACCGGAGTTGAACCAGTGACCTATGGATATCTTTGTACAATGCTACAGTCCACCGCTCTACCAACTGAGCTATCGAAGGGACATGAATCTTTAGATTCAGTTGAGTACTATCAATAGAAATGGTGTGCGTGACAACTGAGCAAACTTCAGTAAGTATTAACAAAAATCTCATTCAATTCTCACGTATAGTAACTGTAATAGTAAGCAGCGCAATTTCCTAGTTTTCTTATCGTTACGCGTGCTACCCACCGCAACGCAGATGGTAGGATTCGAACCTACGCTCCCGAAGGGAAACTGATTTCTAGTCAGTCGCCTTAACCACTCGGCCACATCTGCTGTTAGTTAATGTCAGAACAATTGATGAAAACCCGCTATAACTCATTAACAGCTGATCTACTTCAATTGGTTTTGATATAAATCTTTTACGTGTGTGTCAGAAGAGGGATTCGAACCCTCGCCCAGAGAACTGGACTGCGACCTGAACGCAGCGCCTTGGACCGCTCGGCCATCCTGACTGAATGCCTTTGAATAATTTTGGGGAGTGGTCCCCTGTATTTCACTTACATTGTGATCATGATTTTGTGGCTACGCGTATGTTAACAATTATATAAATGTCTTCAGTGCATTGTGCCCTCTATGAGAATTGAACTCATGACCCCTAGTTAGCCAGGTGTTTACAAGACTAGTGCTCTGCCACTGAGCTAAGAAGGCTGATAGGATCAACTCGCAAAGACATAGCTATCCGTATTAGACGGGTTTTGGTTTACTTAATGAACATGGCCAAAAATGTGGAACGCTTCACGATTTTGCGTGTCATCCTTGCGCAGGGGCCATGCTAATCTTCTCTGTATCGTTCCAATTTTAGTATATGTATTCCGTGTGGAATACAGTAACAATAATGCCGACCAAAGCTTTTGTACCTCTTATTTTTCAAGTCCAATCCGTTGCTGCAGCTTAACGTTGTTTGTACGTGGAAATGATCTATTGAATAGTGATAGTCAGTCAGCTGTCAGATTTCCTAAAATGAACTGTATTCAGATATTTGCTTTTGTGTGTCCCCCATGCGCAGTGCTCTTGGGCCGACTTGACGAAAGAGTATTCAACGATGTATTGAATTAGTGCAGCTAACGTCCAGGAACTTCTGCTCAATCCATGGCGTATAACAATCGTGAATCTATGCTCTCTTTTTTTACCAGCGAGCACGTTTCTCATTCTGGTGCACCATCACGGTGGGGAATTTGTACGTGGTGTAAAAAGCCAGATTTGTTTGAAAGCATTGCAACGAACAGAGACAAAAAAACAAACAGAAAAGAAATCAAGTGTACAGTCCTTCGAACCGGAGTTGAACCAGTGACCTATGGATATCTTTGTACAATGCTACAGTCCACCGCTCTACCAACTGAGCTATCGAAGGGACATGAATCTTTAGATTCAGTTGAGTACTATCAATAGAAATGGTGTGCGTGACAACTGAGCAAACTTCAGTAAGTATTAACAAAAATCTCATTCAATTCTCACGTATAGTAACTGTAATAGTAAGCAGCGCAATTTCCTAGTTTTCTTATCGTTACGCGTGCTACCCACCGCAACGCAGATGGTAGGATTCGAACCTACGCTCCCGAAGGGAAACTGATTTCTAGTCAGTCGCCTTAACCACTCGGCCACATCTGCTGTTAGTTAATGTCAGAACAATTGATGAAAACCCGCTATAACTCATTAACAGCTGATCTACTTCAATTGGTTTTGATATAAATCTTTTACGTGTGTGTCAGAAGGAGGGATTCGAACCCTCGCCCAGAGAACTGGACTGCGACCTGAACGCAGCGCCTTGGACCGCTCGGCCATCCTGACTGAATGCCTTTGAATAATTTTGGGGAGTGGTCCCCTGTATTTCACTTACATTGTGATCATGATTTTGTGGCTACGCGTATGTTAACAATTATATAAATGTCTTCAGTGCATTGTGCCCTCTATGAGAATTGAACTCATGACCCCTAGTTAGCCAGGTGTTTACAAGACTAGTGCTCTGCCACTGAGCTAAGAAGGCTGATAGGATCAACTCGCAAAGACATAGCTATCCGTATTAGACGGGTTTTGGTTTACTTAATGAACATGGCCAAAAATGTGGAACGCTTCACGATTTTGCGTGTCATCCTTGCGCAGGGGCCATGCTAATCTTCTCTGTATCGTTCCAATTTTAGTATATGTATTCCGTGTGGAATACAGTAACAATAATGCCGACCAAAGCTTTTGTACCTCTTATTTTTCAAGTCCAATCCGTTGCTGCAGCTTAACGTTGTTTGTACGTGGAAATGATCTATTGAATAGTGATAGTCAGTCAGCTGTCAGATTTCCTAAAATGAACTGTATTCAGATATTTGCTTTTGTGTGTCCCCCATGCGCAGTGCTCTTGGGCCGACTTGACGAAAGAGTATTCAACGATGTATTGAATTAGTGCAGCTAACGTCCAGGAACTTCTGCTCAATCCATGGCGTATAACAATCGTGAATCTATGCTCTCTTTTTTTACCAGCGAGCACGTTTCTCATTCTGGTGCACCATCACGGTGGGGAATTTGTACGTGGTGTAAAAAGCCAGATTTGTTTGAAAGCATTGCAACGAACAGAGACAAAAAAACAAACAGAAAAGAAATCAAGTGTACAGTCCTTCGAACCGGAGTTGAACCAGTGACCTATGGATATCTTTGTACAATGCTACAGTCCACCGCTCTACCAACTGAGCTATCGAAGGGACATGAATCTTTAGATTCAGTTGAGTACTATCAATAGAAATGGTGTGCGTGACAACTGAGCAAACTTCAGTAAGTATTAACAAAAATCTCATTCAATTCTCACGTATAGTAACTGTAATAGTAAGCAGCGCAATTTCCTAGTTTTCTTATCGTTACGCGTGCTACCCACCGCAACGCAGATGGTAGGATTCGAACCTACGCTCCCGAAGGGAAACTGATTTCTAGTCAGTCGCCTTAACCACTCGGCCACATCTGCTGTTAGTTAATGTCAGAACAATTGATGAAAACCCGCTATAACTCATTAACAGCTGATCTACTTCAATTGGTTTTGATATAAATCTTTTACGTGTGTGTCAGAAGAGGGATTCGAACCCTCGCCCAGAGAACTGGACTGCGACCTGAACGCAGCGCCTTGGACCGCTCGGCCATCCTGACTGAATGCCTTTGAATAATTTTGGGGAGTGGTCCCCTGTATTTCACTTACATTGTGATCATGATTTTGTGGCTACGCGTATGTTAACAATTATATAAATGTCTTCAGTGCATTGTGCCCTCTATGAGAATTGAACTCATGACCCCTAGTTAGCCAGGTGTTTACAAGACTAGTGCTCTGCCACTGAGCTAAGAAGGCTGATAGGATCAACTCGCAAAGACATAGCTATCCGTATTAGACGGGTTTTGGTTTACTTAATGAACATGGCCAAAAATGTGGAACGCTTCACGATTTTGCGTGTCATCCTTGCGCAGGGGCCATGCTAATCTTCTCTGTATCGTTCCAATTTTAGTATATGTATTCCGTGTGGAATACAGTAACAATAATGCCGACCAAAGCTTTTGTACCTCTTATTTTTCAAGTCCAATCCGTTGCTGCAGCTTAACGTTGTTTGTACGTGGAAATGATCTATTGAATAGTGATAGTCAGTCAGCTGTCAGATTTCCTAAAATGAACTGTATTCAGATATTTGCTTTTGTGTGTCCCCCATGCGCAGTGCTCTTGGGCCGACTTGACGAAAGAGTATTCAACGATGTATTGAATTAGTGCAGCTAACGTCCAGGAACTTCTGCTCAATCCATGGCGTATAACAATCGTGAATCTATGCTCTCTTTTTTTACCAGCGAGCACGTTTCTCATTCTGGTGCACCATCACGGTGGGGAATTTGTACGTGGTGTAAAAAGCCAGATTTGTTTGAAAGCATTGCAACGAACAGAGACAAAAAAACAAACAGAAAAGAAATCAAGTGTACAGTCCTTCGAACCGGAGTTGAACCAGTGACCTATGGATATCTTTGTACAATGCTACAGTCCACCGCTCTACCAACTGAGCTATCGAAGGGACATGAATCTTTAGATTCAGTTGAGTACTATCAATAGAAATGGTGTGCGTGACAACTGAGCAAACTTCAGTAAGTATTAACAAAAATCTCATTCAATTCTCACGTATAGT
The DNA here is from genome assembly GCF_020631705.1 of Daphnia magna. Taxonomy (NCBI): domain Eukaryota; kingdom Metazoa; phylum Arthropoda; class Branchiopoda; order Diplostraca; family Daphniidae; genus Daphnia; species Daphnia magna. The sequence continues at coordinate 4,574,197 of NC_059188.1, forward strand.
AACTGTAATAGTAAGCAGCGCAATTTCCTAGTTTTCTTATCGTTACGCGTGCTACCCACCGCAACGCAGATGGTAGGATTCGAACCTACGCTCCCGAAGGGAAACTGATTTCTAGTCAGTCGCCTTAACCACTCGGCCACATCTGCTGTTAGTTAATGTCAGAACAATTGATGAAAACCCGCTATAACTCATTAACAGCTGATCTACTTCAATTGGTTTTGATATAAATCTTTTACGTGTGTGTCAGAAGAGGGATTCGAACCCTCGCCCAGAGAACTGGACTGCGACCTGAACGCAGCGCCTTGGACCGCTCGGCCATCCTGACTGAATGCCTTTGAATAATTTTGGGGAGTGGTCCCCTGTATTTCACTTACATTGTGATCATGATTTTGTGGCTACGCGTATGTTAACAATTATATAAATGTCTTCAGTGCATTGTGCCCTCTATGAGAATTGAACTCATGACCCCTAGTTAGCCAGGTGTTTACAAGACTAGTGCTCTGCCACTGAGCTAAGAAGGCTGATAGGATCAACTCGCAAAGACATAGCTATCCGTATTAGACGGGTTTTGGTTTACTTAATGAACATGGCCAAAAATGTGGAACGCTTCACGATTTTGCGTGTCATCCTTGCGCAGGGGCCATGCTAATCTTCTCTGTATCGTTCCAATTTTAGTATATGTATTCCGTGTGGAATACAGTAACAATAATGCCGACCAAAGCTTTTGTACCTCTTATTTTTCAAGTCCAATCCGTTGCTGCAGCTTAACGTTGTTTGTACGTGGAAATGATCTATTGAATAGTGATAGTCAGTCAGCTGTCAGATTTCCTAAAATGAACTGTATTCAGATATTTGCTTTTGTGTGTCCCCCATGCGCAGTGCTCTTGGGCCGACTTGACGAAAGAGTATTCAACGATGTATTGAATTAGTGCAGCTAACGTCCAGGAACTTCTGCTCAATCCATGGCGTATAACAATCGTGAATCTATGCTCTCTTTTTTTACCAGCGAGCACGTTTCTCATTCTGGTGCACCATCACGGTGGGGAATTTGTACGTGGTGTAAAAAGCCAGATTTGTTTGAAAGCATTGCAACGAACAGAGACAAAAAAACAAACAGAAAAGAAATCAAGTGTACAGTCCTTCGAACCGGAGTTGAACCAGTGACCTATGGATATCTTTGTACAATGCTACAGTCCACCGCTCTACCAACTGAGCTATCGAAGGGACATGAATCTTTAGATTCAGTTGAGTACTATCAATAGAAATGGTGTGCGTGACAACTGAGCAAACTTCAGTAAGTATTAACAAAAATCTCATTCAATTCTCACGTATAGTAACTGTAATAGTAAGCAGCGCAATTTCCTAGTTTTCTTATCGTTACGCGTGCTACCCACCGCAACGCAGATGGTAGGATTCGAACCTACGCTCCCGAAGGGAAACTGATTTCTAGTCAGTCGCCTTAACCACTCGGCCACATCTGCTGTTAGTTAATGTCAGAACAATTGATGAAAACCCGCTATAACTCATTAACAGCTGATCTACTTCAATTGGTTTTGATATAAATCTTTTACGTGTGTGTCAGAAGAGGGATTCGAACCCTCGCCCAGAGAACTGGACTGCGACCTGAACGCAGCGCCTTGGACCGCTCGGCCATCCTGACTGAATGCCTTTGAATAATTTTGGGGAGTGGTCCCCTGTATTTCACTTACATTGTGATCATGATTTTGTGGCTACGCGTATGTTAACAATTATATAAATGTCTTCAGTGCATTGTGCCCTCTATGAGAATTGAACTCATGACCCCTAGTTAGCCAGGTGTTTACAAGACTAGTGCTCTGCCACTGAGCTAAGAAGGCTGATAGGATCAACTCGCAAAGACATAGCTATCCGTATTAGACGGGTTTTGGTTTACTTAATGAACATGGCCAAAAATGTGGAACGCTTCACGATTTTGCGTGTCATCCTTGCGCAGGGGCCATGCTAATCTTCTCTGTATCGTTCCAATTTTAGTATATGTATTCCGTGTGGAATACAGTAACAATAATGCCGACCAAAGCTTTTGTACCTCTTATTTTTCAAGTCCAATCCGTTGCTGCAGCTTAACGTTGTTTGTACGTGGAAATGATCTATTGAATAGTGATAGTCAGTCAGCTGTCAGATTTCCTAAAATGAACTGTATTCAGATATTTGCTTTTGTGTGTCCCCCATGCGCAGTGCTCTTGGGCCGACTTGACGAAAGAGTATTCAACGATGTATTGAATTAGTGCAGCTAACGTCCAGGAACTTCTGCTCAATCCATGGCGTATAACAATCGTGAATCTATGCTCTCTTTTTTTACCAGCGAGCACGTTTCTCATTCTGGTGCACCATCACGGTGGGGAATTTGTACGTGGTGTAAAAAGCCAGATTTGTTTGAAAGCATTGCAACGAACAGAGACAAAAAAACAAACAGAAAAGAAATCAAGTGTACAGTCCTTCGAACCGGAGTTGAACCAGTGACCTATGGATATCTTTGTACAATGCTACAGTCCACCGCTCTACCAACTGAGCTATCGAAGGGACATGAATCTTTAGATTCAGTTGAGTACTATCAATAGAAATGGTGTGCGTGACAACTGAGCAAACTTCAGTAAGTATTAACAAAAATCTCATTCAATTCTCACGTATAGTAACTGTAATAGTAAGCAGCGCAATTTCCTAGTTTTCTTATCGTTACGCGTGCTACCCACCGCAACGCAGATGGTAGGATTCGAACCTACGCTCCCGAAGGGAAACTGATTTCTAGTCAGTCGCCTTAACCACTCGGCCACATCTGCTGTTAGTTAATGTCAGAACAATTGATGAAAACCCGCTATAACTCATTAACAGCTGATCTACTTCAATTGGTTTTGATATAAATCTTTTACGTGTGTGTCAGAAGAGGGATTCGAACCCTCGCCCAGAGAACTGGACTGCGACCTGAACGCAGCGCCTTGGACCGCTCGGCCATCCTGACTGAATGCCTTTGAATAATTTTGGGGAGTGGTCCCCTGTATTTCACTTACATTGTGATCATGATTTTGTGGCTACGCGTATGTTAACAATTATATAAATGTCTTCAGTGCATTGTGCCCTCTATGAGAATTGAACTCATGACCCCTAGTTAGCCAGGTGTTTACAAGACTAGTGCTCTGCCACTGAGCTAAGAAGGCTGATAGGATCAACTCGCAAAGACATAGCTATCCGTATTAGACGGGTTTTGGTTTACTTAATGAACATGGCCAAAAATGTGGAACGCTTCACGATTTTGCGTGTCATCCTTGCGCAGGGGCCATGCTAATCTTCTCTGTATCGTTCCAATTTTAGTATATGTATTCCGTGTGGAATACAGTAACAATAATGCCGACCAAAGCTTTTGTACCTCTTATTTTTCAAGTCCAATCCGTTGCTGCAGCTTAACGTTGTTTGTACGTGGAAATGATCTATTGAATAGTGATAGTCAGTCAGCTGTCAGATTTCCTAAAATGAACTGTATTCAGATATTTGCTTTTGTGTGTCCCCCATGCGCAGTGCTCTTGGGCCGACTTGACGAAAGAGTATTCAACGATGTATTGAATTAGTGCAGCTAACGTCCAGGAACTTCTGCTCAATCCATGGCGTATAACAATCGTGAATCTATGCTCTCTTTTTTTACCAGCGAGCACGTTTCTCATTCTGGTGCACCATCACGGTGGGGAATTTGTACGTGGTGTAAAAAGCCAGATTTGTTTGAAAGCATTGCAACGAACAGAGACAAAAAAACAAACAGAAAAGAAATCAAGTGTACAGTCCTTCGAACCGGAGTTGAACCAGTGACCTATGGATATCTTTGTACAATGCTACAGTCCACCGCTCTACCAACTGAGCTATCGAAGGGACATGAATCTTTAGATTCAGTTGAGTACTATCAATAGAAATGGTGTGCGTGACAACTGAGCAAACTTCAGTAAGTATTAACAAAAATCTCATTCAATTCTCACGTATAGTAACTGTAATAGTAAGCAGCGCAATTTCCTAGTTTTCTTATCGTTACGCGTGCTACCCACCGCAACGCAGATGGTAGGATTCGAACCTACGCTCCCGAAGGGAAACTGATTTCTAGTCAGTCGCCTTAACCACTCGGCCACATCTGCTGTTAGTTAATGTCAGAACAATTGATGAAAACCCGCTATAACTCATTAACAGCTGATCTACTTCAATTGGTTTTGATATAAATCTTTTACGTGTGTGTCAGAAGAGGGATTCGAACCCTCGCCCAGAGAACTGGACTGCGACCTGAACGCAGCGCCTTGGACCGCTCGGCCATCCTGACTGAATGCCTTTGAATAATTTTGGGGAGTGGTCCCCTGTATTTCACTTACATTGTGATCATGATTTTGTGGCTACGCGTATGTTAACAATTATATAAATGTCTTCAGTGCATTGTGCCCTCTATGAGAATTGAACTCATGACCCCTAGTTAGCCAGGTGTTTACAAGACTAGTGCTCTGCCACTGAGCTAAGAAGGCTGATAGGATCAACTCGCAAAGACATAGCTATCCGTATTAGACGGGTTTTGGTTTACTTAATGAACATGGCCAAAAATGTGGAACGCTTCACGATTTTGCGTGTCATCCTTGCGCAGGGGCCATGCTAATCTTCTCTGTATCGTTCCAATTTTAGTATATGTATTCCGTGTGGAATACAGTAACAATAATGCCGACCAAAGCTTTTGTACCTCTTATTTTTCAAGTCCAATCCGTTGCTGCAGCTTAACGTTGTTTGTACGTGGAAATGATCTATTGAATAGTGATAGTCAGTCAGCTGTCAGATTTCCTAAAATGAACTGTATTCAGATATTTGCTTTTGTGTGTCCCCCATGCGCAGTGCTCTTGGGCCGACTTGACGAAAGAGTATTCAACGATGTATTGAATTAGTGCAGCTAACGTCCAGGAACTTCTGCTCAATCCATGGCGTATAACAATCGTGAATCTATGCTCTCTTTTTTTACCAGCGAGCACGTTTCTCATTCTGGTGCACCATCACGGTGGGGAATTTGTACGTGGTGTAAAAAGCCAGATTTGTTTGAAAGCATTGCAACGAACAGAGACAAAAAAACAAACAGAAAAGAAATCAAGTGTACAGTCCTTCGAACCGGAGTTGAACCAGTGACCTATGGATATCTTTGTACAATGCTACAGTCCACCGCTCTACCAACTGAGCTATCGAAGGGACATGAATCTTTAGATTCAGTTGAGTACTATCAATAGAAATGGTGTGCGTGACAACTGAGCAAACTTCAGTAAGTATTAACAAAAATCTCATTCAATTCTCACGTATAGTAACTGTAATAGTAAGCAGCGCAATTTCCTAGTTTTCTTATCGTTACGCGTGCTACCCACCGCAACGCAGATGGTAGGATTCGAACCTACGCTCCCGAAGGGAAACTGATTTCTAGTCAGTCGCCTTAACCACTCGGCCACATCTGCTGTTAGTTAATGTCAGAACAATTGATGAAAACCCGCTATAACTCATTAACAGCTGATCTACTTCAATTGGTTTTGATATAAATCTTTTACGTGTGTGTCAGAAGAGGGATTCGAACCCTCGCCCAGAGAACTGGACTGCGACCTGAACGCAGCGCCTTGGACCGCTCGGCCATCCTGACTGAATGCCTTTGAATAATTTTGGGGAGTGGTCCCCTGTATTTCACTTACATTGTGATCATGATTTTGTGGCTACGCGTATGTTAACAATTATATAAATGTCTTCAGTGCATTGTGCCCTCTATGAGAATTGAACTCATGACCCCTAGTTAGCCAGGTGTTTACAAGACTAGTGCTCTGCCACTGAGCTAAGAAGGCTGATAGGATCAACTCGCAAAGACATAGCTATCCGTATTAGACGGGTTTTGGTTTACTTAATGAACATGGCCAAAAATGTGGAACGCTTCACGATTTTGCGTGTCATCCTTGCGCAGGGGCCATGCTAATCTTCTCTGTATCGTTCCAATTTTAGTATATGTATTCCGTGTGGAATACAGTAACAATAATGCCGACCAAAGCTTTTGTACCTCTTATTTTTCAAGTCCAATCCGTTGCTGCAGCTTAACGTTGTTTGTACGTGGAAATGATCTATTGAATAGTGATAGTCAGTCAGCTGTCAGATTTCCTAAAATGAACTGTATTCAGATATTTGCTTTTGTGTGTCCCCCATGCGCAGTGCTCTTGGGCCGACTTGACGAAAGAGTATTCAACGATGTATTGAATTAGTGCAGCTAACGTCCAGGAACTTCTGCTCAATCCATGGCGTATAACAATCGTGAATCTATGCTCTCTTTTTTTACCAGCGAGCACGTTTCTCATTCTGGTGCACCATCACGGTGGGGAATTTGTACGTGGTGTAAAAAGCCAGATTTGTTTGAAAGCATTGCAACGAACAGAGACAAAAAAACAAACAGAAAAGAAATCAAGTGTACAGTCCTTCGAACCGGAGTTGAACCAGTGACCTATGGATATCTTTGTACAATGCTACAGTCCACCGCTCTACCAACTGAGCTATCGAAGGGACATGAATCTTTAGATTCAGTTGAGTACTATCAATAGAAATGGTGTGCGTGACAACTGAGCAAACTTCAGTAAGTATTAACAAAAATCTCATTCAATTCTCACGTATAGTAACTGTAATAGTAAGCAGCGCAATTTCCTAGTTTTCTTATCGTTACGCGTGCTACCCACCGCAACGCAGATGGTAGGATTCGAACCTACGCTCCCGAAGGGAAACTGATTTCTAGTCAGTCGCCTTAACCACTCGGCCACATCTGCTGTTAGTTAATGTCAGAACAATTGATGAAAACCCGCTATAACTCATTAACAGCTGATCTACTTCAATTGGTTTTGATATAAATCTTTTACGTGTGTGTCAGAAGAGGGATTCGAACCCTCGCCCAGAGAACTGGACTGCGACCTGAACGCAGCGCCTTGGACCGCTCGGCCATCCTGACTGAATGCCTTTGAATAATTTTGGGGAGTGGTCCCCTGTATTTCACTTACATTGTGATCATGATTTTGTGGCTACGCGTATGTTAACAATTATATAAATGTCTTCAGTGCATTGTGCCCTCTATGAGAATTGAACTCATGACCCCTAGTTAGCCAGGTGTTTACAAGACTAGTGCTCTGCCACTGAGCTAAGAAGGCTGATAGGATCAACTCGCAAAGACATAGCTATCCGTATTAGACGGGTTTTGGTTTACTTAATGAACATGGCCAAAAATGTGGAACGCTTCACGATTTTGCGTGTCATCCTTGCGCAGGGGCCATGCTAATCTTCTCTGTATCGTTCCAATTTTAGTATATGTATTCCGTGTGGAATACAGTAACAATAATGCCGACCAAAGCTTTTGTACCTCTTATTTTTCAAGTCCAATCCGTTGCTGCAGCTTAACGTTGTTTGTACGTGGAAATGATCTATTGAATAGTGATAGTCAGTCAGCTGTCAGATTTCCTAAAATGAACTGTATTCAGATATTTGCTTTTGTGTGTCCCCCATGCGCAGTGCTCTTGGGCCGACTTGACGAAAGAGTATTCAACGATGTATTGAATTAGTGCAGCTAACGTCCAGGAACTTCTGCTCAATCCATGGCGTATAACAATCGTGAATCTATGCTCTCTTTTTTTACCAGCGAGCACGTTTCTCATTCTGGTGCACCATCACGGTGGGGAATTTGTACGTGGTGTAAAAAGCCAGATTTGTTTGAAAGCATTGCAACGAACAGAGACAAAAAAACAAACAGAAAAGAAATCAAGTGTACAGTCCTTCGAACCGGAGTTGAACCAGTGACCTATGGATATCTTTGTACAATGCTACAGTCCACCGCTCTACCAACTGAGCTATCGAAGGGACATGAATCTTTAGATTCAGTTGAGTACTATCAATAGAAATGGTGTGCGTGACAACTGAGCAAACTTCAGTAAGTATTAACAAAAATCTCATTCAATTCTCACGTATAGTAACTGTAATAGTAAGCAGCGCAATTTCCTAGTTTTCTTATCGTTACGCGTGCTACCCACCGCAACGCAGATGGTAGGATTCGAACCTACGCTCCCGAAGGGAAACTGATTTCTAGTCAGTCGCCTTAACCACTCGGCCACATCTGCTGTTAGTTAATGTCAGAACAATTGATGAAAACCCGCTATAACTCATTAACAGCTGATCTACTTCAATTGGTTTTGATATAAATCTTTTACGTGTGTGTCAGAAGAGGGATTCGAACCCTCGCCCAGAGAACTGGACTGCGACCTGAACGCAGCGCCTTGGACCGCTCGGCCATCCTGACTGAATGCCTTTGAATAATTTTGGGGAGTGGTCCCCTGTATTTCACTTACATTGTGATCATGATTTTGTGGCTACGCGTATGTTAACAATTATATAAATGTCTTCAGTGCATTGTGCCCTCTATGAGAATTGAACTCATGACCCCTAGTTAGCCAGGTGTTTACAAGACTAGTGCTCTGCCACTGAGCTAAGAAGGCTGATAGGATCAACTCGCAAAGACATAGCTATCCGTATTAGACGGGTTTTGGTTTACTTAATGAACATGGCCAAAAATGTGGAACGCTTCACGATTTTGCGTGTCATCCTTGCGCAGGGGCCATGCTAATCTTCTCTGTATCGTTCCAATTTTAGTATATGTATTCCGTGTGGAATACAGTAACAATAATGCCGACCAAAGCTTTTGTACCTCTTATTTTTCAAGTCCAATCCGTTGCTGCAGCTTAACGTTGTTTGTACGTGGAAATGATCTATTGAATAGTGATAGTCAGTCAGCTGTCAGATTTCCTAAAATGAACTGTATTCAGATATTTGCTTTTGTGTGTCCCCCATGCGCAGTGCTCTTGGGCCGACTTGACGAAAGAGTATTCAACGATGTATTGAATTAGTGCAGCTAACGTCCAGGAACTTCTGCTCAATCCATGGCGTATAACAATCGTGAATCTATGCTCTCTTTTTTTACCAGCGAGCACGTTTCTCATTCTGGTGCACCATCACGGTGGGGAATTTGTACGTGGTGTAAAAAGCCAGATTTGTTTGAAAGCATTGCAACGAACAGAGACAAAAAAACAAACAGAAAAGAAATCAAGTGTACAGTCCTTCGAACCGGAGTTGAACCAGTGACCTATGGATATCTTTGTACAATGCTACAGTCCACCGCTCTACCAACTGAGCTATCGAAGGGACATGAATCTTTAGATTCAGTTGAGTACTATCAATAGAAATGGTGTGCGTGACAACTGAGCAAACTTCAGTAAGTATTAACAAAAATCTCATTCAATTCTCACGTATAGTAACTGTAATAGTAAGCAGCGCAATTTCCTAGTTTTCTTATCGTTACGCGTGCTACCCACCGCAACGCAGATGGTAGGATTCGAACCTACGCTCCCGAAGGGAAACTGATTTCTAGTCAGTCGCCTTAACCACTCGGCCACATCTGCTGTTAGTTAATGTCAGAACAATTGATGAAAACCCGCTATAACTCATTAACAGCTGATCTACTTCAATTGGTTTTGATATAAATCTTTTACGTGTGTGTCAGAAGAGGGATTCGAACCCTCGCCCAGAGAACTGGACTGCGACCTGAACGCAGCGCCTTGGACCGCTCGGCCATCCTGACTGAATGCCTTTGAATAATTTTGGGGAGTGGTCCCCTGTATTTCACTTACATTGTGATCATGATTTTGTGGCTACGCGTATGTTAACAATTATATAAATGTCTTCAGTGCATTGTGCCCTCTATGAGAATTGAACTCATGACCCCTAGTTAGCCAGGTGTTTACAAGACTAGTGCTCTGCCACTGAGCTAAGAAGGCTGATAGGATCAACTCGCAAAGACATAGCTATCCGTATTAGACGGGTTTTGGTTTACTTAATGAACATGGCCAAAAATGTGGAACGCTTCACGATTTTGCGTGTCATCCTTGCGCAGGGGCCATGCTAATCTTCTCTGTATCGTTCCAATTTTAGTATATGTATTCCGTGTGGAATACAGTAACAATAATGCCGACCAAAGCTTTTGTACCTCTTATTTTTCAAGTCCAATCCGTTGCTGCAGCTTAACGTTGTTTGTACGTGGAAATGATCTATTGAATAGTGATAGTCAGTCAGCTGTCAGATTTCCTAAAATGAACTGTATTCAGATATTTGCTTTTGTGTGTCCCCCATGCGCAGTGCTCTTGGGCCGACTTGACGAAAGAGTATTCAACGATGTATTGAATTAGTGCAGCTAACGTCCAGGAACTTCTGCTCAATCCATGGCGTATAACAATCGTGAATCTATGCTCTCTTTTTTTACCAGCGAGCACGTTTCTCATTCTGGTGCACCATCACGGTGGGGAATTTGTACGTGGTGTAAAAAGCCAGATTTGTTTGAAAGCATTGCAACGAACAGAGACAAAAAAACAAACAGAAAAGAAATCAAGTGTACAGTCCTTCGAACCGGAGTTGAACCAGTGACCTATGGATATCTTTGTACAATGCTACAGTCCACCGCTCTACCAACTGAGCTATCGAAGGGACATGAATCTTTAGATTCAGTTGAGTACTATCAATAGAAATGGTGTGCGTGACAACTGAGCAAACTTCAGTAAGTATTAACAAAAATCTCATTCAATTCTCACGTATAGTAACTGTAATAGTAAGCAGCGCAATTTCCTAGTTTTCTTATCGTTACGCGTGCTACCCACCGCAACGCAGATGGTAGGATTCGAACCTACGCTCCCGAAGGGAAACTGATTTCTAGTCAGTCGCCTTAACCACTCGGCCACATCTGCTGTTAGTTAATGTCAGAACAATTGATGAAAACCCGCTATAACTCATTAACAGCTGATCTACTTCAATTGGTTTTGATATAAATCTTTTACGTGTGTGTCAGAAGAGGGATTCGAACCCTCGCCCAGAGAACTGGACTGCGACCTGAACGCAGCGCCTTGGACCGCTCGGCCATCCTGACTGAATGCCTTTGAATAATTTTGGGGAGTGGTCCCCTGTATTTCACTTACATTGTGATCATGATTTTGTGGCTACGCGTATGTTAACAATTATATAAATGTCTTCAGTGCATTGTGCCCTCTATGAGAATTGAACTCATGACCCCTAGTTAGCCAGGTGTTTACAAGACTAGTGCTCTGCCACTGAGCTAAGAAGGCTGATAGGATCAACTCGCAAAGACATAGCTATCCGTATTAGACGGGTTTTGGTTTACTTAATGAACATGGCCAAAAATGTGGAACGCTTCACGATTTTGCGTGTCATCCTTGCGCAGGGGCCATGCTAATCTTCTCTGTATCGTTCCAATTTTAGTATATGTATTCCGTGTGGAATACAGTAACAATAATGCCGACCAAAGCTTTTGTACCTCTTATTTTTCAAGTCCAATCCGTTGCTGCAGCTTAACGTTGTTTGTACGTGGAAATGATCTATTGAATAGTGATAGTCAGTCAGCTGTCAGATTTCCTAAAATGAACTGTATTCAGATATTTGCTTTTGTGTGTCCCCCATGCGCAGTGCTCTTGGGCCGACTTGACGAAAGAGTATTCAACGATGTATTGAATTAGTGCAGCTAACGTCCAGGAACTTCTGCTCAATCCATGGCGTATAACAATCGTGAATCTATGCTCTCTTTTTTTACCAGCGAGCACGTTTCTCATTCTGGTGCACCATCACGGTGGGGAATTTGTACGTGGTGTAAAAAGCCAGATTTGTTTGAAAGCATTGCAACGAACAGAGACAAAAAAACAAACAGAAAAGAAATCAAGTGTACAGTCCTTCGAACCGGAGTTGAACCAGTGACCTATGGATATCTTTGTACAATGCTACAGTCCACCGCTCTACCAACTGAGCTATCGAAGGGACATGAATCTTTAGATTCAGTTGAGTACTATCAATAGAAATGGTGTGCGTGACAACTGAGCAAACTTCAGTAAGTATTAACAAAAATCTCATTCAATTCTCACGTATAGTAACTGTAATAGTAAGCAGCGCAATTTCCTAGTTTTCTTATCGTTACGCGTGCTACCCACCGCAACGCAGATGGTAGGATTCGAACCTACGCTCCCGAAGGGAAACTGATTTCTAGTCAGTCGCCTTAACCACTCGGCCACATCTGCTGTTAGTTAATGTCAGAACAATTGATGAAAACCCGCTATAACTCATTAACAGCTGATCTACTTCAATTGGTTTTGATATAAATCTTTTACGTGTGTGTCAGAAGAGGGATTCGAACCCTCGCCCAGAGAACTGGACTGCGACCTGAACGCAGCGCCTTGGACCGCTCGGCCATCCTGACTGAATGCCTTTGAATAATTTTGGGGAGTGGTCCCCTGTATTTCACTTACATTGTGATCATGATTTTGTGGCTACGCGTATGTTAACAATTATATAAATGTCTTCAGTGCATTGTGCCCTCTATGAGAATTGAACTCATGACCCCTAGTTAGCCAGGTGTTTACAAGACTAGTGCTCTGCCACTGAGCTAAGAAGGCTGATAGGATCAACTCGCAAAGACATAGCTATCCGTATTAGACGGGTTTTGGTTTACTTAATGAACATGGCCAAAAATGTGGAACGCTTCACGATTTTGCGTGTCATCCTTGCGCAGGGGCCATGCTAATCTTCTCTGTATCGTTCCAATTTTAGTATATGTATTCCGTGTGGAATACAGTAACAATAATGCCGACCAAAGCTTTTGTACCTCTTATTTTTCAAGTCCAATCCGTTGCTGCAGCTTAACGTTGTTTGTACGTGGAAATGATCTATTGAATAGTGATAGTCAGTCAGCTGTCAGATTTCCTAAAATGAACTGTATTCAGATATTTGCTTTTGTGTGTCCCCCATGCGCAGTGCTCTTGGGCCGACTTGACGAAAGAGTATTCAACGATGTATTGAATTAGTGCAGCTAACGTCCAGGAGCTTCTGCTCAATCCATGGCGTATAACAATCGTGAATCTATGCTCTCTTTTTTTACCAGCGAGCACGTTTCTCATTCTGGTGCACCATCACGGTGGGGAATTTGTACGTGGTGTAAAAAGCCAGATTTGTTTGAAAGCATTGCAACGAACAGAGACAAAAAAACAAACAGAAAAGAAATCAAGTGTACAGTCCTTCGAACCGGAGTTGAACCAGTGACCTATGGATATCTTTGTACAATGCTACAGTCCACCGCTCTACCAACTGAGCTATCGAAGGGACATGAATCTTTAGATTCAGTTGAGTACTATCAATAGAAATGGTGTGCGTGACAACTGAGCAAACTTCAGTAAGTATTAACAAAAATCTCATTCAATTCTCACGTATAGTAACTGTAATAGTAAGCAGCGCAATTTCCTAGTTTTCTTATCGTTACGCGTGCTACCCACCGCAACGCAGATGGTAGGATTCGAACCTACGCTCCCGAAGGGAAACTGATTTCTAGTCAGTCGCCTTAACCACTCGGCCACATCTGCTGTTAGTTAATGTCAGAACAATTGATGAAAACCCGCTATAACTCATTAACAGCTGATCTACTTCAATTGGTTTTGATATAAATCTTTTACGTGTGTGTCAGAAGAGGGATTCGAACCCTCGCCCAGAGAACTGGACTGCGACCTGAACGCAGCGCCTTGGACCGCTCGGCCATCCTGACTGAATGCCTTTGAATAATTTTGGGGAGTGGTCCCCTGTATTTCACTTACATTGTGATCATGATTTTGTGGCTACGCGTATGTTAACAATTATATAAATGTCTTCAGTGCATTGTGCCCTCTATGAGAATTGAACTCATGACCCCTAGTTAGCCAGGTGTTTACAAGACTAGTGCTCTGCCACTGAGCTAAGAAGGCTGATAGGATCAACTCGCAAAGACATAGCTATCCGTATTAGACGGGTTTTGGTTTACTTAATGAACATGGCCAAAAATGTGGAACGCTTCACGATTTTGCGTGTCATCCTTGCGCAGGGGCCATGCTAATCTTCTCTGTATCGTTCCAATTTTAGTATATGTATTCCGTGTGGAATACAGTAACAATAATGCCGACCAAAGCTTTTGTACCTCTTATTTTTCAAGTCCAATCCGTTGCTGCAGCTTAACGTTGTTTGTACGTGGAAATGATCTATTGAATAGTGATAGTCAGTCAGCTGTCAGATTTCCTAAAATGAACTGTATTCAGATATTTGCTTTTGTGTGTCCCCCATGCGCAGTGCTCTTGGGCCGACTTGACGAAAGAGTATTCAACGATGTATTGAATTAGTGCAGCTAACGTCCAGGAGCTTCTGCTCAATCCATGGCGTATAACAATCGTGAATCTATGCTCTCTTTTTTTACCAGCGAGCACGTTTCTCATTCTGGTGCACCATCACGGTGGGGAATTTGTACGTGGTGTAAAAAGCCAGATTTGTTTGAAAGCATTGCAACGAACAGAGACAAAAAAACAAACAGAAAAGAAATCAAGTGTACAGTCCTTCGAACCGGAGTTGAACCAGTGACCTATGGATATCTTTGTACAATGCTACAGTCCACCGCTCTACCAACTGAGCTATCGAAGGGACATGAATCTTTAGATTCAGTTGAGTACTATCAATAGAAATGGTGTGCGTGACAACTGAGCAAACTTCAGTAAGTATTAACAAAAATCTCATTCAATTCTCACGTATAGTAACTGTAATAGTAAGCAGCGCAATTTCCTAGTTTTCTTATCGTTACGCGTGCTACCCACCGCAACGCAGATGGTAGGATTCGAACCTACGCTCCCGAAGGGAAACTGATTTCTAGTCAGTCGCCTTAACCACTCGGCCACATCTGCTGTTAGTTAATGTCAGAACAATTGATGAAAACCCGCTATAACTCATTAACAGCTGATCTACTTCAATTGGTTTTGATATAAATCTTTTACGTGTGTGTCAGAAGAGGGATTCGAACCCTCGCCCAGAGAACTGGACTGCGACCTGAACGCAGCGCCTTGGACCGCTCGGCCATCCTGACTGAATGCCTTTGAATAATTTTGGGGAGTGGTCCCCTGTATTTCACTTACATTGTGATCATGATTTTGTGGCTACGCGTATGTTAACAATTATATAAATGTCTTCAGTGCATTGTGCCCTCTATGAGAATTGAACTCATGACCCCTAGTTAGCCAGGTGTTTACAAGACTAGTGCTCTGCCACTGAGCTAAGAAGGCTGATAGGATCAACTCGCAAAGACATAGCTATCCGTATTAGACGGGTTTTGGTTTACTTAATGAACATGGCCAAAAATGTGGAACGCTTCACGATTTTGCGTGTCATCCTTGCGCAGGGGCCATGCTAATCTTCTCTGTATCGTTCCAATTTTAGTATATGTATTCCGTGTGGAATACAGTAACAATAATGCCGACCAAAGCTTTTGTACCTCTTATTTTTCAAGTCCAATCCGTTGCTGCAGCTTAACGTTGTTTGTACGTGGAAATGATCTATTGAATAGTGATAGTCAGTCAGCTGTCAGATTTCCTAAAATGAACTGTATTCAGATATTTGCTTTTGTGTGTCCCCCATGCGCAGTGCTCTTGGGCCGACTTGACGAAAGAGTATTCAACGATGTATTGAATTAGTGCAGCTAACGTCCAGGAGCTTCTGCTCAATCCATGGCGTATAACAATCGTGAATCTATGCTCTCTTTTTTTACCAGCGAGCACGTTTCTCATTCTGGTGCACCATCACGGTGGGGAATTTGTACGTGGTGTAAAAAGCCAGATTTGTTTGAAAGCATTGCAACGAACAGAGACAAAAAAACAAACAGAAAAGAAATCAAGTGTACAGTCCTTCGAACCGGAGTTGAACCAGTGACCTATGGATATCTTTGTACAATGCTACAGTCCACCGCTCTACCAACTGAGCTATCGAAGGGACATGAATCTTTAGATTCAGTTGAGTACTATCAATAGAAATGGTGTGCGTGACAACTGAGCAAACTTCAGTAAGTATTAACAAAAATCTCATTCAATTCTCACGTATAGTAACTGTAATAGTAAGCAGCGCAATTTCCTAGTTTTCTTATCGTTACGCGTGCTACCCACCGCAACGCAGATGGTAGGATTCGAACCTACGCTCCCGAAGGGAAACTGATTTCTAGTCAGTCGCCTTAACCACTCGGCCACATCTGCTGTTAGTTAATGTCAGAACAATTGATGAAAACCCGCTATAACTCATTAACAGCTGATCTACTTCAATTGGTTTTGATATAAATCTTTTACGTGTGTGTCAGAAGAGGGATTCGAACCCTCGCCCAGAGAACTGGACTGCGACCTGAACGCAGCGCCTTGGACCGCTCGGCCATCCTGACTGAATGCCTTTGAATAATTTTGGGGAGTGGTCCCCTGTATTTCACTTACATTGTGATCATGATTTTGTGGCTACGCGTATGTTAACAATTATATAAATGTCTTCAGTGCATTGTGCCCTCTATGAGAATTGAACTCATGACCCCTAGTTAGCCAGGTGTTTACAAGACTAGTGCTCTGCCACTGAGCTAAGAAGGCTGATAGGATCAACTCGCAAAGACATAGCTATCCGTATTAGACGGGTTTTGGTTTACTTAATGAACATGGCCAAAAATGTGGAACGCTTCACGATTTTGCGTGTCATCCTTGCGCAGGGGCCATGCTAATCTTCTCTGTATCGTTCCAATTTTAGTATATGTATTCCGTGTGGAATACAGTAACAATAATGCCGACCAAAGCTTTTGTACCTCTTATTTTTCAAGTCCAATCCGTTGCTGCAGCTTAACGTTGTTTGTACGTGGAAATGATCTATTGAATAGTGATAGTCAGTCAGCTGTCAGATTTCCTAAAATGAACTGTATTCAGATATTTGCTTTTGTGTGTCCCCCATGCGCAGTGCTCTTGGGCCGACTTGACGAAAGAGTATTCAACGATGTATTGAATTAGTGCAGCTAACGTCCAGGAGCTTCTGCTCAATCCATGGCGTATAACAATCGTGAATCTATGCTCTCTTTTTTTTACCAGCGAGCACGTTTCTCATTCTGGTGCACAATTACGGTCGTTCTTCTTCTTCTTCTTCTTCTTCTTCTTCTTCTTCTTCTTCTTCTTCTTCTTCTTCTTCTTCTTCTTCTTCTTCTTCTTCTTCTTCTTCTTCTTCTTCTTCTTCTTCTTCTTCTTCTTCTTCTTCTTCTTCTTCTTCTTCTTCTTCTTCTTCTTCTTCTTCTTCTTCTTCTTCTTCTTCTTCTTCTTCTTCTTCTTCTTCTTCTTCTTCTTCTTCTTCTTCTTCTTCTTCTTCTTCTTCTTCTTCTTCTTCTTCTTCTTCTTCTTCTTCTTCTTCTTCTTCTTCTTCTTCTTCTTCTTCTTCTTCTTCTTCTTCTTCTTCTTCTTCTTCTTCTTCTTCTTCTTCTTCTTCTTCTTCTTCTTCTTCTTCTTCTTCTTCTTCTTCTTCTTCTTCTTCTTCTTCTTCTTCTTCTTCTTCTTCTTCTTCTTCTTCTTCTTCTTCTTCTTCTTCTTCTTCTTCTTCTTCTTCTTCTTCTTCTTCTTCTTCTTCTTCTTCTTCTTCTTCTTCTTCTTCTTCTTCTTCTTCTTCTTCTTCTTCTTCTTCTTCTTCTTCTTCTTCTTCTTCTTCTTCTTCTTCTTCTTCTTCTTCTTCTTCTTCTTCTTCTTCTTCTTCTTCTTCTTCTTCTTCTTCTTCTTCTTCTTCTTCTTCTTCTTCTTCTTCTTCTTCTTCTTCTTCTTCTTCTTCTTCTTCTTCTTCTTCTTCTTCTTCTTCTTCTTCTTCTTCTTCTTCTTCTTCTTCTTCTTCTTCTTCTTCTTCTTCTTCTTCTTCTTCTTCTTCTTCTTCTTCTTCTTCTTCTTCTTCTTCTTCTTCTTCTTCTTCTTCTTCTTCTTCTTCTTCTTCTTCTTCTTCTTCTTCTTCTTCTTCTTCTTCTTCTTCTTCTTCTTCTTCTTCTTCTTCTTCTTCTTCTTCTTCTTCTTCTTCTTCTTCTTCTTCTTCTTCTTCTTCTTCTTCTTCTTCTTCTTCTTCTTCTTCTTCTTCTTCTTCTTCTTCTTCTTCTTCTTCTTCTTCTTCTTCTTCTTCTTCTTCTTCTTCTTCTTCTTCTTCTTCTTCTTCTTCTTCTTCTTCTTCTTCTTCTTCTTCTTCTTCTTCTTCTTCTTCTTCTTCTTCTTCTTCTTCTTCTTCTTCTTCTTCTTCTTCTTCTTCTTCTTCTTCTTCTTCTTCTTCTTCTTCTTCTTCTTCTTCTTCTTCTTCTTCTTCTTCTTCTTCTTCTTCTTCTTCTTCTTCTTCTTCTTCTTCTTCTTCTTCTTCTTCTTCTTCTTCTTCTTCTTCTTCTTCTTCTTCTTCTTCTTCTTCTTCTTCTTCTTCTTCTTCTTCTTCTTCTTCTTCTTCTTCTTCTTCTTCTTCTTCTTCTTCTTCTTCTTCTTCTTCTTCTTCTTCTTCTTCTTCTTCTTCTTCTTCTTCTTCTTCTTCTTCTTCTTCTTCTTCTTCTTCTTCTTCTTCTTCTTCTTCTTCTTCTTCTTCTTCTTCTTCTTCTTCTTCTTCTTCTTCTTCTTCTTCTTCTTCTTCTTCTTCTTCTTCTTCTTCTTCTTCTTCTTCTTCTTCTTCTTCTTCTTCTTCTTCTTCTTCTTCTTCTTCTTCTTCTTCTTCTTCTTCTTCTTCTTCTTCTTCTTCTTCTTCTTCTTCTTCTTCTTCTTCTTCTTCTTCTTCTTCTTCTTCTTCTTCTTCTTCTTCTTCTTCTTCTTCTTCTTCTTCTTCTTCTTCTTCTTCTTCTTCTTCTTCTTCTTCTTCTTCTTCTTCTTCTTCTTCTTCTTCTTCTTCTTCTTCTTCTTCTTCTTCTTCTTCTTCTTCTTCTTCTTCTTCTTCTTCTTCTTCTTCTTCTTCTTCTTCTTCAATAATCCAAATTGAACGTTGATTTCGATTAAGTGGTTGGTTTTCTCGTTAATCCGTCTGTTTAAAAAAAAACACAAAGTGCTGCCCTTTTTGAAACTTAGTTTTGGGGTTTTTTATGATTCCAAGTGTTTGCTCTGCCCCTTCATCCAAAAATTGATTAATTCAGTTCAAAACTAATATTTATTCAGAATTAGGTCCTCATTTGGGTTGTAATAGGTTAAATTTAATTGAATTCCAAGTCAAAATTCTAAGCCGAATATACAATAAGTCGGCTTAAAATGTCGGGACATATTAATGAAGTAAAACTAGATATCTTATCCATAGATGGATACACTGTTTAGGGGATCGTCTGCAGTAGAAATTCGGGCATCCATAAACGCGAAAGCGAAACGACCAGCGACTAAAACGCGGAACACTGCGAAACAGCCCCCATGCAATTGGCTGTTAAGCGCTTAAATATCACCTAAAGGCAGCCTAAGTAGCAAAACGATTTAGCGAAACCATTATTTGAAATGCCATTGGATTTTGCATTTTATTTAGAGCAATAAGAACCATGTTCTATGCTTTTTTGAGAGCATATCACCCCGATAAGCATTGTACGCTCTACGCCAATAAAAAACCATTTTTTAAACCTGTTTCTTTTCAGCCCTTTTTTAAAATCACGTTTGCATTTAGTTGAACAAATTCACGACGAATTGTTAACTTGTATAGGGCTGTTCCACCTGTTCGACATCATTTTTCGCATTTGATTTGATCACGCAACGCAGCATTTGACGGCCGATTATGTCTGCTATGACTTTATTTTGTTATTGTGCAAAATATGAATAAATTAAAAAGTTTCGCTGAATAAGTTTGTGTTTCGTTTCACGTTGTTCATCGTTTTGTTTTTGTGTTAGTGTCAAACTATGCCGTGTACCTACTATGCAAATGTACTCGTAAGTGATGGAAAAACTCGTTAGTTAGATAAGTTAAAATTGTTAAATAGTGACTGCTTCTATTCAATTCCCAATTCTATGTGAGAACACGGATTAGATTGTTGCCCAGTTGTTCCTAAAATTTCTCCCCCAGACATATTCATCTATTTGGTCGAAACCAAAAGTCATCAAAACCACTTGGAGGCCCTTGATGCATACAAGGGCATTTCTTCTGAATCACAGCTGGCTGTTAGAGATGGCTGGGTTAGAGAGTTCATGGCAATTGCTCTCACAACCCAAGTTGTATTGATGAAGGCCAAGGTATCTTAAAGTAAAACTATATTTCCAATCACATAAATAATAAAAATCTATTTATTGTTAGGTCTCACCTTCCCAAGCCTTAGGTGAGAGCCCACACAAACAATGTGATTGCAAATGTAGTTTTAAACGACAATAGAGCAGTAAAACATCCTGCGTGTTTTCCACAAATGTGCAAAATCTCATTTGTGTCCTAGTTGGTCTGCTGCGGCTGCAGCGTCTGATGGAGAAACCATCTTCTTCACGTTAAATATTAAGTTTTCATAACTATAATTTAGATTTCCCTCTTTTCTTCCTAGCAGTGGGTACCCTATTCATGATTTCATTTCCCTTTTTTTTTCTAGCACCAGTTCTATCTAGTTCATTTTTATTTTATTATTGTTTGTAAGTGGCTCGTCTCTGTTAGCCGAAGAATTTCGTTTGCTGCCAGAAATTCGTCTGCTACAAGGGGATGAGCAACAAACCATTCACAAACAATAGTTAAATAAAAATAAACCAGATAGAACTGGAGCTAGAAAAAAAATTTGGGAAATGAAAAGAAAAGGTACCCACTGCTAGAGAAAAGGGGAAAATCTTAACTATAGTTATGAAAACTTATTTTTAACGTGAAGAAGTGGGTTTCTCCATAAGACTCTGCAGCAGCAGCAGACCAACTTTGACACAAAGGAGATTTTCGCATTTGTGGAGAACGTGCAACCTAAGATGTTTTACTACTCTATAAGATTGTCATAACATGGTCTCCCTAGAATGTCAAAAACAGTTTTGACTTGCTTGCCAAGCCAATCAGAGGGCCAGAAAACGTCACGTGACCGTTGCCTGTCCAATCTGTTTTTGACGTCAAGACTGCCTATAACTTCATGGTCAGAAGTCCGTTTTTCTTGTTTTTTTCTGTGCTTTCTCGCTTTAGCGTTCACGAGGGAGGGGAGCTTGCGTTTAACGTCGGGGGCCCCCTCCGGGGGCGATGTTAACGCAGCCCCTTCCGAGCACGGTCAAAGCGCCACACGGCGCGAGACACCGTTTACCTGTATGTCGTACAAAAAGTTACATTCATTTCCTCCCTCGTGAACGATATAGCGTGAAAGCACTGAAAAAAACAAGGAAAACGGCCTTAAACGGCCTTTCCGCCATGAAGCCATAAGCAGTTTTGACGTCAAAAACAGTTTTGACAGGCAACGGTCACGTGACGATTTCTGGCCCTCTGATTGGCTTGGCATGCAAGTCAAAACTGTTTTTGACGTTAAGCCTCGCTTACACTAGAGGTTCTTCTTAAGTTTTTAGTTCCTTAATCTTTTAAGTTCTTAAGAAGTTAAGCTAAGTTTTTAATTTTTCAACTTACACTGTCAAGTGACTTTTTTTTAAAAGAAGGCGGAGTTAGTTTTCGTGCAAACGCAAATAAATATAAGCAGACGAAGTGCTATTTTTGTGTTGATGTTGAGCGTCATCAAAATGGATAACTACGATTTTTACGTGTACCAGTGGAAACGAAATGTGTTGTTGGATTCACAGCTCTTTTATTTGCGGTAACTCTACTTAAAAAGAAATATCTTATTCGTAAAAGACATCCGAAATAAAACTACAAATATAATAACCTTTGTGGTGGCACCAGTGCAAAAAAATTTACGAAGAAGTACGCACTAGCCGAATATTCCTATTGGCTAGAGCTTAAACTTTCCTAAAAGTTTAATAACTTAAAAGCTCAAATATCAAACCAGTTTGATATTTAAGATATTAAGCTTTTGAATTATTAAGCTGTTAAACTTTCAAAAATTATTAGTGTAAGCCAGAAACTTAAAAGCTTAAGACCTTAACTTCTTAAAATTAAAAGCTTAAAAGCTTAAAAAACCTCTAGTGTAAGCGAGGCTTTAAGGGAGACCAGGCTGGATTGTCATTAGGGCTCAGCCCCGATTACCTGAGACCCAATTACTATCGGAAGATACACACGTAAAATAAATTTTTTTTTTTTTTTTTTTAACTCAAGCATTTTTGACAATTTCAGACTTCCAGTGGCGTTTAGAATTTCCAGTTTTTTCAAACGAAAATTGAAAAACTTTTATTAGCGTAGGTTCAAAATGAACAAATCTGCTAGCTGGATCCCCGAATTAAATGAACAAGCGGACATGGACCGCGATATCATTTTTTGATACAAGACGAGTATATATCACATGAGCAGAACTATTGGCGGTCAACTCGATTAACCACTTCATGCACCATAAAAGTTGTCTTCTTTTACAAAATCCTTCGGGAAATAACCATCCTTAACCAAAAAGAAATCAGATAAAACATCTCACATACAAAACTAAAATAGCACTTACATGGTCATTAAATCTTCCTTTCCACCATCCGTTTTCGTCTCCTTCCTTGCTCACCACGATAAGATGTTGTCCTTTAGATATCGACAACTGGTTAAGGTCAACGTCTTCGGGGAAATAATCTTTAATGACTTGGGCAGTGGCAAACAAATGTTTCCAAGGTACTTTTAAATAAGCATCCAACCTAAACGTTAAAAATGAAGTACACCGTTTTAGTTTGCATACAATGCAATATCTCAGCCAAACCAAAACAAATGCATAATTGGTTTCTACCCTTTGAAAGATTCACGTAGGCTATTGTGTTCATATCGATTGATTAGTTCCACTACTGAACGAAAAAGAAAACTTTCCGAGAGAAAATATCGTCCACCACCATCAGAAGTGCGGACAACTTTCATGTGTTTAACTTCCTCCCCTGTCCTAAGAATATTATAATAATAAGAAATGTGATACGATTATTTCGGAAATTCGGAATTGGAATACCTCAAGCTTAATGCGTATGTGTTATCGTTGGATTTAAAGCGTAATAGGTATGTCCCGAGAGGTGTGTTTCTTAACACTGCTTCAGCTGCCGAGCGTGTCATTTCCCCAGCAAACCTTGATTTTTGTATGGCGACATAAAAAAAGATTCGTGAGAGTATATACACAAAATTACTTATAACAAATAAACCAAGGATATCGATCCAGTTCCATAGGATGTAAAGCAAGAGAAGAAAACTTAGGTCCAACAGGTCTGGGGCGTGGTGGAGGAATAGGAACGCCGCAGCTTTTAGTCATCAACGTGAGGCACTCTCTATGAACAGCTACATTGCATTTGTTACATTTATATCCCTAATTAAATTGAATAGTCATTAGATAATCGTGAATAGTACTAAAAACCTTTTTGATACGCATTATTAATATTCTATGATTCAGATATTTAACCTGGAAAAAAGATCCTTTTAGCAGCTTTCTGCATCGGTGGCACGAAGTTGAATTTGGAAAGGTGTAGAGCTCATAGCTGTGGTCTGTTCCCCACGATTCAGGGGGATTTAATTTTTCCCTGGAAAGTATTGTACCAGTTAAACACACTAAAATCCTTTTTACCGTTTCGAATAGTTACTGACAAAGTTTCACTAAAGGCTCCTATCCATTTATTCTTTGCTTCCGCCGATTTCGCATACAAGGTGTAAGCGGTTTTATTTTGATTGTCAACTAGAAGCCATTGGTGGCTCCAGCGGGCTTCTTTCCCATTTTGATTTCTACTAGCTGGGTGGTACTCCAACTTGAATTTTTCAAGTGATAAGAATAATTTGAATGAATACTGGTCTCCCTAGATTAAATAATAAAAAAAAAAAAAAAATCATCGATTGGATCAATGTAAAAGCTATTTCGCACAAGCTAATCGGTAAGTTAACGATTGATATAGTGCGTTAGGGAGAAAATGTGATAGAAGATGATTTACCCCCAATAATTTATCCACCATCTAGTTAAGTTTGGTGAAAGATGACCACATTGTGAAAATG
This sequence comes from Daphnia magna, assembly GCF_020631705.1. Lineage (NCBI taxonomy): Eukaryota > Metazoa > Arthropoda > Branchiopoda > Diplostraca > Daphniidae > Daphnia > Daphnia magna. The sequence continues at coordinate 4,598,137 of NC_059188.1, forward strand.
CATTGGATAAAAAAAGTGTTAGATAATCACATAAGTTCGTACTTAACTTATAATAAATAAGCTTATAATATTCTGATAACGTACAGTGGCTACCTAAAGTATCGGAACGCGCGAGAGAACCTTATGGGAAAAGACGATTTTCTCGGCGCTTCTAAATACAGCGCATTCGTCGGAAAGCGACCAATTTTTTTATAGGGAGTTATAGGTCAGTATTAGGTGATTTTTTTAGATTTTTTCAATGTTGGGAGGGGTTTTTAATCCGAGCCTAAGTATCGGAACACGCAGAGAGCCTTATGGAAATGTGGCTACTTTTACGACCTATTATTAGTGAACTATTTGTAATAAAACTACGGAAAAGATGCAAAAAATAGAACTACGCTAGTTCTACAATACATCATTTTCAATTTTTCATTTAAATTTAACCCAATGAATTTCAATTTGAAAATCAATTTATCAATTTTTCCTTTTTTCCCCTTTCTTTCTCCCCCAGCAGATTTGTCGCTTTTCTCCCCATTGGGTTGGGAGAAAAACATCACCATTTTCTCCCAAACCAATGGGGAGAATACACCCGGAATATGAAAACGCGAAAACTCTGCTGGGGGAAAGAAAGGGGGAAAAGGATAAATTGATAAATTGGATTTTCAAATTGAAATTCATTGGGTTAAATTTAAATGAAAAAATTTAAAAATGATGTTGTAGAACTAGCGTATGTTTTTTTTTGCATCTTTTCGTTTTTTTACAAATAGTTCACTAATAATAGGTCGTAAACCACATTTCCATAAGGCTTGTTCCGATATAGCTCGGATTAAACACCCCTTCCCACCATTGAAAAATCTTTAAAAAATCACCTAATAAAAAAATTGGTCGCTTACCGACAAAAAAACTGAATTTAAGAAGCCCAAAAAAATCGCCTTTTCCATAAGGTTCTCTCGCGTTCCGATACTTTAGGTAGCCACTGTACATAAATGAAAATGGTTGAGGATCGATAAATAAAACAAAAAGAAAAAAAAAAAAGAAATTACGCGAGTGGCTTTGCAAAAGATGACTCCGCGATTGAATAGAAAGACGTAGCGGGTTTTGGCATTCCGCGACTCCTCGTGCGACCGCATTTTCAGTTCACCATCCTTTATCAGTCTACCGTACTCTATCAAATCGCAGTTTTCCATTATATTCCAATTAGAAATACTTGCCTGGTATTATAGTTTTAATTAGAGTAAAACATCGTTTGAAAAATTGTGAACCGAAAGGAAAGCATTTACCTGGACATCTTTAATAATTTGACGCATTTCGTGATCTCGAGTAGATTCGTTAGTGTAGTCAGCTATGTCAACCATCGCCTCGTAGGCCGACTGAACTTCATGGTGCTCCTCAAGCGACTATACACAGGAACAAAAGAGTCATGTACGTATAGAATTGGTACAAAACGTAACATGTTGGCACATTCGTGCAATTCAATAAAAGAAACATGCATAAAACAACATTCAGGCCCTAGTACTCATAAAAAAAGAACAGTTCACATCACTAATTACTACCTTGTCCGTATGTTTGCTGATATTGCCCAATAATAATGGATATTTGAGCAACCGTTGCATGGGAAGTGTAATTAAATCTTCCAAATTTAAAGCTACTTCACTGGCTTCCCGTTGACACCGCTGCAATAAAAGTGCAAAGAAAAAAAAGTTTTTATCACCTTTCTTTCCTGCTATTAAGGAAATCTAAACAAAAAAAGGAGAAACATAGAGGAAGTGAGGGATACATTCCTTACCTCAATTTTTTCGGCTACATCTCTACTTCTGCAGATGGCTGATTTTATGGTACGGCGTGCACTGGAAAGGTTTGAACAGATGCTACCATATATTAAAAATTTGTCTTTCCAGTTGAGAAAAACCATGTGTAGCTTAATGTTATTAGTAGTGCAGGCTTTCACCAGATCACTATGTAAACCTGTATGTATTTCATACAATTCCTTGCAAATAAAAATTAGACATTTGTTTAACTTCTTGACAATTAATACACCACTTGTAAAATACCTCTATGCCATAAAAAATTGATTTCTTTTCATCTTCTCTAAGTACAGTTGAAAGTGGTACTTTGAAGTTGGTTTTAATCATATCAAGGGCTTCAATGTATCTTTTCTCAGATTCCACAAGTTCCCTGATGCAATATTCCCTTTTAACCATTGGAGATTGTTGAGATGGAAAATGAGACTAAAAAACATTATTTAATGACAACTAAGTATTTACTGATATGCATTGCTTGAAGAGCAGAAGAGTAAAATAAAAAAAAACTATTATGAATAAAACTGTTTGGCATCAAACATTCCTAGCATTACTGAGATGGGATCATAGATAAATTTCAGCAAGCACTGACCTGAAGATTTTTGCTGTGTTCACCAACCGAGCACAGTTCTTCATAGATATTTTCACCAGAAAGAGCATAATTATATTCACAATACTGATCCTCTCTAAAAAAATTGAAATTTTTGTTATTTTAGATGTTACTTGCAAGCCACACACCATATTTTTTACACGGTAAAATAAAATAAAAGAATTCCAAGAAAAATACAACACAAATTAAAATAGAGGAGAAATGGAAAGTGGAAACTGTTTCTCTAATGATGGATTCATCTCAACAGCACTAATTTCATAAATGTTAGAATATAAACTCACTGCTGATCAATGTCCTCCAGCCTCCTATAAATTTCTTCGTCTTCTACTTGATGACGACTCTCAACAGATGGAAATCCTCTATTGTCATGTAAATAAACAAAAGGTTTTGATTTATATAAGAGGAAAATTATGGAAATTAAATTAGAACTCACTCAATTCCTTTTTGGGCAACTTTGGGGCATTTAGAAAGCTTTGACAAGGTTTTTAAAACTTTACCAAAGTCTGTGTAATCAAACAGCATAGCAGGCTCAAACAAATCCGATTCACCAAGATCAAACTTATTCCTACATGCTCGTAGGAACAACCGAATATTCCTCAAGCTCATATACTGTTACAAAGACAAATATTTGTGGTAAGATATTTAGTTTTAAAAAATGACTCATTTACAAGTAAACCAAAACAGAGAATATAACTGAGCAGCTTACTTGAGACATTTGTGTTCGTTGACAAACATCATGAAAATCCAGGGCATTAGGGTCAAGTTTAGTAATAAGATAACACAAAATGAATCCATCCCGGATGCATTGACCAAAATGGATCAGTTCTGAATTTGGAGGAAACTGATCGCTCCTCAGGATTTTAAGTCTGTCGAGCCAATCAACACACTCTCTCCACAACGGAACACGCTGCAAGATTCCAGCCATATCATGTAAAGCAGCTGACAATGAAACATGAAAAACTTGGGAAAAGCCCAAGTGTGGAAGTGCACGGCTTTATCGTAAGCCCGATAAATAATTTTTTTCGGAGAACCTAGTCAAATAAATGATGCAGCATGAAATACAACTTCCATTATATGATCACTAATGGACAGCAGGTGAATAGCTAGAGATTATCCGAATACAGTTTATCCGTCATATTTTGATGCCCATACTAAACCCCAAACCATTAACTTCACAATTGATAACATAGAGTAAAGCAAGGCCTACTTAATGCTTAAGGCCTGTAAACTCAAATACCTCCTATGGCGGGTAGGCGTTCCCTAGTAAGAGCCAATTAGACAAAAAAACAAGGGTTACGATGACACCATCTGGCGCTCGTAGTTATAGCCTCGTTGAAAAACACCCCCAAAAACTTTAACACTTGTTATAGTTACATAAACACATGAATAAAGATAAAACAAAAGGAAATCCAGTTTTTGAAATGAAAAGTGTGCTAGTTTGACAGCAATATGGCAATTGAGTTGTTTAAAAGAAAAAAGTAGTATGTTAAAAAAATATAAGTTTTATTATCATGGTAATGACAAATTTTTTTTCTTGTTCTTGTAATTGAATTAATCATTTAGGCAAAAAATCTAGAAACGGATTAAACATTTTCACTTAGAGATACAATTATAAATTTTTAAAATTTTACTCACATTGATAACATAACATAAAACAGACTTGAATCGACTTACTCATATTCATAAATCTCTAGACGGAGTCCTTAACCACCATCCCAATACCGATGCAGATATTATTGGTAATGGTGAAATGTAATGATAAAATATTACTTAGTGGACATAAATCTCTTTCAAGGAGGTGATTTTTAACACTTACTGGAATTCTTTAACTAAAAGTTAAGGATTCTAAGATACTCTTAATTAAAAAATACAAGGAAACCCTGTTTTTGCTTAATCTTGTATTTAGGCTTTCGAAGCAGTAGCAGTAGCGAGCGCCAGGTGGTGTCGTCGTAGCCCTTGTTTTTCCTCTGATTAACTGTTGCCAGGTAACGCGTCACCGCCATAGCAGGCATTCGAGTTTACAGGCCTTAAGCATTAAGTAGGCCTTGGGCGGTGACACGTTACCTGGGAACAACTAATCAGAGGAAAAACAAGGGCTATGACGACACAACGAGGTGTTAAAAATAAACAAGAGTTTCATCAATTGTTTCGTATTTAGTGAATATGATTTGGGGCACTGTTCGTTGGTGGAGAATGACATTAACACTGGAGTTAACCCTCCAATTCACCAGCTTTCTTAGAAGAGTGCCTGGAAGGAACAAGCCGTGATCCAAGAGCAGGTGGAAGGAATGTTAGGTCAGGGAATAATTGAACAATCTGACAGCCCTTAATCTTCCTCTGTGATCCTAGTAAAGAAGAAAGATGGAACTTGGAGTTTTTGTGTCGATTATCACAAATTTAATGCAGTGATCGTAAAGGATTCTTATCAACTGCCTCGTGTAGCTGATACATTGAGCCGCCTGGAGGGGGCTACAATATTCTCCAGTATGGATCTCTAATCCCCATAACACCAAGTGCCTGTCTGCAAGGATAGACCGAAAACAGCTTTCGTAACTGCGGATGGATTCTATCAGTTCCGTGCTCTTCCGTTTTGATTAACTAATGACCCTGGTACATTTAAGCGGGCAATAGATATTATTAAAGCCGGACTTCGATGGACAACATGCTTGGTGTACCTGAATAACGTCATCGTCTACTCAGCAACGTTCGAACGACATTTGAAACGACTCCAATCAGTGCGATTGCCTTGCAAAAGTCAACCTGAAACTAAAATGGTCAAAGTGTTCATTTGCTAAGAATACATTAAAAGGATTAGATCACGTCGTTCACAATGAAGATGTTAATCGGGATCCTGAAAAGCTAGAGGCGGGGGAAAATTTTCCATCTCCAGCAGTAGGTCATTCAACATCAAACAAAGTCAAACGAGTGCAAAGATTCCTGGGCTTGTGCTTCTATTACCGACGTCACATCCAGAATTTCACCGCCATCGCACGTCCCTCACATCGCTAACAAAGAAAGACATTCCATTTATTTGGGAAACGGATCAAGTTAGTAGCTTCAACGCTCTAAAAGTAGCACTTCAGCTCCAGTGCTAGCTCATCCAAACTACGATTTACCGATGGAAATTCTACCGGACGCCTGTGGCATGGTCTAACATTAGAGGTTCCCGAACTGTCATCTGCTAGGCCTGTTTTGGGCTGTTCGTCTGCTATTTCTGAGGACAAATTTTGGGGCACTCGCTAGGGGCGCTGACTACCCGGATCAGTCATAACATTCCCTCCAAAACGTTGTCAACAATGGGGAAAGTAGTCACTTGGATTAAAAATAAAAAAATCTACTACAAAAAAAAAGGAAACCTGAATCAATTCTTCTTCGTTTTACACGCCTTAATATACATTAATACACATTAATTGACCATCTTAGACAGTTTGCGCAGCTTATACTGCTCTTCTTTTAATTTCTGGCTAACCTCATTTTTAAACGTTTCACTTCAATATGAAATCGGATTTCTATATATTCAAACATTAAATAAGGGACCATGTCCATGCGATGTTCGTCGCAACAAATTTTTGGCAAAACAAGTCCGTCGCATGCAACATCATAGATGACTTGGTGGGACGAATCTCTCATGTAAGCTTTTTCAGAAAAAAATGATTTTGAACACTTTTCTCAACTTTGGAAAATGTAAAAAACATGCCAAGAGAGGCAAAACGCAGAAGCCTTTGCCTCTCTTGGCATGTTTTTTAAGTAGAGAAAATTGTTCAAAATAATTTTTTTTCTGAAAAAGCTTACTGTTGTAGTACTTAGTCCTGACCGCTAGATGCCACGCCAACTAGAGAGTGGTGTATCCCCGCTATGCAGAGCCCAATACAGACAGTCTTAGACACACACTTGTCGTTATAACATGTGTCAGAAGTGTGCTCTTACAGCTCGCCGGTGTTGATTCGTAACCACGTGGTCTGTGAGCAATTTTGAACTGCATTTATCTCTATCTCGTGCATCCTTACGTGTTGGGCCATTTTGTTGAAATGTCGTCTTCGTTAAGAACTCCTGAACCTTTTTCTTTTAGTGCCAGTGATTTGGCAGCCCAATGGGGAATTTGGCGTAGACATTTCACGTGGTATATGGTGGCCACGCGCAGTGGTCCCAACGTGGATGAAGAACAGATGGTGGGCGCCCTTATCACTCTTCTTGGAAGTGAGGGCTTAAAAACTTATGACACTTTTGGGTTCACTCCGGCCGGCGATGCCCGTAAAATTGAACCAGTGTTAGACAAGTTCACTGCCCACTTTGAGCCCCGACGTATTGAGGTTTTTGAACGTTTTAAGTTCCTTCGTCGTCATCAGATGCCTGGCGAAACTCTTGATTCGTGGGTAATTGATCTCCGCAGTCTGGTTAAAATCTGCGGCAATAGAACTGGTGTTGATTCGGTATTACGAGACCAGATAGTGTTAGGTGTGGCTGATCCCCTGGTCCGTGAGAAACTGTTGTATTAAAAAGATTTGTTGTTGGAAAGCACGTGTGAAATTGTGCGTGCGTGTGAATCGTCCAAAGCCCAGCTTAGCCAAATCAATACAACGTCAACAACAGATGCTGCTCACGCCATTGAGAGTCGGCCCGTTAACAGGAGGTTTGCCAAAAAGCCGGAATTGTCTCAGTTAATACCTCGAGCCCAGCCTGATCAACAGCCAGCGACAAATAAACATTCAACCCCACCGACCAATATAGTAGATGGCCAGCAGCATTTCAGATGCAACAAGTGCGGTCGTCACCATAGAAAAAATAGGTGTCGTGTTTCGAATGTCCGGTGTTTTACTTGCGGTGTAATAGGCCATGTGTCTAGTTGTTGTCCGAGTTCCTCAAACACCCGTCAGGTGTCGTCACGTCAAGCGCCAAACCCCACGGCAAAAGTTCATACTGTTGAGGGTGAGATGCAATGGGTCGGTGACGTCGAGAGTGGCGGTACGGTGATGACTCCCGCGGTCAGTTGAGGAAGATTATTACGTCTCGCATGCGCTAATGACGTCTAGTAGTGGATCCAAGTGGCGCCAGCAGGTGACGGTGTGGAAATGCCAGATCCGGCTTGTCCGGCAGATCTCGCCCGCCTCCTGGGCATGGTAACTTACCTGGATAAGTTCTGCCAAAATCTCGCAGGTCTGACAAGACCGCTACGGGACTTAATCAAGGCGGACGCAGCATGGGTTTGGGAAGAACCTCAGCAGATGGCCCTTCGTCAGCTAAAAAGTGCTTTGTCGTCGCTTTCAGTGCTACGCCTGTTTGACCACTCGCTACTCTTGGTCGTCTCTGTTGATGCCTCTCCCGTCGGAATCGGTGCTGTGTTGCTCCAAAATAACCAACCGATCGCGTACTCGTCAACGTCCCTCACCGTTACCCAAAAGCGGTATTTCTAAATTGAAAAAGAGCTGTTGGCGGTCCAGTTTGGACTTATGTGTTTTTGCCAGTATATCTATGGCCAAATGGTGGTGGTTGAGTCTGATCACAAACCGTTGGTCGGCCTCCTGGACAAACTCATCGCTTCTTGCTCCCCCAGGATCCAGCGGATGCACCTACAGCTCCAAAGGTTCGACTTCAAGCTCGTCTACAAGCCGGCCAAGGAGCTATTTATTGCAGACACACTTAGTCGGGCTCCGTCGCCCCGCCTTTTCACAGATGACGTCACTCAAGGCTGTGAGGAGCAGGTACACTCCATTCTCGACCTGGTCATTCCCCATGACTCGACTCGTGTCAAGTTTGCAGCGGCGATGACTGCCGATCCTACTCTCCGTCTCCTCAAAGAAGAACTTCTTCGCGGATGGCCTGAACACAAGGCCCAGTGTCCAGTGGCCTTAAAACCGTTCTGGCCAGTACGCCACCACCTAACTGAGGCTGGTAGTCTGCTACTCAATGGCCTCCGCTTGGTAGTCCCAGTTTCCCTTCGGCAGGAGGTGTTGGCCAGAATCCATGACGGCCACTTTGTAGAAGTAAAGTGCATTTTACGAGCAAGGTCGGCCGTTTATTGGCCCGGATGTGAGGAGCAATTTTGAAATATGGTGGCCAGCTGTTCCATCTGCCAAACTAATTGACATCGCAACCCAGCTCAACCTCTTCGTCAAGTGTTGTTGCCGGTTCATGCTTTTCAGTGGGTGTCGGCTGATATTTTTCTTCATCGTAGCGTAAACTACATACTGGTAGTCGACGCCTATAGTAAGTGGCCAGCTTGCGTTCGATTGTGCAGTTTGTCGTAATCGTCTGTCATCACATAAGTGGAGCACATTTTCAGTGACTTCGGCGTTCCGGAAGTGGTCATGTCGGACAATGGCTCCCAGTTTGATTGCGCCGAGTTCCGCGCATTTTGCGAAGGTCGAGCCGTTCGGTCCGTTACGTCCAGCCCAACCTACGCCCAGTCTAATGGACTGCTAGAACGCCACATCCAAACAGTAAAAAAACGTCCTTAAAAATTTTTGCTGATGGCCGGTCTCTGTGGGAAGCGTTGGTGGTGATTCAAGGCGACCCCCACATCGTCGGAACTACCGTCTCCGGCAGTGCTCTTACAGGGACGTAATCTTCAAGGCAACTTGCCGTTTTTGCAGAGTCGGCTGGTTCCGCAGTTTGTGTCTGCAAAGTTTGTTCACGGCCAATTGCAACGTCGTCAAGCTACAGCTTGTTTTAATCATGGTGGTCGTCCAGATATCCGTGGGTCGGCGTTCATTGTAGGTCAGCGCGTCAGAGCATTCATTTTAGGCTTATGGTTGCCAGGAGCCATCGAAATTGTTTGCAGCGAGCCGAACTCGTATGTCATTTAGTTGGCAGATGGGCGAGCTTTTCGTCGCACTCGCCGCGACATCAATATTGACAACTCACCATCGTCAGGATTTGATGTTGGTCAACAGAGAGGCAGGGCTCCTGTGCCATCGTCTGCTGCTCGTGGGTATCGCCCCGCCTCTACTAGCAGTCTGCTTCCGGCCCTATCTTGGCGTCCACCAGGTCCGCCTACCCGCGCGGTGAATGGTCAGATAGCCCAGTCATTTTCGGTGGCCGTTAGTCAACAGTCAACAGTGCCGCCGCTTCCACCGGTGTTTGTCAGCTCTTCTTCCGGCCGGGCAACTCCTGCGAGGTCGCATGCCGTGCTGGTCCTGGCCGGCCAGCCATCTTCCGCCCAGTCACACCACTCAGTGTCCACTCCGCTGGCCATCGTGCCCCCTCGACAGTGTTTCCACTTTGAGAAACGAGAAAGCTTGCGACGTTGTCTGATAAAGCTTGTTTTTTAGCTTTCCAGAAAACGAAAAGCTTACATTTAAACTTACGTAATTTTCTTAAAAAACTTGCAAAAAAGTTACAATAATTCTGAAAACTTGTAGAAACACTTACTTTTATTTAGAAAACTTGTAAAAAAACTTACATTTTTTTACCATTAAAAAACTAAATTTGTTTATCTCAATTTTTAAGACTGAATTAACGTATATTTCTACGTTAACTGTAAGTTCGCTTAGTTCGATTTCACACAGTACACACACATGAAACGCATGATAAATTGACGATCGCCATTCAATGAGAGACGAAGGACAGAAAAACTTGAAAATGAAACAAAAATATTTAATCGACGTCAATTTGGTCGACAATTTTAACCTGTATGACCACAGTACGATTTACTGGTATACTGGCTTCTTTGGATCCAATCACCGCATTCGCTTTAATTTTTCAAGCATGATTGATGAGATTTTCAGGAAAGATCACATCTGAAGCTGATTTTTTTTGGTTTTTTAAAAAACCTTTTATCCGCATTAGACTAGAGACGGAGCTACCGTGCAACCGAGTGCGACGATCCGTTTTGATAAGTTTTAATGTACTAAACAATCTCTCACAAACCACCTTAGATGCTGGCAAACAGAGCAGTAGGGCAACACAGCTTGAAAGGTTTGGGAACCTGCGACGGGGAGTATTTAAATTTGGGATCTCCAAATGCATTAGAATTTGCCAATACTTTTCGACTGACAATTGACTTATTTCTCTAGCATCTTTGCAACCAAAGAAACCGGGATTTAATTTGCTTTGACTTCTCCACTCTTCATCAGCCTTTACAGCATCACAAACTTTTCTCAGAGATTGGAATCGAAGAAACAAATCAGCAAGACTATTGGGTTTCTTTTTTCTAGCATTTGCGGGGACTAACATCTCAGTAAGCGTATACACAGAGTCATCGAATTTGAACCGCGACTGCATTTCCTGGATCGAAGTAATCCAGAAATTCCTTACATTTTCACGCACTGATGTGATGCGTCCCTCTAGCTCTTGTAGCCCCGTCTGTGCTCTTCTCGCAGGCTGTGAGCATATCAAAGGTACATCGGAAACGGAGATAGACGTTGTAGCCAAGGTAGTTGGGGCTGTATTAGGCCACGCAGCAGTTGTGACAGCTGTAGGTCTCGCAGATGCAGTGGAAACTCTTGCTGATGCAGCCCTGGCGACGTGAGTGGCAAAAGCATTTGCAAGAAATTAAACTAGTCGAATTGATACTAAGAGTGGCTGTAGCCAAATTAAGCTGACTAAGGAGGTGGCAGTGCATGAGGGTATACTTGAAGCTGAGGAAAAACGGTGCACTGGACTACATTGGCTGAGGCAGTAGGGGGCCTAGGGGACAAGGGGGCACTTACGGGTTCAGTCGCGTTTTCAGTTCCCGACTCAGATGATGCGAATGAAGTGTTGGGAAAAAGAAACTCTAGCTTGACTCTGAAGCAGGCTGATGAATGCTGTTGCGTTAATTCCTAAGAGGACAGCAAGAGAGCGTCATTTATAAAGTATCTAAAAATTTTGGCATGTTAAATCATACATAAATATACTTCATGAAGAGGCAAATACATTTCAGTTTTGAACGGATCTAGTTTTAGTGGTTCTAATTTGTCTACATAATTCCCTTCCATAAAGTTGTTTGCACAGTTTCTGATCAGATCTTGCACCTCTTGTTTTACTGTGTGCAGTAGTGGTATATCTGATTGAAACAGAGTACAGTGCCGGTCCAGTTATAGAACCGGCCTGTGCGCGGTTCTATAACTGAATGGTTCTATAACTGAGCACCCGATCTTAGTGCCACCTATCGTCGGTTCTTTCGTCCCTCAAATTTTGACGTTCTTAGAATAACTTTACCGCCTATTATTATTAGTTGGGTCATTGAACCGATGTACAACATTGCCTAAAAAGATAAAACCAATTACATTGATATTTTTTTGCATGTTTTAAAAGGCAAAACCAATTCATTCCCGCCATAGAAAATCGATATAGTTCATAATACGGCCAACGGTGGCGCTGAAACACGGCAAAGAAAAATCGGTTCGATAACTGAGCCAGTTCCATAGATAGGCGGTTCTATAACTGGACCGGCACTGTATTGAAGTCGTTGAACAATTTTAGGGCATCCTGAAGGAATTGTATATATAGATCTTTGTGACCGGGTTTTCTAACGCAGTGACGATAACGTCATGGTTGACAGTCGGATCAGTCTTTCAAAGTTCATGGAAATATTGGCTCAGAGCGTCATACTGCTCCAACACACGATTGACTGCATATTCCATTGTTAGCCACCGAGTTTGTCCTGGACTAACAAAAACATGGTCTTCACATTCCATTAAAAGTTGAAATTTTGCATAGAGTTCTCTTCTTTTTGGGCTACGGCTGAAATGGGTGCAAATGCCCCGTACGACATCATCAATTGTTTTTGGCAGCTGCAGCGATGCGTAGTGTGAGCACAAGTGAATCGAGTGGCAGCTACATTTTACACACAGGATTTGAGGAATTTTGTCAGTTAAAAGTTTCGAAACAGAATGGCGTGAGCCAAACATGGAATTGGTAGTATCGGCGCAGAAGCCAACTATCATTTCTTTGTCGATTTCATGTTTCTTGAGAAGATCAGTAATTGCTTTCGTTAGACCTTCAGCAGATTTATCATGGCAATTTGTAAGATCTAGCAATTCTTGTGACTGACGGAACTCATCAATATTAAAATATTGCAGGACAACACCAAGTTGTGATTGAACAGACAAGTCCGTTGTCTCCTCGATTATTACACCAAGATGTTTTCCTTTCACTCTGTCTTTCAATGTTTGGCCAAGATAACTTCCAACTCCTGGATGAATGGAAAAATAATTGGTGATAAGATTAAAGAAAGTTTTGGTAATAGAACAATAATTGTGATAGACAGTTAGTACCTCTAATTATGCTTCCACACTTTTGCTTTCCGAGTGGTACCTTTGACAATGTTGGGTCTTCTGGAAAAGATTTCTTCAAAACAGATACAAGAGGATCCACAAAACTAAACGGAAGATTCTGTTCTCCAATGAGAGTGCACAATCGAATTTCGCTCTCTACCACCTTTCTCTCAAGACTTTGACCAGTAAATCCCTCCATCAACTTTTTCTGTTTTAAAGATTTGACAGTTTCTACTAAATGCCGCCTTGTGTTTAGGGGTTTTTCAGTGTCTATCTAGTTGCTGTTTCCAATTCTGCATGTAGGTATTGCAGACAGTGCAATATGCAGTATTCATCTTTGCTCTTGAATTGTACCTTGATTGCAACCAATGTTTAAAATTATCAAGTTTCAACCAATAATTTAAACATTTAGCAGGTACACGTTTTCTTGTTTCCTGCTTCTGCTGTCTCTTTACTGATTTTACCTAGACATCACAAATCCATTACTTTTAATATATGATTCAGAGTTTTGAGAGACTTACCTTTTTCGTTGTTTTGTGTTGCCTACTTCTTTTTAATACAGGCTCATCACCATAGCTGCCGCCCGCTTAAATTTTTGAGCGTTTGCGCCGCACACGCTCAATTGTAGTTAAGCGGTGCGGCGCACACGCTCAACTGTCGTTGAGTTGTGCGGCGCTTAAATTTCATCGCTTATTTTATCGATTATTTTATCGCTTCTTTCAGTGCGACACCTAGTGGTATAAATGAATACTTTTTGTTTCATTTACTACCCTTTTTTTCCAAACCTCAATTACCTATTGAGAAACATTGATTACTATTTTTGATTTGGCATTCTCTGACTTCCAATTCCAAGTCAAACTACTACAAGTATTCTTTTGCATACTAGCCTTCCATTTATTGGCTCTTTGTGTTGCATGGAAGATTTTAGGTGAAAGAATAACACAAAGTCTGAAACCAAATCTCTATGAAATATCAAGTGAACACCTAAAAACCGCAGTTTCAGAGCTTAAACTGTTCGAACTTCAACTTTCTTTCTACTTAAACCAGCTGATCACACACAACGCTGGTAGAAAATCAGAACGGATAACATCAAGAATTTTTTTAAAAGAAGAAAGCTGATAAGTGTGATACAAAGTTTAAACTAGCAGGTAAGATTGAGTTCTAGTTTGTATGACATTTTTTAAAATGATGATTCCATTCAGGAGAAGGATATAGACTTAATGAAACAGTCAAGCCTCCAACTAGAATGTGAAGAAGCAGGACTGATTGCATGTCTTGTTATACACACCTTGAACAAGCCTCCAGATAAAGTAATAAGATTCTTAATTTGAATAAAAATTATAAGAAAAGTAGGAGAAGTTTAGAAGATCACTAATATATTAGTCTATCAATCACGTAATCAAAACCTAACCAATGTCACCAGTCTTTGAAAGTCTTGTTGTTCACTTTTAAGAACAGTAACATCTCGAAGTGTATGTCAGTCATTTTCATACGTCTGGCAGAGTAAATCAGACCTCCTTGGCTGAAAAGTCTTTCCACTGATGCAGAAGAGGGCAGTGTCACGTTATAGTGTCTTTTAAAAATAAAAATAAGAATCCTTACAACAGTGTGTATAAAAATCAGCACGTTATCTACTTACTTATAAATTTGTTGGATAATTGGATAGTCACACAATTTATCCAAGCTGTCACACAAATTGAGGTAGTTGTCGACCTCATCATCACATTGCTTCTTGCTTCGTTTTTTGGTGATTGACGCAAAAAAATTCTTCTTTCGTTGCTTTATTGGGCTTGGGCCAGATAGAGAAGATGAAGAACAGTCACTGCTTTCATCTGATATGTAAATTAATTTTAAGTGGATTAATTTTTAGGTTTTATGTTTTAAATTCTAGATATACATACGAAGAAGCCTCTTGTGCGATGCCCTTAAGACGATTATATTCACAAGTTAGCAAACTTTTTGCAAGTTCAATATCTTCATCTTTGTCTAGCCACGAGAGCTTAAACATGGGATTCGTTATCGTTGCTAGTCGAAGTTCGTTGTCAGTGAACATTTTGTCGAACCTAATGAAATACACAAACGTTCTGAATACGACACAACAATCGTTATTATAAGATCAATAAACTTACCGAAAATGAATCGCATCCAATAGACTATTGACTAAAGCCTGGCAAAGAGTAATAGAAGTGTCATCCGTAAAAGACATCAACTTCTTTCGCAACACAGTAAGAGTTGGTAATAAATACCCCATTCCAACATGTATGTTAGCCTGTAATATATCCAAGGAATCGCACATAGGTTTCATTACGACAACGTACTCTTTTAAAAATTGTTCTTCATTTGGTGTTATGAAATCAAGCTTTAGTTCTTCAAAAAGCTTCTTCAATGCACGGTTTTTCTTCTTCAATAATCGAACAAAACAGCTTACAGCATTGTACTCGGAATTCCAACGCGTGTCATTTCGAACAACGAAGAGTTTACCTAAGTGCCGCACTATAATGTCAGAATTCAAAGAACTGGAATTTTGCTTATTCCATATCTTCTGAAGTTTCTCGAAAACAGTTGACCTTAATTGTTCGAATAGGTAGTCTTGGATTTTTTTTACATTGGTTTTCGAAACTAAACTGAGTAGGTGGCAAGCACACCGTCTGTGCACAGGTAGTGTCAAATTTTCGTTTCTCAATAGTGTGTCTCCTGAATGGTCATTCAATATCTCTCCGATTTCAAAATAAACCATCTCTTCATCCTTAGAATCATCATAGTAATCTTGATTGTCCTCTTCTTCATAATTCGGAAGCGTAGATGAAGCACCCGTTTCACGAAAACATTTTAGGAAGTTGGAACCGTTGTCTGTCGTTGACCCACGCAATTTATCCGTTATTTGGTATTCTTCATGAATTGATTCGATCAGTTTTTCCAAAACGTCATGCGTGTGGCGTCCTTTTATGCGACGGCATGCAAGGCAGGCACTCTGTCGTTTCACTCTGGCCTTGTCAAACCAATGAACTGTTTCGCCTAAGTACGATCTTCTACTGCACGTCCACGCATCTATGGTAGTGGCAGCATCACTACAATTAAGTAATACTTGTTTGAGTTGCTGTTGTCTGCTAGCAAATTCTTTTTTAAGTAACATGGTGTAGAACGTTCGTCCATATATCTTTAAATGAGGAGCTGCTTTAGACATAAGTAACTTGAATCCTTCATTTTCAACTTCATGAAGAGGTATTCCATCCATGATGAGGAAATTCTAAGAATAAAGAAATAAGTTATAAATATCGAGAAAAAAATTTTGAACTGCTAATTATTTTTACCAATACGTATTTATCAAAGTCTGATTGTCTGAGAATATGCAGACTAGTTGGAGCACGATCCACAGTTGAAATTTTGTTTTTACCAGTCATCTTGACAACAGCCAAATTCCACTTCTCTTTTAGTCCAAGTTCATTGTTGGGATCATGTGCCTAGTGAAACAACAACAATATAGTATTTGCAATTCCTATAACATTAGTACCAATTGCTTACCAGAAAATGACGCTTTCCGTTGCACCTTGAATCATTCTTGACTACGAGATACTTTGGTGTCCCATCTTTTTTTCGTCTTTAGCTTACAGCCTTTGAAGAGACATTTATACAAACCAGCTTTTTTGTCTTTCGAATCACCCATATTTTCAAAAAACTCTGATGGAAGTTGTACTTTACTGCTGTCACTGTCAGAAATACAAATACTACAAACAGAAAATGTTAGCATTGGGAAATATTTCAAAATTGCTTCCAAATATCTGTGCAGTACATGTTAAACGTGGCTTGCACTTTTTACTTACCTCACATTTCCACTTGCAGTTTCAACTTGGGCTGCATTTTCAGTTTCACTATCGTTTTCAGGAAGCTCCTGGTCAAAAGTTTCATCTGCCATTGTTCAGTCACGACTAGTTTGCTACAACTACAAGTCAAAGTACAATGACTTCCTGTGGAATGCGCTTGGTGGCGCTGACAAGTTTAAGCGGGAAGATGAGCATCATTATTTTTTGAGCGGTGCGCCGCACAACTCATTTTTAGTTGAGTTGTGCGCCGCTTAAAAATTTAAGCGTGAGCGTGTGCGCGCTTAAAAATCAAGGGCGCTCGTGGCAACTCTGCTCATCACCTTCACTTGACTCAACAAATTCAGATTCAGTATCATGGTTTTGAAAAAAACATTCATCATCATCATTATCTGAATTGGTTTTTTCAGAAATTCTATCTTTTTGTGCAAAATGTTCCTTGATATGAACACAAATCGAATACTTTAGTTTTACAACTTCAATATTCAAATACCAGACAAATTTTTAAGGCTTACTTTGTTCTTGGACTTCCGTGAGTGATTAACATGACCATCATTTTCGTTTGAAACGAATGATGAAATTAAACCAGAACTACTGGAATTGGAAGACGATGAACTGGCACAATTTGTAGAATCTTTTGACATTATTCAACTCTAATAACTGGATAATAGAGATTACTTGCGTCAAAGGTCAATAATATGGTTTAATCAATAAAACTAATGAAGTCTTTAATATACATACCCATATGGTTACGGAATTGTGGTCTGTGGAGCAAGTTGACTCAGAAATTTTGAATCTCTCTTCTATACCTATTCGAGTCTGCTTACTCTGCCAACTGCAATAAGGCGTCTGCTACAGGCATACACTACTTGTTAACTTGTTCCACTGTATAGTAGAATGCAAGGATTGCCAGATTGCCAGCAAAAATCAGCAACCTCCAGTCACAAAATGCATAATATTCATTTAGCTGAAAAAACTTATACAATCTCATGAAAACTTACACAATCTCATAAAAACTTACACAATCTTATAAAAACTTACAAAAAGCTGAAGCTTACCCAAAAACTTACAAAGTTCGTAAAAGCTGAAAAATTTAGCAAAAGCCTACGAAGTGGAAACACTTCTCCTCCTCCTGGATAGACTCGCTCTGGCCGCCCTTACCTCAAGCCGTGTTGAGTATATGGTGTGTTTGCTCGTTTCGTTCGTTATGCGTTTCTCATTTCTGGTTTATTAGTTGTTCATCTCTTGGCTTATCTACATCCCATTGTTCATGTCAACGCGTAATCTTGTCACATTGTTCATCTCGTTGTGTATTATCGTGTTCAGCCTCTCACCGTTCTTGTCATTCGCTCATTCATGTTCTAATCACAGTGTCATTTGTTTAATTAGTGTGTGAGGGGGAGATGTTGTAGTATCTAGTGCTGACCGCTAGATGCCACGTCAACTAGAGAGTGGTGTATCCCCGCTATGCAAAGCCCAATACAGACAGTCTTAGACACACACTTGTCGTTATAACACTTACATAAGAGATTGGTCCCTTTTTTAATGTTTGAATGTATAGAAATCCGATATCATATGGAATCAAAACCTTTAAAAAATGAGGTTAGCCAGAAATTAAAAGAAGAGCAGTATAAGCTTCGCAAACTGTCTAAGACAGTCAATTAATGTGTATTAATATATATTAAGGTGTGTAATACAAAGATGAATTGATTCAGGTTTCCTTTTTTTTGTGGTAAATTTTTTATTTTTAATCCAGAGGAAAACAGCGCGGAAAAAAGTCACAAGCGACTACTTTCCCCATTGTTGACAACGTTTTGGAGGGAATGTTATGACTGATCCGGGTAGTCAGTGCCCCTAGCGAGTGCCACAATTTTTGTCCGCGGAAATAGCAGACAAAACATCTAGCAGACGACAGTTCGAGGACCTCAAATGTGACCATGCCTGTGGTTTCAGCATAGTAGGTGTACTAGCCCAGTGAATCAATGGAGTCGAAAGACCAGTAGCCTACGCAAGCCGCCTACTATCTAAATCAGAAAGAAATTATTCTATCACGGAGAAAGAATGTCTTGCATTAGTGTGGTGTCTTACCAAGTTTCGATGTTTTGTATGGGGTTGTCAAGTGAAAGTGATCACCAATCATCAAGCGTTGTGTTGGTTAATGAGCAAGCGGGATCTCGCCGGACGTTTAGAACGTTGGAGTCTCGCTTCAGAAGTACGATATTACTCGTATAACTATCGTATATCGTAGTGGAAAAACTAACGACAACGCCGACTGCCTCTCACGAAACTCTTTTCAGCAGAAACAACAAATGGAAGATGATCGATGTTTCATTGTTGCAGCCATTGGACCAAACGCAGCGGACATCCTTTCTCCTGAAGTAGGTGGCTCATTTGTCAGCAAACAAAAAGCTCACCGTGATTGGAACGAAAAAATCTCGAAGCTTAAGAATGGAAAAGAAACAGTGAAAAACTTCGCGCTGTATAACGGAAAACTCTACAAAGAAACTCTTAAAGATGGAAAAAGTTACAGAAGATTATGTGTACCTGTGGAATTTCGTTTAAGAATTTTGCAAGCTTATCACGATGACATTTTTCCGGTCATTTAGGCATCAAGCGGACTCTCCACCAAATTTGCAGTCGATTCTTTTGGCCGAAAATGAATCTTAACATAGATCGCTACGTTCAGAGTTGTGTGAGCTGTCAAGGAAGAAAGGGAGTCCCAGATAAACCTCCGGGATTCTTGCAGTGCATTAAAGTAGATAGCCCTTTTGAGAAAATTGGTATGGATCTGCGAGGACCATTCCCTCTATCTCTTCAGGGTAACAAAATGATAATTGTAGCAGTGGATTACCTGACTAAATGGGTTGAGCTGAAAGCCATTTCAACCGGCAAAGCAGATGATGTCGCTGAATTCTTCGTAAACCGAATTTTTCTACGCAATGGAGCTCCAGAACAAATTGTCACCGATCGAGGAAAATGATTCGTTGCTGAGTTATCTCAAGCAGTGGTCAAAAAATTACACACCAACCACAAAACGACATCATCCTCAAGCAAACGGCGCTGGGGAAAGAATGAATCATACGTTAGCAGCAATGCTTTCCATGTATGTTACTACTGACCAGCGTGATTGGGATGAGACCCTACAGTGCGTGATCTTTGCGTACAACACAGCCAGGCAAGAATCCACAGGATATTCTCCATTCTTTCTCTTCTATGGACGTGAACCGAAACTACGAATCGACTCGGAGCTTGGCTGAGATTCAAATCCATTGTTGACAGAGGATGGCACCACAGCAGATTACGCAGATCGCCTACAGATCGAATTATCGAAAGCTAGAGAAATGGTCAAAACTAGAATGGAAGAGGTGAAAAAAAAAAAAAAAAGAGAGTTACGACTCACATCATCGGGATCTCTTCCAATCAGGAGATTTGGTGCTAGTGTACAAGCTATTCAGAAAAGTGCGAAAATCCGAAAAACTCCTCGATGGTTGGGACCTTTCAAAGGGTTGAGGGAAACCACCACGGTGAATTATGAGGTGATATCGGCAACAAGACTACGGAAAACGGATATTGTGCACGTCATTCGTATGAAGCCATTCTTTGAAGCTTCAAATGAATGGCAGCTCCCACAAGAAATAGCTCCAAACAAAAGGAAGATCAAGAAATTGAATCACGAGATATACCTCTAGTTACAAGCCCTAAAGTGTTAGCAGACGACGAAGTTACAGTTACCGAACATCTCACTGCAGATGGCGCCATGGTCCCCTGCTTCAACCGAAGTAGCAACAGCTCAAAGGCCCATCCGTAACAGAAGACCACCTGCTAGGTACTTTACTTGTTTGGTACCATTCCTGATGCTTCTGATTACAGTCTTTAATCCATCAATGGTTATGGTAATTATCCTGAGAGAAACACAATTTTTAAAGAACATGTAGATGTCACTTTCAGTGAATCAGCATGGACAACCGTGACTGACCTCGATTTAGGGCCGGCCGGAGCTGCAATAGCTTATTTGCAACAGAAAATTCTCCAACAGCAAGCAGTGGCAGACAAGTGGAAGCAGCAAGGGTCTCGACACCAAAAAATAGCAACCAAAAGAATTTTCAGCAAATCAAATCATCAGCTCTCAAATAACTTTTTGGCGTTTCAACACAGCAAGACCTAGAAAAATTAAACAGTCAAGTGCAACAGGTTAAGCTTAATCAGAAGGAAATGATACACATTATGGACAAACAAGTTACCGTTCTGAACGAATCATTGTGGGAATCCAGAGCCAACGCTCAGTTGATTAGAGAGCTCCGAGACCAGTTCGCGTCCCTGGAAGGCGTTACAACACAATTATTAGAGTGGAATACAAAGCTAGAAGAAGTTGACTTAGACCATTTTCAGTATTTCTTCCATCTAGACGACACATTTGAGGCACTGAATCAAATCCTGCAATGGCTACACCAACTTGCTGATAGTCTCAACATCGGATACAGTCTATTAGCAAATGGGCATTTAGCCCCCTCAAATCGTTTCCCCAGCACGATTTAAGGCAGTGATTAAAAATGTCAACAGACAATTACCTAGAGGATTGTCAATTTCTAGCGATGAGCTTTGGGTAGCTTATCGCGAATCCACAGTCACGGTGGTGGCACTGGAACATCATTTCAGGATCTTCATTCATGTCCCTGTCTTCGAACATGCCCAACAGTATAAACTGTTCCAGATCATCAACCTGCCGAAGGCCGCGGGTAATGGAACGCATAGTGTCAGCTTTAGCAACTTACCAAACTTTCTTGCAGTAGCAGCTGGCATCGAAAAATTCCTGGAATTTTCCAAGGATGAAATCCGGGAGTGAAGTAAAATAGGCCGACCGTTATGTAAATTCCATACGGGCATCAGCAAACGGAATGCTTGCAAGTCCTGTGCCACATCAGCCTTTATGAACAATGTACCTGGAATCAAGGCGCAGTGCCGGAAGAAATTTTCAGATTGGCGAGGTCCAGAAGTCGTATACATTGGAGCAAATCAATGGGCATTCTCGGACACGAAACCACACGACATAGTATTTTCATGCCCATCTGTTGTTGGAAAACCGCCCATAAGAACAGTAACATTACCAGCAGTTGCAATATTTGAAGTACCTTTGGGTTGTACGGCGAGAACAGAAGATTGGGTCTTCCCAGCCAGCATGGAAGAAAACATAGAAGCCCCATACCTGCAAGCGGCTGTGCTGCCATCTGTCAACGTTTTTTTCTCAGGACCCAACCAGTAAGAGCAGCAGGAAGCACTTCATCATCGAAATCCCGCTGAGAACACGAGTTCGATAGACATCATTAGTGAATTACTCCAACGCAATGACTGCGCCAGGTTGGCAGCTGAAATGACGGGGAAAAAAATTCAAAACCTCGGAACCGAAGTAAATAAACAGATTGAGATATCTTCTGCCCGATATCCATATGAATTAATAATAGTAGCTTTAGTATTGAGAATGGGAATAATATTTTTTGAGTATAAATTTTACCTACTTAGTGAAAGATTTGCTGCTGACGAAGGTAACACACTGTAAATCTGCAAGGCATACTTAAACTCAAATACTGGTAGATGAATGAATAATCAAACGTTGCCGTTAGCCAACGCTGCCTCCACCCTGGCCTCATGGTACACTATCGAGCCATTTTCTCTTTGCAATGCTCGTGTCAGTCCCCAGCCTTGGGACAAGGCTTGTCGAACTGAATCCAGCGCTTTAACCTTTACATTTGGAGGCAAAGGAGTGGTGACAGTCTCCCTATAGCTGCATCTTCTAAGCCGGTTTGCCAGCCGTGCAAGACGTCAGTCGTCCAATCCAGCGCCCTATTTGCCTTCTTTACAGACCTCGTTCCCTTCTGTAGGAAGAGTAACTCTCTTGCAAGGTGGGTCCAGCTGTCATTGAAGACTTTCCCCATGGCCACATTTCACAGGGCACCTGCTCCTAGAGAACGTGTACCACTACCAGACCTTTCTTGTCAACTGACTTGAGCCTTGAGTGCACTGATTCCAGGTCCTTTTTCGTAACGGTCCCGAAGAGCCAGTTAAGCAGCTGGCCACCTCCATCAAACAGCCTACGCTTCCGCCTGGTTCCATCGACTTTAAGAGCTCGTTCCAACTCCTGAATTTCCTGCCTCCGGCTCTCCGCTTTTGCCTTGATTTCCACCAAGTCACGTGCCAGACCTTCCAAACACGAGGTGACTTCCACAGTGAAATTCCCCATGATTGCTTTTTCAAACGCACGCGTCATATCGTTTACCAAAGCAGTGACAAGTTTAATTACTTCTTCAGCTCGAATAGTGGGCACGTCATAGATGACTACCCATTCCGATTCACCCAGGGCTCTCATCCACGTACATCGATAACATTGTTCTTAGCGTTTTCTTCTGTCTTTCAACCAGGCCGTTCGCTTGTAGATGGTAAGGCACTGTCATGCGATGTGACAGTCGCAACAGTGCCAACACTTCACGGGTGACTTCAGCCGTAAAACATTTCCCCTGGTCCGAGGTCAACTTCCGTGGAAATTCATGTCGTACCACTACGTCCTCGACGAAGAATTTTGCGATTTGTCGGGCCATGGCATCTGCCAAGGCCCTGGCTTCTACCCATTTCGTTAGGTAGTCCACCGCCACAACGATGTTTGTGTTCCCGTTTCGTGATCGCGGGAACAGACCAAGGACATCAATGCCGATACGCTCGAAGGGTCCCCCCACCTGCGTTATCTCCATCAGCCTCTTCTTCTTCCCTTGATCCGGCTTCCGGGTTTGGCAACTCTTGCAGCTTTGGACATAACGGGTAACCGCGCTGTCCATTTTAGGCCAATAAATTCTCTGCCAAGCTCTCTCCAGAGTCTTTGTTTTCCCCAGGTGCCAAGCCGTGGGTTCATCATGAATCCACGACAAAGCCTCGTTCCAACGTTCTGGTGGCACACAAAGCCCGAACCTGATTTTTCTCAGGTACAGCAAGTCCTCCTTCAGCATGAAGTTTCCGTAGTGGGTGGAGTAATTCTTGATCATTACTTGCTTGATCCATCACCACTGCCTCACCCGGTCTTGACCATCCGCCCAAGACCACGTATCCAAGCCTATGGCGGCGACTGGGATTGCGACCGCCTGCTCTTTCTCACCCCTTTTTTTGTATAAGTTAATGCGATAGGGTTTCTGCGTCCTCGTGCAAGCTTCCTTTCTTGTAGTGGATGGAAATGTCGTACTCTTGCTACGAAGTCTATCTCACAAGCCGGCCGATTAGCTCTTGCTTGGTCATCAGCCAACATAAGGCATGATGATCGATTTTTACCACAATTTTTGTACCCCAAATGTATGGCCGAAACTTCTTTACAGACCATACAATGGCGAGGCCCTCTTTTTCCGTTATCATGTAATTTCTCTCCGACTTGTTCAACACTCTGCTGACGAAACCACTTGGCATGGGATGCCCGTTTCTTGCTTGCATCAGTGCCAACTCTATGCCGTAATCACATGCATCAGGATGCACTTCGAAATTCTTTGAATAATCCGGATGAGCAAGCTGTGCTGCTTTAACCAGTGCAGTCTTCAGCTCGGCAAAACCGTTCCGTTCCGGGTCTCTCTAACGAGAAACCCCTTTACCTTCCATCACCGTGAGCGGGTACGCCAACTGGGCAAAGTTCGGAACAAACTTGAGGTAAAATGAGCAAATGCCTACAAAGCTCTTCACTCACCTCCTCTTTTCCTTTCCATTAGCATTAAGGTTCGGCCACGGGAACATTTCTATATCCATACAGTGCTCCTGATGAGGTTCTATTCCGGCTTTGCTTACCACGTGACCTAGCATCCACACACGCTCTTTCCCGAAAGTTACCGAAGGCACATTTTTTCCATCTTCAGCTTTAAATTAGCCTTTCGGAAGCACGACAAGACTTTTCCTAGTCTTTCCAAATGCTCTTTGGCATCTTTTCCAAACATGACCACGTCATCCATGTAGACCCGGCAGTCGGTCCACTTCAATCCTGCCAACACCATAGCTATTAGCCGTTGGAATGTCCCTGGAGCTGAGCATAGCCCAAACGGCATTACCCGGAACTGGTACAGGCCGTCCGGTGTAACGAAAGCTGTTTTCGGCTTATCAGCTTCCGCGACTGGCACCTGCCAGTACCCGCTCTGAAGGTATACAACACTAAACAGAGCCGCTTCCTCCAATTTGGGTAGTGCATCGTCTATGCGCGGGAGTGGGTTAACATCTTTCATTGTCACTTCATTCAGCCGCCTGTAGTCAATGCAAAATCGCCACTTCCCGTCCTTTTTTTTCACCAGGACGATGGGCGATGACCACGGGCATTGAGCAGGCTCTATAACTTCCTGCTTAAGCATCTTGTTGACCTCATCCTTAATCAATTCCCGCTCCCTGCATGCACGTCTCCTTGGCAGTTGTTTAATCGGTGCCGTCCCTTCCGTTGGGATAGCATGTTCAAGCACAGTGCACTGGCCCAAACAATCACCGTTGCCAGCAAACACATCCTGGAACTCTATCAGCAGCTCAATTTGGTCGTTTCGATCTTGCGCCGCTAAGGTTGACGCCACACATTGATCGAATGCCGCTGGCTCACGCGATTTTCCCGACCAGCCCCTCACTTCCCCAGCTGCATCCCTCCCCTCACCAACTTCCAGAGAGAGATTACTGGTCTGGTCGATGAGTACTAGGTGACCGATGGATGTTCCCTCTACGATCATATGATCCGCATGATCGACGTTCATCACGTGAACCACTGCATCCTTCTTCGAGCAGTCGATCAGCGCGTGACCCGCCGACAGTCCACTATTCTGCAGCAGTTTATTCGACGGTCTGAGTAACATAATCGTGGTATTTCCTCCCGACTCAGGGATTGACACTTTCACTGGCACCGCACTGCTTTTCAGGACCGTCACCCGCACCATAGCGGTCACTTTTCTCACTGTTTCGTTCCCATTGCTTGCTTCCATGTGAATTGCGCCGAGTTCCACTATTGGCGGATCGCTAAAACAAATTTTTTGCTCTCGAAACAGCTTTACTAGATTTCTCCCCATGATAAATTCTGGTCCAAACGTCTTTAGGACCAAGGCTTCACCCTCCACAGACACATTTTTATTCGTGACCGTTAACGAAACCTTTTCCTTCGGGTTAATCGGTTGTCCATCAGCCGTCACGAACATCGGTCCTTCCCACGAGACTATTTTCAACTTCAATTTACTCGCCAATGATGGCGAAATAACTGAAATTATTGCTCCCGTGTCCACCAAGGTATCGACCGGTCGTCCACCTATCAAAATTTCTTCGGTCCGCTGACGATCACCATTGGTGACTCCCGTAGTCTGGTCTCCGCCAATCACCGCGCAGGCCGCCTTAGGCTCCTCCTCCTCCTCCTCGGACCAACGATTATGGCGACCAATCCTTTCAAACCGGTCTATTTACTCAATTGCGTTTTCCTTTGGTGTGCCCCGGAACTTTTCCGGCTCCTTGTAGTGAAACATTGGGCATTCCGCCATGTCTTCCTCCTCTTCCAAAAACGGGCCCCACTCGAGTTCAGGATCCTCCAGAAACTGTCGGCTTGGCGATCCTCCGACGCTGAATCCACCGCGTCCCTGTCTCGTTTTCCAGACACCCCTCACAGCGAACGCCTACCCGAGTTAAAACATGTACCTGATCAGTAAACAACGCAGGAGCATCTCCACCATGTAACAGATTCACTGGGTTTAAGGGATTTATTCAGTCATAGACAGCTTACACGACACACACACACACAGCATTACACAGTGACAGCACTAACAGCACTAACAACTAGTCTGAATCACTATATTGGACTGACCCTCTGTTCGGTCATAGACGGACTTTTGAGTCCTCTGACATCCGGCAAGAGTGGCAAGGACCATTGACATCGCAAATTTGCATCTCTTAGCATCCGGCGTTTCTCACTACGCCATTAAAAAAAACATTTCTAAAGTTTCACATTCATTTTAAACCAAAGATAAACATGAACCTATATGATACAAATCCCAATACTTGTGTGTCTGCGTAAAATGTTATTTCCTCTATGTTATGGACTACGGTAGCATGGATAGATGAAGGTTGCGCTTGATGAAACTTAGATGCAACTCGATACACGGTTTGCTGCATCGCCGTATAACACCAAGGCCTACTTAATGGTTAAGGCCTGTTATCTTGAATAGCTATGTAGGGCTCGGTTCCGATTACTTGAGAACCAACTTACTACTAGAATGTACTGGCGCAACACACACATTAAATTTACTTTTTAAGTTTTTCTTTTTGCTTAGCGCCAGTATCTTCCGGTAGTAAGATGGTTCTCGGGTAATCGGGGCCGAGCCCTACTCCTATGGCGGCAAAGCGTTGCCCAGCGGGAGCCTGAGAAAAAAAATGGATTACGACTGCACCATCTGGCGCTCACATTGTTACCTCGTTGGTAACCTTAACCATCCAAAAACAAATTTAACACTTGTAATAGTTACATATAGAGGAAGTGACTGACGCGTACCTCTCCTCCTATTTTGCGAACACTCTCTTGCGGCTTCCGCCATGTTTGGGTCCCTCAGTTGTTCCCTCTATGTAATTCATATGGGACAAAATAGGGTATCGAAACAATATTAATATTGAATTAACAGCAGAATACCGTCAACAATTTTAGTTTAAAGGTAAAAGTGAATGAGCTACATTTAAATATCAAATTTAATGGTATTTACTTTTAGAAAACAGCTACATTTAAATATTAACGCGAATGTTTACATTCTTTATCTTCACAGGACACAGACCCTGGGTATCATGATAAATATTTCCAAGTTTGACTTAAAAGATTATGGGTTGAGCACTATCTGATCTGATAAGTTATCTGATTGTGTGAAACCTTCCTATTAAGTTTTAATCAAC
Organism: Daphnia magna; assembly: GCF_020631705.1. Taxonomy (NCBI): domain Eukaryota; kingdom Metazoa; phylum Arthropoda; class Branchiopoda; order Diplostraca; family Daphniidae; genus Daphnia; species Daphnia magna. The sequence continues at coordinate 4,625,444 of NC_059188.1, forward strand.
GTTCCTTTAAAACACCGAGTTCCAGTTCTTTGAGCTCAGACTTAATACTGCGTCACCTGGGAAGGCTTTTTGTTCTTTAACCCGATATTCGCTGGAACTCTGAATATTTTGCTTGTTCCTCCTTTTATTGCTTACTGAAAAAAAAAACTTGATCAATGAAGAAATTGTTTGAAGAGTTTAACATTGATTTTATCACCCCTAACGAAGAACAATTTTTAAAGGAATACCTCACTGTAATGAAGCCTATTTGTGAGGCAATGGATGTTGTTGCTCACGTCCACGTGCAATGGAACGTGACAACAGAAATGAGGGATGAAGGATGAAAAAATGACGATAAAAAAAATGACTAAGGGGAAAAAAACGAACGGCTTTATTTTCGTTTGGAAAAAGATGGGGGAAAAAATGAGAAAGAGAGAGAGCTGGGTTTAGTATACTTCGCTACTTGATTGATACTTGATTTTTACTCAGAGGGGCAAGGGCTTACTTAAAACTTAAACACAAATAAGAAGGCCCTTGCCACCTACAATCCTGCCCGTGAGGGCAGCACTGTAAGTTACAGCAGGCCCACCAGTTCACAGGTACTAAACAAACAAAACCAAACTCCAAAAGGGAAACAGAAAAAAAACAAGACCGAAAAGGCAAAACAAAAAACAGAAAAGAAGGCAAACTCAAGAATCGCCACTGGCAAACGCCCACGTCCACTTCTACTCCGGGATGACTTCTTGATAGGCCCGTCGGCGTGCACACAGGATCTGTTGGTGATCAGGGGAGTCGCACATTGCGCAATGCCGCGGATGGGGGCAATCAGCAAGTTTTAAGTGCCCAGCTACCGACAACGGCAGGAAACATCCGAAGCAGCGGTGTTGGGCAAACAGCAACTCCAATCGCTCCCGGTTGGTCCTCAACATAAAATTGTCACATTCTGAGATTTTACGACCGCACGCCCACATACCAGGCTTTCCAAGGTGGGTCCTCAGAAAGCAGAGGATGGACGGGGTATGCTGGGACGCGACAAACCGCAGGGCGTCCGGTTGGGAAACGGGTTTGGAAGCTGCCTTCTCGCGTTCTTTACGTAAGAGGGAACCAACGTAACTGCTAAGCCGGGTTTCCCGTTCAGAAAGGAAGTGAACGTGCACGTTTTTCAGATCCTTTGCGTTTTTCTCCAGCTCCTCGTCGAGTTTGACAACGGCCTTTTGGTGGATTAGAACCACGTCGGGCCTTCAAAAGATCTTGCCGAAGTAGCTGAAGGTTACTCGCACACTCATCTTCACGTTCACGGGACTAATTCAGTTTTTCTTTCACCGATGCAGCAGATGGAGGTGGATTCTCGGCCATTATGCACGTTGAGAAAGGGAGGTCACTTTAACGTGTGCTCACTACAAGTTCAAGGGAAAAACTGTCGTCTGCTAGTCTGGATAAAACTTAACAGTTTCCCTAAGAAAAGTAGGCGACCTGAATTTTGCCTTTGCCCTTTGAACTGGATACAGATGGCGTTGCTGTCGGAAAATTTTACACCGTTCTTGCAGTGACCTCTACGATGTTTACATTGGGGATTACATATTTTTTTACAGTTTTACATATGACTTTATACCAATTTTACATTTTACGATTTCGACATTTGACAATTTTTGACAACTTGTACCTTAATTTAAATTTGATACAGAGAATTTTAACTTTTATACAAGAATTTACTATTTACATTACATTTTTTTACTTCACGACACCGATTTTGACTCAGACTGCCCGATATTTTCGTTTTTTGCGTAAACGTCCTGCTCTTTGGCCGTAGCCATAATACAGAGCCTAGTCACTGAACGAATACAGAGGTTTTTGTGGTTGCTGATCTGGACTTTTACCACTCTAACAACGTTATCCGATTCACTGGGAAGAACTTCAATCACTTTTGCTAATGGCCACTGTCCACGTAGGGTATTCGGTTCGATGACGAGTACCAGGTCCCTGATGGTAACGTTAGGCCGATTTTCAGTCCATTTTCTTCTTTCCGTCAGGTGTTGAACGTATTCACGTAACCACCTGTTCCAAAAATGTTGGAGGATGGCCTGACTTTGAAGAAACTGCTTTGCTGTGACGTCTAAGTACTCTGCATCTGTCAGTTTTAGCAGAACGTATGGAAGGGCTCCTCCATGTAGAAAGTGATTCGGTGTTAACGGATCGGGATCATCGGGATCCATGCTGAGGTTCGTAAGTGGCCGAGCGTTTAAGAGGGCTGCTACTTCTGCGATTACCGTTCGTAGGACCCAATCGGTAACTAAGCGATTTCCGACGCTGAATTTTATGGCCCGTTTGCACGATTGCACGATTCTCTCCTAAACTCCACCAAAATGTGGTCCGTGAAGGGGAGGGAAATGCCACTTGATTTGTTGACACGCCATCTTTGACTGCAGCTCTTGGTGTTGATTCACCAGTTCCGTTAGAGACTGGTGAAGTTCCTGTTCTCCAGCGACGAGATTGGTACCATTAACACTACACATTACTGTGTAAAACAAAGAAAAAATTTCTTGATACTAAAACCTTCGGATACTTCTAAGTGGATGGCTCTTGTTGTTAGGCACGTGAACAGACAGACACATTGTTTTTTATGTCTACGCCCTCTTCCACCAACTCGCACTATAAGGGGGCCGTAGTAATCGACTCCCGTGTAGGTGAAAGGTGGAAGATAGGGAGTAAGCCGGTGAACTGGTAACGATGCCATGAGTGGCGGAATGTGTTTAGATGATCTCCGCTTGCAAGGCCAGCAGGAGTTGACAACCGTTTTGATGACGTTACGTCCAGAGATAATATAAAGTAACGTGTACGTAAATCCGGCAGCAATCTTTCAGATTTGATGTGGAGATTCCGCGTGTGATGATCTCATACAATCCGCTACGTCATGAGTTGATCAGGTGGAAGCTTGATGGGATGCTTTGTGGAATAATCAACTGGAGCCTGCAGTATACGTCCGCCTACACGTAGCTGTCCTGTTTCATCCAGGAAAGGGCTGAACGTGCGTAGTTTCGATATCAGAGGCAGCTCCAGGCTCTTTCTTAAAACAAAGATTTCTTCCACAAATGACAGTTCTTGAGTACGTTTAATTCAGAGTGTAAGGGCCGTTGAAATTTCTTCGGCCGTCAAATCTCCCACGGTTGGCTTGCAAATTCCCATCCTTGCTCTGGCGTTGGTCGCTAGCCTCCTGCACCAATCGATAGCTCTTTGGATCTTCAGTAAGCTGGAATATCTTCTTACACAGTCATCAATCGGGTGATTTTCGTCTTCCGTTTTGACGGCGAAGCGATCTCTTCCCAAATATCCCACTCCGACGGATCGAGTTTCAGGAACGATGGACCTTCGTGGAATTTCACCAACTCGTCGACGTTCTTCGGGTCGATGCCACGACTACACAGGTCCGCGGGATTGTTAATTCCAGAAACGTGACGCCATTTTCTTCGATTTGTGTTCCAGAGAATGTTGCCAATCCGATTGTTCACGAAGGTTTCAAAACGACAAGGGCGAGAATGGATCTGTAAAGGAGTACACGACGTTGTCATGTTGTCTCCAATACGGAAAAGTTAAATTTAATGCGGCGTCTTTACTCACAATGTCTTGTATACTTAGCAAGCATAAAACAACACGCACGCAATAAATAAAAAGCCGTGTATTATAAACCGATTTGCAACAGGTACCCGTAGAATAATTTAAAAAGCTCGTAAATCGAGGAAAGAAGACTCATGACACTTAAAGGTTACCAATTGGTACTAACTTCAAGGCATAGACGTAATAAAGTAATAGTCAGACAGCTACTTAGTGATTACTTAAAGGGTACTTAATCTACGGGTTGCAAGAGTTACGGTAGCGGGCTCGGCGGGAGAGCGACAGAGGCCTAAGTTGGCACACGGAACAGGCAGAGTAGATCTGACTGACTTTTGGGAGTTTGCGGTGGCTTTTTATATGTTAGTCATCATCCCGTGGGGGACATACGGGATAATGTTAAGGTATAGGAGGACAAAATCGGGTGGTATCGGGCGATTTTGGACGTCACGAAGAGGTATAGGCGGAGAAATTCAAGCGGTATTGGGCGAATTTGGATGATTGTTAAAAATAGGCCGGGCAGTTTCGGGCAATTCCCAACAGACAAAATATATCTATTTTTAGCCACGGCAGGTTAAGGCCGTTTTGGGCGGCTTTTGACAAATCGTAATAGTTTTTATTTATAACGGGCGTGCCGAGACTTGTTCTCTCCGTTTGTTATATTTTCTAGAAAGTCTAATAACTAGGTCAACTAGTAGGGTATCAAGTTAAGGAGAGTTTAAGAAATAAGGTCTTAGTCTAATTAGGCAAAAGAAAGAGGCAAGAAGGGGTTTCGCTTGGCGTTTCGTTACAGATCCAACGTAAGACGGTTTGAGAGTCGGTGTGGAAAGTGACTTCACGTAAATGATATTCGAGCTCTCGACAGATTACTTATATTAAAGCCTTCTACAGCAGCCTGCAACTTCAATCTTGAGATCGTGAGTCCTTTTACTGGTGTTACGTGAGTTTTAGCCATGACGAAGGATACGTTGATCGATTGGTCCTAAAAGATGAAACGGAAAGACGCCACAGCTCCAAATACTTTTGTGCTCGCATCCGTGAATACATGGAGGTGATGTTGCGTCCAACGTCCACGTTGATGTCGAAAACATCTTGGCACCGTCAGCAACTCCAGGGGCTCCAGATGATCGTACCAGTAATGGAAACCTTGGCCCAATTCTTCGGGGAAGGGGTCATCCCAGCGGATTCTTTTCTCGTACTTCCAGATGTCTTGCAGAAGTGACTTCAATGGGAAAACAACAGGAGCGATGAGTCCCAACGGGTCGTAGACACAGGAGAGAATACTAAAGAAATTCCTTTTAGTGAGAACGTCATGGCTGGGCTGCTTCCGTATCTTGAACGTTAGCATTTCCGTTTCCCCGTTTCACATTACTCCAAGTGTTCGCTTGATGGGTAACTTTTCCAAATCAAGGTTCAGTGTTGGTGAGGCCAGACCGAACTCCCGTAGAGCTGATATCTCCTTCCTTGATGAGGACGTCCACTTTTTCAGGTTGAAACCGCCAAGTTGTAAGAGTTTCTTCATTTGGCGGGCCCATTTTACTGCCCCGTCTTCGGAATCGAAGGAGTCGAGGTAGTTGTCAACGTAGAAGTTTCTTCGGACGCTATATACTGCCTCTGGATACTGGTCACGATGATCGTCGGCAGTCTGATTGAGGGCAAAGATACAGGTCGTTGGGGAAGATACTGATCCAAAGACGTGGACTGCCATTCGGTACGTTAACGGTGCTTGATTACTGCAGGGCGTCCGGTACACAAAATGGTAGGCTGCCTGATCTTCTACTGGGTTCTTCACCTGGTGAAACATCTTCTCGATATCCGCGCCAACTGGTACCAGGTTCCTTCGGAAGCGTAGTAGGAGACCGAACAGGCTAGCGAGAAGATTGGGTCCGCGTAACAGGTTTTGGTTGATAGACGTTCCTCCATACTCGGCGGCTCCGTCGAATACAACTCGAACTTTGGTCGTAGAGCTGGATGGGCTTACGACCCCGTGGTGCGGTAAATACCACGCTCTTCTTGACTCCTACTGCAACTCTTCGGTCGTGAGGAGTCTGGCGTGATCCAGGCCGATGTACTCCTTAACAACTGCATCATACTCCTGGGCGAAGTCTCCATCTCGCTGAAATCGCCTCTCCAGAGAATACAGTCTCTTCAATGCAGTTGCCCCATTGTCCGGAAGGTTTACGTTGTCAGTCTTCCACATTATGTCGACTTGATACCGATTGCCAACATTCTTTACTGTTGACTCGAGGATACGTTTTCCACGTAGATCGTCTTCGGAGAGAACAGGCTGCTCCATGTCTACGTCTTTCGCCTCCAGCTGCCAGAACCTTTTGACTAACTCGTTGAGGTCTTCGGGTCGTTCCTCTGGTACTATATGGGCGATGAACGGACGTCCATCTTGTGGCGGGCCCGTTTGACCACCCAGGCACCATCAAAACGGTGTTTTGAAAGCGATAGGCCCAATTGTTCCAGCCGGCGGCTTGACGGAATCCATGTTGTGGTGGGCCTCTGCTACGTCGAGTCCAATCAATACACCGTCTTCGGGTTGTACGTTCGGGACATCAAGACCACGTAAGTGTGTCCAGGACTCCATTTGACGAGGGTTGATTGGGGGGTTCGGTGTCACCTTCAAATTGTCGACGGCATAGGCGTGTTTAACTTCAAACCAGCTTGTTCCATCGACGAACGAGAGGGAGAAATCCACAACGGCAGCTTGGACGTTTGATGTGGCTCCATCATAGAAAACAACGTTGATGCGTTTAGGCTGGCCAAAGAGTCCCAACTTCTTTACTATATCTCTCCTGATCAGTGTGGTGTCGCTTCCGGTATCCAGGAATCCGAAAGTGTCGACCCATCTTGCACCGACGCTAATACGAACGATCTTGAAACGTACAAGTCGCTTTATCGTTTACTTCTGAGTTAGTGTCCCAAGGAATGCAGTCGATGTAGACGGTGATGGAGGTGGTGGATCCGTTTGTTTCCTCAGTGGGATGAATTCGGATCTGTGAAGCAGGGGATGGTGTCTTGAACCAGCGCATCTACCAATGGTACGTTTGATGTCTCTGGAACGCTTCCTGCGTTCGTGCTTGCCGGTGAGGCATAGTAGACACCATCCGGACTTAAATACAACCTCAGCCCGTTTCGTGGGCATGAAAGACATAAACACGTTACAGCTGGCCAAGTTGTGAGCCCTGCCGTTACAAGTGAGGCACCTCTACTGGTCAGTCTTTTCGGCTGCTTTCTCCTCCGTCTTCGGTCGCCTTTCCTTGGGAGCAGCTAGCGGAGGTGAGGATGCCGTTACTTTAGAGCCTTTCTCTGTCGAAACGTGTCCAATGGTTGACGTGTGAGAAGAGTTTGGTCTCTTGACTGGCTTCTTCTCATCAAACCATACTGATTTGGACGTCGACGTGTTCAGAGACTCGTGTACGTTTTTACCATGTTGTTTACTCATGGATTTTACTGTTACCCAGTCGTCCAGGTATAGAACGTTCAATTCTGCACCTGGCTTTTTTCTCTTCTCGTTCCACTTCTCCTACAGGTATGTCGTTAGTTTTGCTTCTATGGCCATCATGGTAGTACGGCTGTGAAGTTCATGCACGTTTCTCGATTGTGAAAGGGCTACCACTGCTCCGTGCAACCAGTTGGCGAAGGTCTTGAGGCTCGCAGCATCTTGGCTCTTCAAAGGTGGAATCTGCAGCAGGTCGTCGAAATATGTCTGGTCCATGACTTCGGTGCGGCCGTAGACTGCGTCGAGACCATCCCACACCACGGAGTACATGGTTCCATTAGCAAGGCACTCACCTTGCTGGACCTGGATGTGCAGGTCTAGCTGGCTGGTTGGTCTGGTAAGATCGGTTGGAACCGACCGAGTAGACCTCTTCTGCGATAACGTTGTGCTAATCGTGACGTCTGAAGCCGACAACCCAATAGAACTGACTGATTGACGACGTGGCATACCTAATGGCGATGTTGAGGATTTCCACGTGTTCGGTGTAAAATTTAACCTCCCATTTTTCACATGCTTGACGTTGTGGATCCGTAATATCGGGCAGACTGTCCATATACTTGTGATGAAGATCTTTGACGTCTTCGTATATACGAATTAATTCGTCTCGCCATGCTGCAACTTGAAACTTCTTGAGTCTGACGGCTTCCATCTTGTGATCTGCCACTGCTTTTCTGAGCTGATTCGTTAACTTCGTGTGGGCCGCCTTTCTTCTCCTCCGTTTCTGCTAGAGATCGTTATCTGGGAACAGGGGGCCTTCATTCAACAAGCAACAATAGAACCGCGCACAGGCCGGTTCTATAACTGGACCGGCACTGTAATACTTCATTAGCAATCGTGACTAATGGTATGATTCATGTAATTAAATTTCTGATTTCATCAGATTAAAAAAACTGTTTTCCGGTAACGAATTAAGGTAAGCAACAATTCTTACCCTATGTTAAAATTTTTATGGCTGGAAAACAAATAAGAAATCCAACGAGCCAAGTTTTTATTTACTTGCGACATAGCTCGGAATCGTAAGTTACTTATCTCAAGTCCCGAAAAAAGAAAAAAAATGACTTTTTCTCTTCAACTACGAAGAAAAAAAGTAAACAGAACACCGATGATGAAATTGATAAATACATCAAGTTCAGCCAGGGGGTAATTTACCAATTTTATTGCGAAATGCTTTTCGCCTAGACCCTAAGTGTGATTTTAAAGCCCAATGATGAATTTTAATTCTGTACAAACATCGTTTGTGTCGTCGCACGATTGTAAAATCGATTGAACGTCGCTTCTTTTGACCATCTTCCGGCTTGCAAGATTGCCTCCACCGGAATGACCGCACTGACCCTTTTCGAAGCGGCAGCGCCTCTTGTGGAAAGCACTCCAAAACACCGAGTGTTGTTGCCGGCTTTTTGCAAGAACGATTTAACCCAGCGGCTCACTGTGCTAGTGAGACCGGCCTATGGGGTGCGATGAGCGCAACAATTAGTTTTCCTTCGTCCACCTCGAATCTATACTGGCTCGTACGCTCTTCCTCACTGCTGTAAAACGGCTTGCACCGTATTCTTAGCCTGCATAACCGTTTCTCCCTCTCCGAGAAAACACTTTTTAGTGTAAGAGTCAAACAGAGATGGTGCAACATCCATGATTTTAAGCTGGGTCTGGATGAGTGCTTCTTCCGAAGCATTCACCGCTTTCACCCGATCCTTGTCCTTTGCGTGCCTCAACACAAAGCCGTCGAGCCTAGGCAGCTCAATCGAGAAAGCCGGGTCTTCAAACTCGAGCTCAAATTTCTTTGAGATTGCTATCGAATCGTCTGTCGACAAGCCAATCGTTAGACAGGCCCAAAATCTCGTCTGATATCGCTAAGGAATAAAAGCCGTCACTTCCCCTGATTCACTGGCTTCTTTGGATGAACTTGCCACGGCCACCACGCCCGTTGGTTTTAGTGTTTTCCCTTTCGACTTAGACACGACGGCAGGGGTTTTGGGACTACGCTCCTTTGGTAGCCATGGACGGTCCACTAGCTTTGAACCCCCATCGTCCAACTCTTCCTCCTCTGTGTAGTCCTCTAATTCTAAATACTCGCCTTCCTCTTCGTCTTCCTCCTGCCTACGCTCCCGTTTCTCTCTTTCATCCAGGTCTCTTAGCTTTCTAAAACGAACGTAGGCTTTCTCCTCGTTTCGGTAGTCTACTGGAATCTTGGCGCAACTCGCCCGTTCACTCTCACGCCCCCTCGGTCGATCCACCGAATTATTCCGCTGATAAAACTGGTCTTAGTGAAGAAACTGGTCACATGAAGGTACGTTAAACGAAGGCGGTGGAATATTAAACGATTGCGGCGGAGCGTTAAACGGGGGTGAGGGATCCCATTCTCGATAGCTTCGAAGAGGTGACCTTTCTCTACCTGGATAATCAAAGTGATAGTCACGGTCGCGAGGTTGACCATCCCAATTGCGTGAACGATTTGCCAAATCTCTAGCGTCTTGTTCAGTGATACGATAACCTACGGCCCGTGGGTCCATTCTCTGGTGCCTATGCCAACCATATAAATCCCTAGGGCCTGACATTCTGAAATTCTGACTGTACTGTCCGCGAGCTGAAAAAGGTCTGAATAGTAAAGGGCGTGTGAAGGTCAGAAAAAGGGGCAGCACACCCCACCCCCTCTTTTTGTTTCTTAAAAAAAGCTGAATCAATTAAGTCTACACCCTTAGGGTCTAGGCGAAAAGCAGTTCGCAATACAATTTAGATCAACTCAATGAATTTCCAAAAATCGCATTGATTTACAAGTAAGCTTTTATTTAGAATTTAAAAAATTTTTCGTCTTCATTTATTTCATAAGTATATACTATCGTTGAATACAGGCATTCAGATTTTAAGAAATGAAACTATGTGGAAAAAATAATTTTACATCGCTAGATGGCAGGTCAAAATAAGCGGTAAAATGAGCAGGGGGAAATGAGTGGCACACACCTCAACGACGTTTGAGCTTGTGTTGCGGCGAATATTGTCTATTGATTTCCACGATCCAGCAACCCTCCCATTCCTCTCTTATCCCTCTTTTGTTTCTTTCTCTTGTTAACCCGGTTAATGTTCGTCTAAAACACGCCTGCTTTGTCTGGCTTCACTCACTTCTGGTTTTGTTCTGACGGGTTACTATCTCAATACAAGTTATCAGCTCCTGATTTTTAGCTCTAGCAAAGCTCCCGAACAGCTTGAGCGGCGCACAGCTCAACTATGTTGAAAATAAGTGGACGATAACCTTGGGTGGAACAGTGTTGCCCGTTACAAATGCGACAGTGTATGCGAGAGTGTATTTAATATCCATAATTTGGGCTTTAATTCGTTTCTTTGCCGCGAAGAATTCTCATGTGCGTTAAGAAATCTTTTTTTAAAATTTGAATTAGGTGACACGATTTAATTTGTTAACATAAGATCTATTTTTCAGATAGAACAACGAGAATTTTACCAGGAGCAAATGTGGAAATTTGAGAAGTTTCTGTTCTAATCGTTGTTAAACGCTGTTTATGAACGCCAGCCTGCATTGAACATTAAGAATTGTTCGTGTTAATAGTGTGCTCGTTTTCCAGAAAATCGATTGCTAGCGGATCTACGAGAATAGAACAATAAAAGTAATAAACAATAGCTTTTGATTTCTGATTAGTATTGGTTCAATACCGTAGTCCAGAGCTGAAAACTTTGTAGCAGAAACATGAGGAATAAGTTTTGTACCAAGATTTGTTCCTCTATCTTCTACGTTATTCACAAATTCTAGAGCTGAGCTTATGCAAATGAAACAACCATATAATTAAGAAATGTGTATGTATATTGTGCAATGGTGTTTTGAGAACTAAATTTCAATGTTTGCTGCAGATGCATAGATGCAATCACAGTAATTATGTATTTTATTTTATGCACTAAAATTCTGTTAAAATGAATAAACAAGTAATAGAAATTGTAACACGTTGTATTATAACGGTTGTATTATGCAGTCTTTTATTTATTACCCGTATGTACAGTGGTCTTAGTTTTTGCTAAATTTATGTCTCGGAACCGTTTTGACTCACAATGAAACCGAATTTTGATGTATTTTATTATTAAAAATTGGAAATACTTCGGGATGAACTTCACATGAAAGGATGATCAAATTTAAAACCCAATTTGGTCAATATCTTGCTCAAAAGCATCTCGGACATAGATGTGATCTTAATTTGAAAAATACCTATGTACTAACGATTTAACTTTTTTAAAACATTCAAACATTTGATACTTGCTAGTTTTAAATAACCATAAGTTCGTGAAAGGGTGTAATTAGCTAGCGCAAAGCTCTCTGGCAATTGTATCTCTTCTGTTTATTTACAACATTCCAAAACTTGATGTTTGAAATAGTCTATGACAAAAATATTCTGAGTTAAGTGACAACGTAAGCAATATTGCAGGATGTATTCCCCAATTTTGCGGCAACTAGGGGCGCGGGTATGCGCCATTCTTTGTGAGATTTCGCGCATTTAGAGACAAAGGCTACCTAAATTTGCATGATTTTCAAGTAGAAAAACAACGCGTTCCTAGTTGCCGCATGTGTAACTATTTTTCTGACGGGAAAAAATCAGAAAATGACACATAGCCTGCCACGGAAAAATGAATTACTAAAAAGGGATTTAAGTTTAAGCATAACAAGTGGCCGGAAGGAGTAGATTACGTATTTGTACACATAAAAAGCCTAGTTAGCCTTTGATAGTATTATATTTGGTATATTTTAAAAAATAATAAAGAAGACACGTAGTGCCATAAGAAAGCACGGCGGAAAAACTCGCGTTCGGATACTTGTGCACTGATATGCCGGCCAGCGGCTACAAGTCATAACAATTTAAAAAAAATTTGTTTAGATACCTTCATCTATTATTAGGTCACAAAATTATTTTCATTGACTTAGGTGGATTTTTTAACCCTCTTTTTCTCAATCGCGCTAAGCGCGCTCCGTCATTTGAACCCATGCTAAAATGGTCCGAAAACGCGATGTGTTCGGATACGTTTGGCACCTACTGTATATGGTTGAGGAAGAACTACGGCAATTTGTTTTTCTAATTTGCTATCAGGACAAGAGGTTCTTGAAACTTGTATGATTCCATTACTTAGTGGTATGAAACAATGTAGTTTATGTGTTCCCTTAATCGTAACAGATTTCTCAAATCTTGAAAGTAATTTTTCTGAGTTTACATCTATTTCACTTTGATTTACATAAAAAAATTTAATTCCCTCAATCGATTCAGACGCCCAAGATAAAAGATCGGATGGCCTTAATATTTGATTATCTATTGGTCTCTGAAGAGAAGCACGGCGAGCCAAGCGCTTTACGGTTCCCCCTATCCCGTCACACGCGTTTTTTCCGTGGCAAGTTGCCCAAAAATGCCATTCAGCCATTATTCCGAAATCATTTTTAAACATTGACAAGTTGGCAAAATGATACTTGTTTTTGCAGTGCGCAGGGCCCCTGTCACTAAAAAATATAATTTTTGACAAATTAGGCATGGTTAGCTTCTACCAACAATTTAATAAAACAATTAACGGCAGTGGCGTCGTGTTTCCAGCAATCTGAGATAACGCAATAGCTCTTATTTTTTTTCTCACCATTAATTATATAGTATATTACAAATGGGTGAAGTGTAGCCATGACGTTAGTCCAATGAGCCCCTTGAACTTCATCTTGCATCTGAAATGTAAAATTTTCAGCGCACTCAAGAATTACTACGCACTCCGATTTCATTATGTTCTCTTTTGATGACTTATAGAAAGCAGCTTGGACTTTTGCCGTAAAATGATGAGCACATAGTCCTTGTAAAAGGCAAACCAATTTTGAAGCAAATTCAGGAACATTTTGAATTACTTTAACCATTGTGGTTCTGTCGACTGTTGTCCACTCGCTATAATCAATTTGTTCAAAATTTTCTATTTGCTGTAAAATATGTTCTTCTAGGGCTTCTGATGATGGGCATTTGGAGCACTTTTTTGCTTCATCGTTTTGAAACAGCATACATTGTTCATCACTTAGCGAACACACTAAGAAATTTATTTGTTCTTTGTATTTAAGTTCTTTGTAGTCTTCGATAATTCCACCGCCTTTTATCATCAGTTTTGGTCAAATTTTGGTGATGTATGCAAACGCAAACATTATGCGCACCACTCGAATTTACGGTGCGCACCCATTCTGGACGAAGAGAACAAAATTTTGATAATCCCACCTTAATTTCAGGATGTTGTTGCTGGAATACATAATGCGCCTCCTTAAGATTGAAAAGGAGAAGCCGTCTCGAGATTCGAACTTTTTCTCCATTTAAATTGATTCTCGTGCTCTTGTAAACCTTTACTCCTGGACACCAGCGGCTGATTTCTTCATCGAGGAAAATTTGGGTTATAATTTCCTTATGTTGTTCAGGTAGCGTTTGTCCTGATTTATTTGGTTTAGGACCAGCTAGTATTCCGAAGTCCTCCTTCAATGCGCGTGCAGATCTAACTATGAAATCTCCAACTTTAAAAAATTGTCCAACTTTTTCGCGGGACCATGAAGACGGCACTAAAGTGAGAAGCTTCTTTCGCTCACTAAATGATTTAGAAATCTTGATTTTCTCAGCCAAATCAGACAATAATCTATCATAGTCTAGAGAATGTTGTTCAATTTCAGATAGATTTTTCTTGAACGGCACAGAAACTTGTAGAGAACTTGATAAGTTGTTAATTACGGACGATCTGATTATATCTGCTTTTCGTTTGATTGCATTCTGCTTATGCGAAGAGTCTCGGTAATGTTTGTCTTTATTCCAGGGAGAAACTTGTAATGCCGCACAGACAGAAGAAACAACTGAAGTTGATGTTGTTGAGACATCGACTAGCATGTCTTGGCTTGAAAGTGGACTGGAATCAGGGCTCGTAACTTCGCTAAGTGGAGAAAAATCTAGATCTTGAACATCCACTGCATTAACTATGCTTTTTATTTCATGGTAACAAAGGTTGCAGAGCTTATCATCAATAACGAGGCTTAGATGGGCTAAACATGGCTTTTCCGATTGCCCTTTAGTAATTGAATTATTTCCTGTGCACACATGAATAATTTCAATTAATACTAGATATTTCTATTTATCCATGAAACTAATTAGCTTACCAATACAAGGAATTGGATGCTTATTAAAAGGGTCGCAACAGTTTGATTTCTGTTCATCAATTTTCCCCTGGACAAATATATTGCACCCAACACATAACAGCAATCCAGGAATCAGTTTAATGGTCTTACTTAGTTTTCTGGATTGACTTAAGGTTATAGTGCGTGAGCCTAAACCAATAAAAAAACGTTTATCACTGTACATTTATGCCATTTAAGAAATTTAAATTAACCTTTCTTATTTTTGATGGATGGCATTTATAAGGATCGCAACAGTTCTTTCCATGACCATCATGCAACTTAAAGTCCACTAAATAATAATCCTTGTGATATTTGCATATGGTAGAGTCACTTGATAGTTGGCCATGGTGTAGTTTTGCTCTCAATGTCAAAATTTCAATGACGTCTGGGGATAGAAGGAATAATTTTTTTTCATACAGTTCCTCATTCTCGTTCTTTTGAAAAACAGACACACTTTTTCCAACTAAAAACCCAACTGTACAGCTATTGGAAGCCATTATTCACTTAGAAACTGAGAGATAATGACACAAGCAGCTCTTTTACGTAACTTAGTTAAACAAAAAAACAGGGTTGGATGAAATTGAAATCAAATGAATACTAGAAATAATACATCTTTCATTTTTTTATATGTTATAGATAAGATATCATTCCGTTTATGATTAAAAAATGAAAGGGATCACGGAACAAGGTTTTCCACGAATAATTTTTAAAAAAGATCAATTTTGTGAAAATTTTGATTTTTTACGACTTTGATTGAAAAAATAGTAGTGATACGAAGCTTGGATGGCGATAAAAATTACTGGGATAGTATTTCGAACCCTATTCTACATTAATATGTAAAAAATATATATATATGTAGTGATAACACCCGATAACGTGATTTTGAAATCACGAAATATATCATACATAAATTAAGCGCGCTTGCTATCTAAAACAGCATCACATCCCCCAAACTATACATGTAAATTAAGTTTATGATTGACTTAGTTTATTTAATAAAAAAAATTCTTAATATCGCAGTAATTCCCACGGTAAAAATGATTATTAAACTATACCTAATTTAAGCGCGCTAAAAACTTTGAAAGCCTGTAACACGGGAACGGGTGATTTATTTTCAAAAAAATTTTGGATACTAACTAGTACAGTATATATCAACAATAAAACATAAAAAAATTGAAAATCGGCGAGATGACCGTCACTGTCATTGGTTAATTTCATATGGAATGACCCTTATTTGTATTTGTACCAGGCAGATGATAGTAGACGAAAAGAAAGACTAAATTTTTTTGAATACCCTCACGTGCGTTCCTAGTTTGTTTTCCTTCTTTTCAATCCCAGTAGTGTAAGTAAGCCAATATAGAATAAATTTTAGTTAACCTATTTACACTTTTTGTCAGTGTATTCGCATTGTCAAATCAAAATAAAATCAAAATCAAATCAAAGCCAAATCAAATAAGAATTATTGAACGATTTTATTTGGATTTGAAAAATTTGGTACAAGAGGGATATGATTTGGATTTCACTAAACTGTCTCCCAAAAAAACTAATCAGTCACCTTAAGAGCTGACTGATTAGGTCCGACTGTCGACTACTCATAAAAATAGTTATGCCAGTATCAGTGTGCAATATTCTTTTAGTTTTATAAGGTATGAATGGAACAGACTACACAGTCAACACATGTTCATCTAAATAATGAAATTTTAGTATGTGAGATCCAAGAAGCAGGAGAGGAAGAGGTTTTTCACGAGGTGGTGGTCGAAGTAGTCGTGGAAGAAAGGGTGCTCCTTCTTCTCGTCCACAACGTGCTAGTGAACTGAATTAGTAAGAGGACCAAAATATGATATTGGCGGAAGAAGAACATCGATTGCATCCTAGTGGTGAAACAGACTCTGAGAAGGGACATGATGACCATTCCATTACTAGAAAACTACTGGAAGATGCAATTTCAATTTCAGTGTTTGATCAGACTAGGGGGCCAAGTTGGAGACAATTAATCTGGAACAAATGGCATTTAACTAAGTCATTCAATACTACACTTGCTCAGTGTAAGCTCTGTGCTGAACAAGGCTATCATTCAGGAAGTAAAGAATCATGTTCCAATTTTTTATGTCACTGCAGATTAAGTCATGAAAATGAATTAAAAAAGAATATGAAGGAGATCCATCGAAACAGCCTTCATTGAATAAGTTTGTTTAATATGGAAAGAAATTGACTGACAAGAAACAAGAAGAGTTGGATTACTTGCTGGCCAAAATGATTTGCCGGGACAATTTTCCACTAACTATTGTTCAAAGAGAGGGATTCCGAAATTTTATTTCTCCATACCAGAGTACAAGATTCCGTCACATGATTAAGTTCGAGATACTTTAATCCCTCGTCTCTACGGCAGAGCTGTGGACGCAGTAACTAAGTTACTTTCAAAATCTAACATGTGTATGATAATGATGGACCTGTGGTCATCTAAATCCATGACGGGATTCATGGGAGTTTCTTGTTCATCCGTTACCTCCGACTATGTCTTTTTCACGTGTATTTTAACACTTAACTAAATGCCCAAGAACCATACTGTTTCGGCGATACTTGCCGAGTTTGAAATTGTGCTTGAGGAGTGGAACCTGAACAAGAAGGAAAATGTGTCGACTATCACATAATTCAAGATTGTTATATCAAACTAAAAAAAACGCAACGACATTGGATGAAAAAGTAATTCTTCAAGCGGCGAGAGATGTTCTTGTAAATTGCCATCGCACTGTTTGTATGAAACTGCAAAATTTTCAATTTGAATGATTCTAGAAGTTAACATATTTAACCGAAAAAGAACCATGATAGGTGAACAATCACAAGAGACCAACGACGACGAGAGGAGTAATATTGTGAAAATGAAAAACCTCACTCAACTCTAAAGAAAAGTAAAACCTATGCCCCGATGTGGCCAACAGTTTTCCCACAAGTACGGCCCCTATCAAGAGGTGAAGCAGAAAGGTACTGGAGGAATTGGATAACTACCTTAGAGAACCAGAGACAGTTAACGAGAACGGAGGGTATGATTTATCTTTTAGTCCGTGTAACTATCGGAGAAAAATAAACATCGTTTCCTCTTTCTGGCTCCCAAGAGCCAGCAAGAGCTGCAAGACATGTCAAGAGCAAGAGATGTCATGGACGTCTCAGATTCTTCGGTAAACATTTTCCGTGCCTTCAGTACAGCCGTAGATATTATGACAGGAAAACGAAACAAAATTAAAGGCTTATTTTTTTAAATTTTGATGTAAATCAAAATCAAGCTTGAGTCGACCAGGATGTCTCTCTGACAATTAGAGAGGGAATCAGGATTTGGTCTGACGTCCGACAGGACGTTTAAAGATGGCTTTGCTTGAAGCTGGCTAGCTTCGCGTAAGTCCTTAAGAAGGAGCCTTGGGTAAACTGGCTACCCTTCGCGTATTTTGTGTTTTAATAGTGATAAGGCATTATTTTGTATGAATGTTTGCTATAAGAATTTGTGTCCGTGCTTGTGTCAATAGAAAAAAACTGTAACACTAAGAACGATTCTTTTTTTAAGCCGATTGGCTTAAAGATGGCTACTATCGTCGACAATAACAGAGTAACAGATCTTGTGCAAGTAATACAGTAAAATTAAAAAAAAATTTCTTCTTCTATCTCTACGATTCAAAAACAAAGTGCAGCAGTGCCAGTAAATGTTGTTTTGAACACTATACGACAGTGAACTCATTCAGAGTCAGAAGCAAATCAATTCGTGGTCAGAACTGACCATTCTAGAGGCGGAGATTCGTGTTTGCCTTAAAGCTTTGGGTAAAAGTTTGTCGATAAGATCTAACAACCAAGATCCTGAAGTCTTCTAAAGGATGTTCCCAGATAGCAAAATAGCGAACCAATTTTCACTCCGCAGAGACAAGATGTCTTATTTAATTCATTGTGGCATTGCTCCAACTTTTCATGAACTGCTGATGGAAAAAGGAAATTTTTGTGGTCTGTTTGTCATGTCATTTGACGAATTTACGAACAAAATGGCACAGAAGCAGCCAAAAGTCATAGTTATCAGGTTTTATGATCAAGAATCACAAAAAGTATCAACTCGCTGCAGCATTGATCTTCAGTCATGGACAGGCTCACGTCGAAAGTCGGTTTTCAATTTGAGAAACCCTTCTCGCTCCCAATTTCCATAAAGAAACCCTTGTCAATCTACGAAGAATCAGCGACCCATCATTTGTTATGGTCGAGTACTCGATGTTCCAATTTAAAAGGAAATGTTTATCGCATGTAAGCTTCCTCTTTACCGCTTTTGTCAGACTTTGGAGGATCACAAGAAAAACAAGAGGCCAGTTGGTCTACTCAAGAATGAAAAAGGATGTTACTGATGGAGGAACTGAAAAAAGTTAAGCAGAAGCTCACGAAGCAGAAAAATTCTTAAGATTTAGATGAATTGTCTTTCGTAAGAAGACAAAACGAAACGCAGTTATCTCATCTTTAGTTTTAATTATCTTAACCATCTCCAGTCAACTCAAGTCTTAAACAATTTTAAATAAATGTTGCAAACACAGACCGTTTAGCCTACTATTCATTCAATCAATATTTTAAATCAAAATTCAAGACAGAAATGGCTAATTTCTTAATTTATATTATGATATTTTACGCAAATATTTTTAAGCATTTTTAAATAGGTGGACAAAAGTCAGGGAATTCTTCCTATTTCAGACTTGAAATCATATAAACGTCATGGAAAAACGAGAGATATTTTGAGTGTGCCCTGAAAACAAAATGCCGCTTTTTGCTCACACTTGTTTTTTATTTTATGTTAAGCTTATGCCAATTTAACGAAATGGTGTGAAATCTACTGCTCAAATTTTCAAATGAAGTGTGTGGATGGCATTTTGAAAATGTTATCTGCTTTCTTGTTTGTTCTGTAATCTTGTGTTTTACTTACTTCTTCTCGAGTTAATCAAGTTGTTTTTCAGTAGTTCAACAGAAAAATGAACGATAATAAATTTATTTTTGAATCCTTTGAAGTTCCTGTCGGTTTAATTTCCCTTGTTAGGATTGAAATGTTGTTAAAACTAATATATATTTTACGTTTACGTCGAGCACATGGTATATTTTTATATGCAATTTTTTTTGTCTTTTCTCAGGACTTTTTATTCATTTTATTATATAGTTTGAGTCATTCAAAATAGTTTGTTTATGGACTCGTATGCACAATAACTTTAATAAGCGGCAGCGTCACTCTTGGTTTACTACCATAATGAAAGCTTTAATGGGTAGAGAATTGGAGCCATAAAGCACATTTCTGCCGTCGGATGTCCGATTCATTCATGACCGAATATCCCTTAGATATCCATATCCTATAGAGGTAATTCCATGGATGTCCTTCGACTAGTAATATTTGAAATGCAATGTATGTCCAAAAATGAGATTCTACGGACGCCCTTCCGAAACATAAGAAAATTTTCAATTATTATTTTTGGTATTGTCAAAATTTGTTTTGTTTCCAAAACGGTGACTTATCGTTTTTAAATTTTCTACCACAACATATTTGGCTTGGCATAAGAAAATGCTAGCTTGGGTTTGAGGGTTTTAAGACAAGCTTTTTGTAAACTATTTAGCAGATGAAAGTTAAAAATATTTATTATTTGAAGTTAGGTTATACGATTAAATTTGGCTATTTTTTGAAATATCCAATCTGCTCAGTAATGTGAGTGAGTGATTCGTAATGTAATGAAAACAAAAAAAACCTTAAAATAATTAACATAATACAAGTCTATGGCAGTCTATATCATAAGTGTGATAACTGAATGGAAAGATGTTCGACAGCGACGTACGTCGGGTCCGGTTACTACTTAGATGCATACGTGTTTTTTGTTTTCTCTCGTTTCCTCCCCAAATTTTGAGTTTTCTGTTTGTTTTTATCACTTTCCGTTGTTATTTTCATATTCTAGAGTGTTTATCCCCGAGAAATTTAGTTTACTAAATTACCGAAGGTTTAGGGGCCTTTAACGCAGCACAACTTAGAATAGCCTCCTCCTCCAGATGAGGCCCGAAACACTTTATTGGAATTTTTTCCACCAATAGGAATGCAAGAAAGGGGAAAAACAGGATTAACGATATTTTTAAGGTGAAATTCGTAGATTTGAAGTATGACAAAGGTAATAAATGGTAATGCACGTCCTTTATTGTCTTAATTGTTAAACTATGTGACAACTAGCATGTTTTTTCGTATGTAACAAAGTAAACAAGCGGCAATGTTGGACTGTTTGGTGTTTTCAGAATCTTTACTTCGGAGTAGTTAAGACACGTCTGAAAAAATTAGAAACCATAACTGATGCTCGGTGGGAACGGTATCGGGTGGCAGAGGATGACGTTTTATACCCTGTCCTTGCCACTTTTATGATAGTACGAACGCCGTTGACTAAGAATATTTCCTCACACATTACTATTGGCAGCTATCGTGCCTTGGAAAAGTATGACGCACAAACACCTACTTGCAGACTATGTGATGACGAAATCCACTTTAGCTATGACGGCCAACTTTGAGACGCAATAAGGAACTTGCCGTTGTCCAAAAACCCGCTAATAAAATGACTAGAAAGACAAAAACAATCCCGGAAAAACCCGTCATAATACACTTAGTTGTAGACCCCAGGTTTCTAAGGCCCTTCTTGAGCGTGGATTACAAGGTTCACTCTAGGGGGGACTCCCATTTTAGAAATTTCTCCCACTGAACAATTCGTTAAATCGACAGACAACCCATCACAAAAGATTCCGCCGACCCAAATGATAATCCCTGAAACACAACCTGTATGAACTAATGACAATTTCCATTTAATCGATGGAACCCAATATGGGGGAAGTTGAGACCATGGAAACTGACAAAACAAGAAACCACCTGAAAAATCCCCACTGTAGGGGAGACCGGGGCTGATTATTGATTTTTTAAAATTGTCATATCTCGGCCTTTACTAACGATACCTGAAATATTTTGGTTGTCAGCAATAGACCACTATGTTTTCTATCCCCTGAATTTATTTTTTATTTTTATTTGTTTAAAATTGGTGGAGATAAAAAATTAGAGTTTAAACCTCCATTCTTGGAAATCCCGAAAATAGTGGGGTTGAATGGACACTCGTTTGTTTTGAATAAAATAATCTGTCATTCTTTTAATAAATAATTTATAAAAATCATGTTTTGTATTTTAGTACTGAATTCTAAATAAAAATATCACTTTATGTGCAAAAAGTTACATAAATCTGCTTTCTTGTTAAATTATCTTAATGGAGTTCATTGGTTGATGGAAGATGGTTTTATTAATTATCAATCAATATTAAAAAATAGATTTAATTCTAAGAACCTCCCATTTTTCAACAAACCCAGGAGCAATCTGCATTCTGAAGATGGTCTTCGTGAAAAACAGCATTCCTATTGTTGAAAAAAATTTTACGCTTTGCTTATCAATTATTTCATTTTATTTTTACCCAAACATCTATTCAGCTCCTCCCACAACTCCTCCCTTCAGTTCAGCGAGCACTACCGAGAAAAAGGACCCTTATTAGGATTAAGATAAGTGGAGAAAAATGTAGAATAAAATCTTCTAGAAGTGTTACTATTTTTTATTTTTTATCTCATCTACACTAAAAAACCATCTTAAAAAAAAATAAAAAACAATTTCAGATACCTGTGTTTAAATTTTGTTCTTACTAAACAAGGCGTTTAGTAGTAAGGCGTTTTAACTGACGAAAATTCATCCCCCAGTTTTTTTGGCATTTGCAAGTGCAAAAAATAAAAAATAAAAAATTTTAACAAATGGTTTTGAATAACATAAAAAAACCATTCAACCCCAAAGTCCAAGCAGCCCAGGCCTCCCCTACAACAAAACAAACGCTTTAAACCAACATTGACGCCCCAAAATTCTAGACCTACCTTGTATACTTCCCAACCCAAGAAACCATTTAAATGACTGCAAAGCTAAAAATCACTTCTATCAGCATTGGAGGGATAAGGTCAGTCGAGTGACGTCAAATCCTTTTTAACTTCTGCAGGGACGGTAATCTAGATATTGTGGGACTTCAAGAGGTAGCAATTCATTCTTGTCCAATTATTAAAAGTAACTACCATTGGTTGGCAAATGTCGGACCCAACAGCCATTCTCATTAGACATGGTCTGGACTACTATCGATTAATTCTAGAACCCGACCTAAAGCTGTTCTCATGACGATGAAATCAAACAAGTCCCCTTGCACCAAAGGCATTCCTTACGAGTTTTACGTAGAATTTCGGGACGTGATCGCACCCCATTTCTTGGATAAATATATAAATATATATATATATAGGCAAGTTGACATTCAAAAGGCCTACGACCTGGTTAACAGGGAATTCCTCTGGAGGATTCTGGATTTCATGGGCTTTCCAACAGCTTTCGTCCGTTGGTTACAGTCCATGTATTCTGTAGGAAAAATGTCAATCCTCAACGTATCGGAGGTGGCTGGAGTGGTTTCTGATATTTCATCAATTTGCCAGGGATGCCCACTATCTGTTCATCTCTTTGTTCTATATATTGAGCCGTTACTTGTGCGTTTATCTCGAGTTACTATCAGGGCACATCATTATTCAATGAAAAACTCATTGTCAGAGCCTTTGGTGATGACGTAACCATTTTCATATCTTATGACAAAGATTTTACCAGGGCAGGACAGTTCCTTGACTTGTTCTATCAGTGGACAAAGGCAAGGATGAATAAGGAGAAACAAAAGCCGTTGTACTCGGTACTTGGGGCTCTAGATTAACTTGTCCTCTTGAGTGGCTTCTGTCAGCATCAACATTTTCCCTATTAGCAATTAAATTCTCTCAATCCATAGTTGGAACAGATCCAATCTGCCATCAGCACTCCGAAACCGATGAACATCTGACATTCCAACGTCCTGAACGCTACATCGTTTGGAGCGGGTTGGAAGGAAACATGCGTCAAATGGGCTGCAAATCTTCCAAAGAAGATCTGATTCGTGGCCATTTTAGACCAATAGCTGATCTCCGGCAAACATTTACTCTTCTGGCTGCATACATCTTCATTCAGCAAGAAATACCCAACGCTCCCCTCGTCAAGAAGAAGTAGAGAGTTTATGGAAAGCGCTTTTTCCTTCCAATCCACTCCATTCCATTTAGTCTTCCATTTTAGTTCAATTTTGTTAATTTATATAGATTTTTTATATATTTCCCTGCCTCTATTTGTAAATTTTATGTTTATTTTGGTTTATTGTGTTTGCTACATAATGTCAATTGCCTTTGTTTACCTTTGTTTTGTTTTTTTGTATTGATCCACCGCAATAATTTTCGCATTTGTTTGTTTTTGTTTATCGACGAATTGACGGGACCGACTTTGTCAAATTTTTGTTTCGTCTGCATCCAAAGAAAATAATTATTTGTGTATTTTGTGCCATGAAAAGTAACTGATAATAAAACAGAATTTAACCCCCCCAAAAAAAGTGAGAGATATGGGTTCGAATTGAGACTCAGAGTATTCGTTTTCCCAAAAGATACTTTGTTTTTAGCCAGAAGAAGCCCATTCGGATTTCCTTAGAAGCTCCGACGGCATCTTCCCAGGAGGTCTTGTAATATTCATTCTATACCCGAGATACATCCAACCCCCATTCGAATTTCCTTAGAAGGCCCGACGGCATCTTCCTGGGAGGTCTTGGAATATTCCGTCTATACCCGAGGTACATCCAACCCGGAGGTTGGGCAGTTCCACGGATGTGCGTAAGATGTCACCCTTATCCGAATTCAATATTCTTCGGATGTCAGTTGGACCGACTTGTGCTATGTGGGGAAACTTTTAACAAGTTTACGAGAATGAGTCCTCAAGCTTTCTTTTAGTTAGTTAGACAATTAAACAGTGTTATAAAGAAGAAAAATACCGCGTAAAAGCAAACAGTTACTATCTAGAAAGAAATTTTCTCTATCAATATAGGAGAACGCTTGGCAATCTCCCTGTTTTTTTTCTAGGTAAAGGTGATAGGATTAAACTGTGGCTTGGAGTATTAGGATAGGATGTTGCGCTGCTAAAAAAATAGTGTTAGAAACAAGCAAAGCATTATACCAAGTGTTGTCTACAGATCATCTTGCACAACCTAACACGGTGGAGTGGACATGTCTGTCCTATGAATTTGCCACAATCTGGAACCTGCCAAATTGTATCAGAGCTACAGAGCGTGACAAAACACGGAAGCACTGGTTGTAAACGTGAACTGTGTGGGGTGTATTGCCTTACTGAAGGCCCACTACCGAGAGCCACCCAAATCATACGACAGAAAACGTTGTGGGATACGTGTGCGGCGCCCAGTCCGGGTCTTCTGCTGTTGGGAATACGGTATATTTCCAACACACTCCCCACCAGAGCCCGTGGTCAACGGCTCTTCCTGTTCGACCAGATCCGCGGATGACAAGGATAGAGATACCTCTTCTTGTCCCGACTCCAGCTCCGGATAGGTGGAACCTCGACGTCTTCCGGCTGCTCTTCACGCAGCTCTAGAGGACGCAGCGATTGGATGGTGCTGTTGATTAGGTTCATAACTGAACGGATCAACCTGTCTCTGCTAGTGAGTAGCTTCTTTACTACTCCTACAATCAACATAAGGCATTTGGTTTTGTCATCGTGAACGATGACAACTTATCCTACCCGGATATGGGACCGGGTCCCCGCTTACAGTGGAACTCGTCGATTTGGAGTAGGTAGTCAGTCACGAAACGTTCATGTTAGTGTGTCGCTGACATACTCCCTACGTTAACAATCAATTTTCAGTAGGTTCGCGTTTGTTGCATCGGGAGCCATAAGGGTTAATGCTGGCTCTAGAGAAGTGCAGTTAAAACGCCTATTGTTAAGGAACTGGTTCGGGGTGATGGGGAGCGGGTCGTCGCTCCCTTCTGCCACGTAGGTGAGTTGCCGGGCATTCACTACGCTATCGGTCTCGTTAAGACTGACCTCTACCTCGTCGTATTACAAACATGCACGACCATTGGAGCGCCTCAGTAAATCCTTTATGGTCCGCACCATACGCTTCCAAAACCCTCCCATCCATGGGGCTATGCTGGCAGAAAAAATCCACTCGATTTTTCGCATTGCCAGAAAGTCGTGGATTGCTAGGTCGTATCTTAAGACTTTAAAGACTTTCAAATGTTTGAAGATGCACCTAAATGTCTGGGCATTGTACGATTACGAAGTAAGAACGAAGTAGGAAATCACGCGTGGACATGGTTTTCGTTAATTCCTAATAAACGGCCCTTGTTACAGGGCAAGTAAATAGGCAGAAATAGCTCTTGGGTTGTTTAATTGCGCCTTTCTTTTCGGTGGAGGATTCGCGTAATTGAGGGTATTCTTCGTTTTCCTCCGTTGGTTCCGCGGCTGGAGATTCTTCGAGGGTCTTCATATCTGGAGGATCTACCGTTGACTCCAAAGCCGAACCATCTGTTGACCGGGGATCCGTGGAGGTTGTAGGGTGAGTTTTTTTGCGTTTCCTACGCAATGTTGGGTGTTAGTAGTACAACGGCCCTGCGAAATCCACACCCGTGGATTTGAAGGCTTTCGCTTGTTTCAGGCGATTAATTGGTAGAGGTGCAGCTACTTCTCTGAAAGGCGGTTAAAAGAGCCGTTGGCACTTGACACAGGCATGTCAAACTGATTTAGTCTGTTGGCGTCCCTTGATGATCCAAAAATGTTCCCTCAGATCCGAGAGGGAAGTTTTGACCCAAGCGTGTTTTAGCGAGACACGTCGACATGTCGATCTTGGGTGATTAATTTGACGACTGGATGGTGAGCGGGCAATGAGATGGCGTGTTCAATATCCCTGTCCCTTAGCACTAGCTCTACCCTTCCTATCACTCTAATGACTTTGTCTCTTGCGTCCCACACGGGTGGGATTGCGGCAATTTTCTCCTTTTAATTTGGTTGCTGCCATTCTTGTAGGTCCTGAAACGTCTTCAGATAGGCTTCTTTTTTAAGCTGCCTGTAAATAAGTAGCTCCACCTTCGTCAGTTCCTCTACTGTCAGATGTTCTACCATTATTTGTTTTCCGTCTCCTGTCTTGATTGGGGTTTTCACTTGTGTGGCGTTTGCAAGATGGTCTTTGGAGATGAGTCGTAGTATCGAGGCGTTTCTTCAGAGTAATCGATTCCATGACTGAATTCGATCCAGCTCCTATTCCACTGGAGTAGCTGGCTCTACGGCAGCCACCGACATGATGACGTTTTAGATTTTGCTTCCGCTTCAATCCCCTCACAGATACTAGATTCTCCTTCCCTGGACCGTTCCACCATAGCTCGGAGTGTACAAGCGTTGCCCCTGGCACTCTTCGCGGGGCGAGATCAACAGGATTTTGAACACCTGGGCAGTGCCACCACCAATTTGGTCCTGACAGTTTTCTAATTGCTTCTACCTGGTTACTGACAAATGGTTTTCATCTGTTAGGATCTCCTCGGATCCAGCCAAGTGCAACTAGAGAGTCTGCCCAAAATGTTGTTCGCCACAACTCAATGTGGAGAAAATTTTTAAGTTTCTCTCCTAACAGGGCCGCTAGAAGCGAGCTCATCAGCTCCAATCTTGTTTTGGGGGGATATTTGGGTTTTCTTGTCTTTTTTCTTTTTTTCGCCACTTTAGTCTTGCTAGCAAGAAAATGGATGACTATATTGCCGTTTTTGGTTTGGAGTCTTGCGTAGGCTACGATTCCTTATGCAGCTTTTAATGCGTCACAAACAACATGAATCTCTTTGAGTTGTATGAATTTTTTTGAGTAGCCTATCCACCGAGGGATTTTTTAACTGGTGAACTCGTTCAACCCGGTCATAGCTGATATCCATGTTTTTTATATCTCTGGTGGCGGTTCTACATCCCAGTGAATTTCGGCCTCCCAAAGCTTCTGGTAGAGTATTATCAGCAAGAGCGTAGTGGGTGCTAAAAAACCAATGGGATCAAATATTCTGGTTGATATTCTTAGGATATTTCTTTTGGTTACCAGTTCTCTCAATTCTGTTGCGGCTTCGATGATGGGCGCATGACCGAATTGGAAGATGTCGGATTCAGTATCCCATCGACTCCCTAGGACCTTCGGTTGGCCTTCATTCAGTTTCAGAGTGAAAAATCAATTTCATCATTTTTCTTAAACAAAGGACAACATTGGAATTGGTGTGAAAGTGTATTAATTACAATACATTCAATTTGGCGCACAAAAAATAATATTGGAATTATATTACACATTAGTCATAGATAAAGCTGTTGGGTAGCTTTACGGTAGAGCGTGCAGTGTGCGACGTGTACGATCCGTGTTCAAATCCAGGTAGATCCACATCTAGAACTCGGAATTATTAAAATCTAAATAATAATTAATAATTATATAAATATAAATTAATAAAAAAATATAAAATATAATTAATAATTAAATTTATTAATAAATAAAATAATTAATAAATCTAAATCGAATTATTAAGTATAATTTCCCCTACGCCCCAGGGAGAAATGGGAAAATTTGTTTGGGGTACGAGGGTATTTCCCCGCCTGACGCGTGGGGAAGGTACGGTTAATGAATATTTTCAAAGTGGATTTATTACCTCAAGACCTCATTTGCACTCTCATAAACTAGGTATGGTTAAATTCGTCTAATTAAGACGAATCTTTCTATGCTAATTTTAAGTTTCTATAAAAAAGTTAGGGATACTAGTATACTGCCTAGGGTGTCCCATTTTTCAGTTTTATTTTTTGTTTTTGATGATCATTGGGATTGGGTTGTCTTTTGGGACAAAAAAAAGGTTCCCAAAAGATGAAAGCCCCCAAAATTTTTTTAACCCCCCCACAATTGGAAAAACAGCAAAAAACTGGCTTTTTTAAATAAAAAAATTCAACCGCACAGTCAAAAATTTTAAAAACCCACATCGATCATTTTACGTTTGCTTCTTTATTATGTAAGCTAAACGCGTGTCAAATTTGGATTGGAAATAATTACAATTAGGGTACCCACCAACGTTTACAACTTCGACACTACCGCGTCAAACACTGGTCGATATAACGGGGCTGCGATTGGAATCAAGAAACATCTTAACAAATACATGTTATGGCTAGCGTGCAGACATCACGTTTATGAAGTTCATATTAAGCATGTTTCAGATGCGGTCACTGTTGCAAGAAATAGTCCGACAGAGGGAATGTTTGGGCGATTTCAGAAGGAGTGGTCAACATTGGAAATAGATGTTTCGGTAAGTGCCTTTGTATTCAAAATTCCGAATTAAGTAACTAACTATAGTTTTATTTGTAAAGGACTTAGCGCTATTTGAGGTAAGAGAATATAGCGACGATATCAATAGCATTGTAAACTCGGTTAGTGCATGGGGTGTTGAGCTGTATGAAAACGAAACATTCCCGCGTGAGGACTATTGTGAACTTCTCGAATTGACTTTAGTATATCTTGGTGTCCCTGTTTTCCCTTTTGCGTTTCAAAAACCAGGTCTGTTGTGCGTGGTAATCTTGTGCGTCATTCATCCAAGATTCAACTTCTTATTTATTTTGTCTATTTTATTATTATTTTTATTCTTATTATTACTTATTTTATTGTCTACAGGAGCTCATCATCACGCGAGATTTATGGCGTATGGCATATACTACCTGAAAATTCAACTGTTATCTAGAAAAATTTCATGTCTGTTGAAGAGCGCCGTTATGTTAAGTGAATGGCAGACTTCGTTGCACTATTCTATACTGAAGCTTTCCTAAGATCAAGATTGGTGACAGTAGCCCCAGCGTCGGACCTAAAATTCCTTTCGCATATGTTTCTTAACAAACAAGTAGATGAAATTGCAGCAACAGCAGCAATTAAGTCTACTTACAACCACCTATGGTATTTATGTGAGGAGCTCGTTATCTTTTTAATTTTCGATAGAGAATTACCTTCCGATTTAAGACACCAGTTACTGAATAGGCTACTTGAATTTCCCAGACCAAAGAGTTTTTTATCCCGAAAACCACACTTTCCCACTTTTGATCTAAGTGTAATTGAATATCCAAGGCAACTTTTAAATTTCGTTGGGCCTCGGAGTTGGTTAGTTTTTTAGCTTTTAGGTTTGAAAAAGGAATCCTTGGACTGGATGATGGTTCCTCTTTGCTATTGGGCAAAAACATTCGGGTATTCAAAAATAGAAGAGATAATTCGAGGCCTAGAAGTAGTCAACGACTGTGCGGAGCGCGCAGTTAAATTGATAACGGATTTCAAAGATGTGTGTGTTAATGTGGAGGAACAACCGTATCTATTTCAAGTTAAAGAAGATCATCGTAAGCATTTCAATGCTCTTAGAAAACAAAACTTTGTGAACGTTTGAATTGGCGAATAACATACAATACAAGTTTTTCTTCAAAGTGTTATAACTAATTCCGTTGGTGGGTACCCTAATTTTAATTATTTCCAATCCAAATTTGACACGCGTTTAGCTTACATAATAAAGAAGCAATCGTGAAATGATCGATGTAGGTTTTTAAAATTTTTGATTGTGTGGTTGAATTTTTTTATTTAAAAAAGCCAGTTTTTTGCTGTTTTTCCAATTGTGGGGGAGCTAAAAATTTTTTGGGGGCTTTCATCTTTTGGGAACATTTTTTTTGTCCCAAAAGACAACCCAATCCCAATGATCATCAAAAACAAAAAATAAAACTGAAAAATGGGACACCCTAATACTGCCCGATCATCTGGCTCCACTGCATCAAAATTGTCTAAAATGGCGAAATGTTTATTTCCAAAACAAGGATAAGTCAAAGTCCGTTTGCTGTTTCAATTCTTCTTTTAGGATTTCCGATTTTTTTTTGCTTCAGGAGGTATGGTTGAACTCCTGGCTGGAATTGTCTTCCGTAGACCTCGGCTGGGGAGTTGAAGATTCCTTAGACTCCTTCCCAGCTTCCATTTCCTCCATATTTTCAGAAGGGTTTGTTAAATTAGCCTCTGAATCGAGGCATCCGGCTGCGTACGATGATTTAAAAACCTACTGCATTGTAGCATTTGCTGGATTACCGGCTTTTCATTTTTTGATCTACTTGGTCATTGTCCACATTTGCTCTACTCCGATCAAGATGTCGACTTCTTTTTCTTGGCTGTGGGTTTCGAACCTATCGTCAGCCATTTTATCATCTTCCATCCACAATTTTCTTGCGAATGCTGTGTGGGAGTAAGGTCCAGTGTCTCCAATGTAGTCCGTTTCCAGGTGGTTACTTTGACGAGTAGGGCTCCCTTCCAGGTGCCACGAAACGCCAGTTACACTGCGTTGATTTGTTCTTCTGGATTCGGCTTTCTCTGTTTAAAGACTCTTGTCCCAATATTTTTCACGGCCACTACCTTTAATTTCAAGCGAAATAGATCTGGTGACCCAGGATCTATGGCTGCCATCGCCAATGAATAAAATGGTCTGGTTTCTTTGCCATCGGGGTCTATCACCGTTACCGTTGCGGTTTTTACCACGAGATCTCCGTGGATGTTTGCACTTTCGTTGGGGCATTGTTTCCGGTGTGTGCAAACCTTAAAACCTTTTTCTCCCAGAGGGCGGTGTGGTTTGTCGCCTGCCAGTGTTTGCAAACATAGTCGGTTGGGCTTCGTGTAGTAGTTTATGACTTCGTGATTGGCACTGACACATCTGACGCACCGTTTCTGCCTGATGATGATGGCCTTTTTTTTCTTAAGGCTTAGTGGACAAACCGTGGGGCAGTGTACTTCCCCCCCAAAAAATACGTGGTCTTGTGCACTCTCGGACGATGTAGTTGTCCTGTCGCCTCGTCGGTGGATTTGATGGCTGTGTTTTTTGCTTATAATTTTTTCTGGTATGTGGAGCTGGCTGGGATTTGGCTCCAATCGCCAGCTGTGAGGTTGTACCAGCTGGTGGTGTTTCGCGAAGTGATTGATGGAAGTGGTTGGTTGGAAGTGGCTGGTGTGGTCTGCTGTGGGGTTTTTACTGTTTCCGATTCCCAACGGCTCTATCTTTCAGCAGCGTCGACTTGGTCCCTGATGAAATTCAACAGGGCTGTGATGTCGGTGATGTCGTTTGCATCGAAACCCAACCATTCTTTCTGCAATTCTACAGGAAGTAATTTCATTGCTTAAGTGCCAAGGAGTCCTCCTCCAAAGGTGTATTTCTGCACCCCGAATGTCTCCAAGGAGTTTATATGGGATTAGACGGTAAGTTGTAGTCTTCGCAGAGTGGCTACTTCTGTCATTAACTTCACGGGAACCAGGCTGTCGAATTTACACGAGTGAGTTTGGATAAGGGCCTTGGCTTTGGCGTAGACCCTTTTTAGTTCAGGAATGGCAATGTTGTAGTTTGCCGCAGTCAGCTCAAGGTTTTCTACGCACAAATATTCCTCCCTTTTGAGATACTCTTTTGAAATAGTCGAAGTTTTGTACATCCGACATTGTGGACGAGTGGATGGAGGCATCGAAGCTCTCCAAAAATGACGCCCACTCGAGAATATCTCTTTAAAATGTTTTATTTATCTTTAGGGAAGGCGTGTTGACTGTGGCACAGGTGTGGCTGCTACTGGAGCAGGAGCGGCTGCTCCTGGAACTGCTGCGGCTGCCAATTGTGCCGTAGCTTGGTTTTGGGACATTAGCTGCTGAATCTGTAAGGTGTAGGCCTGTGGTTGTTGAGGAATTTGGGTTGAAAACGCTTGCTGTTGTTGATTGAGCAAATCTACTAGCAGTTGGTTCCTAGCTTCATCCCGTTCGTGCTCTTTTTCTCTGCTGGTCTTGAAACTCAGCGTCCAGTTGGCGTTTGTACTCGTCCCGTTGGTTTTTTTGCGAGTACGAGTACCATACAAATTTCCTCTTTGACTTCCGTTACTTTAGATTAATCTTGTTCGATTTTCTCCTCAGTGGCGTTGGCTGCTTGCAGAGTCCATCTTACTTGATCGCTCGCCTTGATGAATTTTTGGTAACGCTGCTTCAGGAGTTCAGTCTCCGTGGCAAGGTCGTTATTTAATTATGCTGTCATGGAGACGTCTTTGTACTTCTTTATTTTCTCCATTGTTCTGGTAAGGTGGCCTTTCAGGCCTGCAAGTGTCGAAATGGCCCCTCGTGACATCTTGATTTTGGTTGCTGTAACTAACTAAAGAAAATAAAAGGAGCACTTGGATTTTCCTGCTCTTATCGTCGAAATTTTTTCTGTTGATATAGGGTTTTCCAAACTTTTCAGTTGCTTGATGCTTAGCAGTACACAGCGGGGTCCTACTTCTGGATTTCCTTTAAAGAAGTGGATGAAAATTTAGGTGAAAGTTTTTTACTTTCGGTTTAGCCATCAGTTGCGATTAATGGAAGGGAGCAGCGTTAGCGCTGTGCTCCAGGTAGTGGGCGTATTGTTTAAACTCCACTGGCTTGGGATTTTCTTCCTTCCTTAAGCAGGCGACTGTGTGGTGTGGCTAATAAATTTGGCTCTTAGTTAGCTTTCGGTAAGTTTGAGCAATGTACCAACTTTGCTGTCAGTTTTAAATAATGTCACGGAGTTTGGGCGGTGATTTAACACGATCTAAGATAGTTGGACATTAAATGGAGTGTCAAAGAACGGCTTTTCCAATGACGTAAAGCCTTCAAAGACAGGTTTCAAGTATTACGAAGAAAAAATTATAAAGAACTAAACATGGATTCACCATAGCGTAATTTCTGAAAGCTAGTTGGCATAGATCATTGATTATAATAAAAAAAAAATAGCATTATAGATTTGGAAAAATAAATGAAAAATTTTGTTTTTTGACCGCTAGGTGGGGTGAGCCTTCATTTTTCGGGAAAAAATGCAATTTTTTTATTTTCTTGAAGAAAGGTTTGTTATTTGAAACGCTATGTGGCTAAGACGTTCAATTCTGAAAAAAATGGTTAAAGTTTTAAAAAAAATTTTTATTCTATCGCCAGATGGCGAATGCGTTCAGTTAGAAAATAGAAAATTCAAAATTTGTTGAAAAAGATGGAATAGATGAAATTTCGAGCGCTAGATGGCGCCATCCTACTCGAAAGTCCAGGAAAATTATAGATTGGTGTTGCCTTTCTCTAGATATGTTAGGAAGTTTTTTTTCTGGTGAAGTGCAATTGTTTAATTGCAATCAATTGGAGCATTGAAAGAGAAAGAAATAAAGAAATGGTAATAGGGTTTTTTTTAATTCATTTTTTAAAGAAAGGATTTAAAGGACTTTATACAAATCGATAAGATCGTTGGGGTTCGCTTCGATAATGAATGTGTGGTTTTGTTCTTCCACTTCTTCTTTTTCTTTTTCCTCTTCTTCTTCTTCCACCTGCTTATCCTCGGGGTATGGAACCAAGATCTTGGTCGGATTTATCGCCGGGGTCGGATCCAGGTTCGGTTGTCCAAGATACTTTTCGGCTGGAATTTGGGGCGGGTATCGGGTGGAATTGCTGGTGTCAGGTCAATGTATGGTCCGTCCAGCAAGTAAGGCTACCATCCACGTCCGCGTCCGCGAGATTTGGCTGAGCAGTACTTTTTAACGACGTAACGGGTTATTGGGCGGTTACAAACAAAGTCGGATGGGTTAATTGGTTCCGGCTCTTCTCCTGGGGGCAGTTCGATCTGGTCCTATTTCTCTGGGGCTGCGGTGGTTGACGGTTCGGGCTGTTTTTCCGGCAGCCCGATTGGAGTAGGTGTGGTTCCTTCTCCTATTTTGCCTTCCTCAGTTGGTTTATACCTAATATCTCCTGAATATTTTGGAGTAAGGGCCTCCTTTAATTCCGATAGTGGCATATGTTCGACCAAAATCGGAAGGAGAGAGGGAAAGTTGTTTTTTCCGGATCGGCTGTAGCTGATGTTTTGGCGGCGTTGCCATTGAATTCGTGGATTTGAAGCCGACCTTCAGGGATATTTCTGAACTGCCTCGGGGCTCTCGGCCCAGTCCACGGCCTCTCCAGACCCGCCGCCCTCATCTGCGCCCTTTTAATTTTTTCAGAGCCCCTATTTTTTTTAGTGGTTTTGGAGACCTGTGGTACCCCGTTAAGCGGATAATAACAGAGAGGTAAAAAATAATGGTTGGGAGAGTTAACCTCCAACAATGAAATTTGTGACGTGAAAGAAGAAGAGGAAGGGTAAGTCAATATGGCCGCCACCGACCACGTGAGGGAGAGACCAAAATTAAGAATTCTAACCCCCATAAATCAAGATTAGAGAACAAAAAATTGTGTATGTGTGAGAGACGAAGAGGAAATCTAAGTGTAGGTTCCTCCAAGAAGAGCCTGTAACTGTAAATTGAAATTTTTTCAGTTAGGTGGACACCGACCACGTGGTGCGACCACGCTTCAAAAATAAAAAAGAACAAAAATTGGGGGTGTTGAGCACACAAACACACACAAATATTTTAACTATCACGTCGACGTGAACGTCGTAACTTTAAAAATATACAATCACTATTCTTAAAAGCAAATGTTTTAAGAATAAAATATGAAAAAATAAAACAGAAAATAATTTGCCCTAAGGCATACACGTGGTGCGTTGCACACAAAAAAAAAGGTGAGTTACGGCTCCCCCACAGTTTCACAGACACAAAAACATTAAAAAAATCAATTAAATTTCAATGAAGGGGCTCTGTGTATTGTGGCCAATTAGCTTACGCGCTATCCAAAAACGTTTCACCAATTGGCGTTGGGAACACACAATTGCCATTAAACAATTTAAAATTCTAATAGAGGTTAAGCGTGACTTTGATGATATTGTAACTATGCCTGGTGTAGTGGGCTGTGTTTATTGCACTTATATTCACATCCATAGGCCATTGATTTGTGAAAAAGCCTACATTAACAGGAAAAACTACCACAGCATCAATGTCTAAGTAACAAAGACAACTATTAATTATGTTCCTGTTCTACATTTATGAATATAGGCCTAATGTGATACCTAATGCTGTTTTTTAGTGTAGGCGTAACTAAGCCAGGGAGTTGTCATGACTCCAGCATTTTTAAAGATAGCTAAATCGAAAAGAAGTTTCAAGCTGAGGTTTTTCAATAAGCATACTTTTTAGAGGACAGCGGCTACCCTTACTCCAACTATCTGCTAACCCCATTGCCCATCTGCAAATCACATTTTGAGCTACTTCCTAACGCTGCGCACAAAACGACTCGGTCCACCATTGACATGGCGTTCAGAATCCTGAAAAAGCGCTTTTATTGCTTACAGTTGCTGCTCCGAGTGACCCCAAAATGGCTTCTGGGTAAGAAAAAACTCTTCTCTTCTATAGTACGATATAGAAGAGAAGACCTATATACGATATTTGCCATGGACAACTGAAATTTCATAATTTTTTTATTATTATTATCATACTTTATTCTAAGGATAACTCTGGAATGTTGTGCTACACAACGAAATCCTCAAATGATTACAGCCATTTGATTTTGAAGAACGAGTTTCGGCTGACGAGGAATTTGCCGTAGAATCTCTTGAGAATCTTGAGAGGGGGAGGATGTATCAAAGAGGAGCAAATGGGACAAGTCAGTAGAGAAGAATCTCGGCTACAACGACTAGGATTTCAAAAAATACTAGCGGTTGCTCGGAATTCATTTAATTGGTATTTAATAGTGCTGTTTATTTATTATATGACCTAATGCCGAAATATCGATTCAGTTCTTCTAATCAAGTGCACATTAGTATTGCGCTGAAATAAAATTATACTTTATATAAATACTTTATATAAATAATTTAATAGATATTCTACTTAAAGTAGGGTCAATGTGTGTTATTTATCAATATTAGTTGCAAACGAGGGGTTACCCATTCTTTTTCAAGGTGCACATCGAGAAATTTTTCCGTGTTTTCTACCTTTTTCCCCCTTAATTTCAATGTTTTAATTTACGATTAGCTTTCTGACGTCAACAAATGTAGCTAACTGACGGACACGCAGGATACGATCGTTGCTTATTTTTTTGAGCCCACTCTCGAGAAACCAGCAAACAGTCTTTTTTTGAACTATCCGAACGTTTGCCTCTGAATCCGATATTTTAACAAATGCAGACGGGGCTACTTTGGCAGCAGCTCCGACTGAGGTTCGCTCCGAGCTTTGGTTTTCTAAAGATAACGGAATGGCGACTGACTGAGCTGAGAAGCGCTTACTGAAATCCCTAAAATTCACTTGATGAAGAGAATGTAACACTTGAAGGTCGTAGGAATCGAAGATCTCATCAGATGAATCGTCATCAAGGGGATTTTCCTCATCGTCACTTTCCTCAAGGTCGTTATCCCGAAAAGTGTTCTTTGTAATTTGTTGTCCATATGAGGGACAGAAGGAGAAGTTGGTGACATCTTTCCCTGTGAGGATAACACCGAGTTTGTTCATTTTTTGTTTTGCAATTTGCTGACACTTTTTCAGCTCATTGGCTATATCTTCGTCACTTGGGAGTGTCGTGCCTATAAGTGCTTCGCGAGAACATCCAGTGCGATTTTTCTTTTGTTCGACGTGGCGATAAATGACTTGATCTTTAGCTCCTTTGTGTTGCAGTAAAAGATTTACATCGACCTTTCTGGACCTATCCAGAAACTCGTCTTCTGTTACGTTTGGCTTGTTAAGGCCAACAGGACAGAGCGCTCGCATGGCCCGAAAAAAGTCTCACGCTATTGGCTTCTGAATAACCAAGTGAGAAGTAATTCCGGGGTTTTTTCGATGCGGAACTTTCTGATGACCAGGAGCAGAGGATGTGCGTTAATTTCTATCGATAAATACGCATTGGAGGAGATAAAATTCTTTGACAGGTTATAGATTCCGTTACTTGAAAGCCAAAGCCTCCAATAGCGCAAGCTGAATACCACAGTCCAAATTCGGTTGATTCGTTCGAGTGGACGAAGGGTCTTATCTAAGAAACTTGATGTTACGAGATACATAATCTCTAAGTAAAATGAAGTCCCATCAGCATCTCCCTGAAAGAATGGATGAGATTAATTGAGAACTTAACGACAAATAGAGACATGACTGATTACATTCGATTATATTGATTATATTATATGCTAACCTTCCAGACTTCATCAAGTAGTTGGCGAACTTCTGGCTTTGATATCCGCTCTGCAGCATCAAAATTCATTTTATCCACCAAAGTTAAGTTACCCGAATAAAAAAATAATAAAAAGGAATTGAAATTTGAGGCTGAGTTAAGTACAAAATTTCTGATCAACAAACCTTGCCGAATTAGAGTTTTCTCTTTTGATCTCTGTTCAAGAAGGCATTAAAGATCATTCGCAGTAGCAACATAATCTCCTACAGGGATTAATTCAGGCTTTAAAAGCTTCGTTTTTAGTTTAGTAGCTATGTGAGGGACGTCTTAAATTACAAAATCAGTCTCCAAAATATTGCACGCGAGTCCTGGACAAAGTTTGAAGAAGCGGTACTCGTCCGAGTTCTTCGAGTGCGGCAAATTAGATAGACAAGTACTAAACCCCAGGTGCTGGAGCATAAACTTCATCTCGCGAGTGTCTCCATCAGACCCAGATATAACCCTCTCCAGACCAGCTTCTTTAAAGCGTTTGTTAATGAAGGCGTGTTTTCTTTTGACATCACGAGATGTCATCTTGTTGTTGCTCACAAAAGTTCCAATCCTAAACGGGAGTGCGGAATCTGCAAGCGGCTAGGCCATGATGACAAATTGAACTGACGCAGCTGGATAGAACTTAAAGTATTGGATTATATCCATTGCCAAAGGAGCGACGCCCCCATCAGGATCTGGTAAGCCCGTTTCTTCCAGTGGTAAGCTTCCCCCGGGGATGGAATTGTACCACGAATGGTATTCTCTTTTTGAGATTATTGCTGTTGCCTCCTCAGAAACGGGCACCTTCTTGGAATAATTGTTTTCTTTGATGATATCCAATAACGTTTCAAGATAGATAACGCCTAAATGAGAAACTGAAGAAAAGGGACTAATTTATAAAATTCCAAATTAAACGTCCGCTTGAACACGCATACCTGGAACACACGATGAATTATATTTCGCCAGCTTTCCTTGAATGCGAGTGGGAGAAGGGAAAACACCCGGCATATTATCATATAGGATCTCGTACGAGTGTCGTTCACCGAGGTTCCAAATACTGAGTGAAAAATCAAGAAGCACGCTGTCGTTGTAACGGCAGCCTTTTTTCTCTTTAGAAGTTTCTGAGATTGCTTGACTCATCATCCGCTTCAGAAGATAAGGGGTATCCACTTCGGATTCTTGATGGACGCTGAAAGGATTTTTAAGCTCTTGCTGCTTGAATGCGAGGACCATTTCTTTCAGTCTAAGGCTCAGCTCCTTATTTCTCTTAAGCTTCGCTTACACTAGGGTTTTTTTAAGCAATTAAGTTCTTAATTTTAAGACATTAAGTTCTTAAGCTTTTAATTTTACAACTTACACTAGGAAATTTTCGAAGTTTAACTACTTAACAACCTAAGGTTTAAGAACTCAAATATCAAAACTGTTTTGATATTTGAGCTATTAAGTTATTAAACTTTCAGAAAGTTTAAGCTCCAGCCAATAGAAATAGTCGAGGGGTGTGTTTTGTTTCTATTTTTTAATAGAGTAGTACCACCTCAAAACTGGCTACATTTGTTATTTTTGTTGCTGGCCTGAATTTGTCTGAGTAGTTTTTAATCGAGAGCTGGCTTTTAAAATCTTTTATTAATAAAAATGTCAGGAAAAACTAATGGAAACACTAAAAATCTGAATTCAAACCCCAAAAATTCTGTTAAAAAACCAACTAAATTATCTCCTATAAAGAGCAATGTAAACGGTCCATCCAAATCAAGTGGTTCTAGTTATTCAGTCAAGAAAAGTTTACTTTAAATTTGATTTACTTCATATTAACAAAAACTTATCTTTTTAGTGTGTTTTTCTAGGGTTTCAACATATTCATGGAATGAAGAAACAATTGAATTACTCATCCAGAGTGTTTCACAGTACCCAGTGCTATTTGACATTACTCGTGCTGATTACAAAGATGTTACTGTGCATGCCCGTGCAAATTATTCTATTGCCAAAGGATTGCCTAATAATTGTAATAAAATTGTAGTCATCCATTTTGAATTTTTGACAATTTTGACTGTCACCTCGGTGCGCATTTCGTCTGCTTGCAGAAATTCACACCTCTTTAATAGCTACTGCCTTATTTTGTCATTTTAAAAATTTAGTTCTTGGGTTAAGTGTCAGTTGTAAAATTAAGAACTGGGCTTAATTTCTTAAGAAATTAAGAAATTAAGAAACTAAGAACTTAAGAAAAAAACCTAGTGTAAGTGAGGCTTTAGAGAGAGATTCAATTTCTTCTGTGACTTTCAAATTATTTGATATGAGAGACTGATAAAGGTCGTAAGCACCGACGCGTAGCATGGTAGATCGTCACAAATCTGATCTATTTTCTTGGGTTTCAAGGTAACTTTTAAATGAGCAGTGGTAGAAAACGAGCACTTTTTAGAATTTTTATTTCCCTTTGCCATGTTTTGTTTACTCTTCAAGGGACGGCTGTTTGTGACTTTTTTATTCTTATCAGAATTCTTTTTCTTGCTTGCCTCTTTCTCCTTGGCCAGTTCTTCATCTCCTGAGTCGTTAATTTTCTCGATTCTTCGGTTGATTCGTCGTTGCTAGAACCACCATAGTTCTTGTTTTTATCATTTGCGTTGCTCTCATCTTGGCTGATATGTGGATCATTCTCCTGGTCGCTTTCATCACTGCTCAACGGTTGATGAATCGTAACCATCGGATCCATAAAAGAATAAAATCTTTAATGACAAAATGAAAATGTGAATTAATATTAGTATCACTTTTCATTGCATCCATTCCCGTCCCATTGGCAGTCACAGATCTCTTTTTAGGCAAACAGACTTGATCTACAATTTAAAAAAATTATTATCAATGATTAAATATAAAATCTTCTGAATAAAAAAAACCTGAGTTACCTGCAACACTGTGCCTCTTCCCTTTTGTGGTCTTCTCTATCGTTAAATCAGAAGTTTGTCCAATCTGCTTGCTACGTTCATCTTTAGAATCAAATTTAAATAAAAAAATTTGTGTCAATAACGAAATGAAACTTGTCATACCTGAGTTTTAAGGACGGTGCTTTGAGGATATGTGTTGAAGAAAGGTAGTTGCTTTCCAATAGCCATTAACTCCAAGAGTAAACTTGTATCCGTGGTGGCAGAGCTTGCAGTCAAGTACATTGGAATTGTTTACCTGAAAGTTCTCAGGGCTATACATAAGGTTTCCTCTTTTACTGCACCAACCATTGAAATGGGCCTCAATTCCTTTTTTCGTAACATCTACAGTCTCATTCTTAGCAGTTTTCAGTGAAGCAGTGTGTAAAGGAATGGGACCGGCAGTCCTCATTGAAACTTTAAGGGATGTTTGCTGTGATTTTGTGTTCGGAATTGGGAATACTAGGGGAATCTTTGTCAACAACTCTAAACATAGAGGCTTCAGAGACGAAATATCAGCCTTTTCTCCTGCTTGAAATTTGAAGTTACTTGGGTTTTTCCAGCACTTCGGGCCAAGTAATGTTTTTTTCTGTTCGTCTGTTAGATCCAAGTACTCTTGATTTAAACCAAAGGACTCAATCATAACATAATGAATCAGTTCTGCTCCTTCAACTTGAGCTAGAGTTCTAAGGTCGTTATATCCCAAGTCTTTTAAAATATTAACCATATATGTCGCCAAAATTAGTCCATTTCTCTTAAGAAGGTTGAAAACGTCAAAATCGTCTTGATCACCCATAATATCTACAAATACTGCTTCAAGAAAAAAAATTTAGTTTCACTTTCACGTGATGAGCAAATCGTCGTCTGCAATTGAATTATTGATTACAGCGTTGACAATTACGTAATAACAAGAGTTCTTCACAATAATGACATTTTGTCAAGAACATATAATAATGTAATTATATTTCACGGGTAATTCACCAGAATCACTTATAACTAAAAAAAATGATCATAATTAGACGTTTTTAAAGCTTTGTTTTTAAATTTCCAGAATTTTTTCGAAATTTCCGTAATTTTTTGTAACCGTAATTTCTAGCTTTTTCTAGCTTTTTCTACATTTTTCTCGAGGACTGCACATCGAGAAAAAGAGTGGGCAACCCCTCGGTTTAAAATATTTAAACGAAATCCACAGTATTACGGATCCACAAAACGCTGTTTTAACATTATTAAATAAACCGTAGAAAAATTAATCGAAATTAAACTTGAATTCAAAAATCTATTTTTTTCACCGCTTTGGTCAACACTTGACGTAGAACCACTCCTTTTCCAGTTAGAAATATTTTTTCCCACCCAAACTCCAGTACATGAAGTGCGGTGTACCATACCTTTTGTAAAGTGAGCAAAAAATGTGCCATTTTAAAATAATGGCATTGGTTTGTAGTTGGCAAACCACGCCTTCGAGCGTTGGTGGGCCAACGCCAAAATAATACCAGAAACTCAGGGAGACTAACATTGGCCTAAAATATGACTACAACTTGAAAACAAGCAAGATTACTGCTAAGCCAGTAGCTACTGCTCTAAAAGAATTGATTTCACAGTTTTCAGCACGTTTAAATACAATATTATTATGAATTGACACAAATATCTGTAATAATTTGTTATAAATATTTTTACGGATGAACCATGAATATTCATGTAAATATCAATAATTATCCAGTCTCAAATAGTCCAATTCGATTAACCTAAATTTCAATTTCGCGAACTGAAATTAAACTAAATATTATTATTTTCCAAAAATTGATTTTAAATGAATACAATTCTAATCGATTCGAATCAATTCAAGTGGGACTCCCAGGCACGTTCTGGCTAAGGCACGTTAGAGAGTAATGAAAAATCTTTCCTTTCCCTGGATTTGAACCCGTGTGTCCTATCTTTAATTTTGCCTGAAGATACAAATACTTACTATATATGAAGCTTTACAAAATTAAGATATAAGATATGATAACATAAATATAATAAGATAAGAATAAGGTAAGATACCACAATATTTATTTTTGTGGTATCTTAGGATTTAAATTTAGAAGAAATTCTACTTGATGTTCATCTTGTTTTGAGAATTTTGAGCATGTGGAGCATTACATTTGATGGACTTTAAATTGTCAAACAAATCATGCTTTATTCCATTTTTCTTAGCCGACATAATGTCGGAAGCGTAAAAGCACGCTCAATTGATACGGAAGACGCTGCGACGGACACAACCTATCTGACAATTTTGTTAAGGATAGGAAATCAGGTGCTGTTTAATTTTCAATATTTGAGAGGCTTCGTGGAACGCAATTAGATAATAATAACAGTATATTTTCAATAAATTCCATCAGGTGTGATTGTTGCAGATTTCGATGCATGAACTGCATTATGATAGTGGAAGCTTCCTGTGACCCTGGTGGGGGGAAAACGAAACTTACGACTACCTACCATAACTTCAATTCCAGGCTTCTTGAAAAAAATATTTCAAGTATAACAACACTTAATTAAAAAATGTGAAGGTATTTTTTAAAATATTTGATTATTTGTTAGAAATATTGTCTTTTTTACTTAATAAAGGAAAAAACGATATGTTTTTTCTAGTTCTACTTAAAAAGTTCTAGACAAAATAAAAAAGGGCTATTTTTGGGGGGAATGCCTGTAAAGTAAATGGCGGCGCTAAACGAGGAAACGTAAAAAAATGTACAGGTGAACGCATAAATACCGTTCAGGGTTATAAATATAAAAATATGTGCCAGATATCGCATGATAGCAATTTCATCGCTGAGTACAAAGCTATTTTTAAAATTAATGTAGCTTTTACAGTTAAACCACAAATAAAAATAAAAAACTAGGGGGACGTAGCGCCAATAAGACGCCATGTAAAAAGAAAGGGGAAATGTACAACTGTACATTCTTTTGGGTGGGTACTGTACGATAAAAAAGAATGCCTTCACGATCATATTGGTTGCGTTTTTTATATTGGTTTGTTGATTGGCCCTCACTGGCATACATACATTTCTATTCTATTTTCAGGAAATAAACCGAAGAATTATAAAACCAATTCTTGTTGAGCCGAACCACGGATTTTATCCTCGATCTTCACGGTCGGTCAACGCAGATACGGAACAAAGATTGACGTAAGTTCTATTAGTTTTATGATATTGCAAACCCAGTTTTACTTCGACACATTTATTTGTAGGGAAAGCGTAATGCAATCGAATGATGAAATCGACAACATGTCACCGTTTGACTAGTTCACCTTATTTTTCGGTCCATTTTTTTCACATCATTTCATAGAATGCATATCGTCATTCATTTTAATCCATTTTCTTCTGCCTTTTCCTTTTCTACTTGATAATTTCGAACAAGTATTCCCTCTTTGAGGCAATCTTGCACCAAATCTTGTTTAAAATAATGTTGTTTTTTTCAGATTCAGAATTCCTATGTTGCAGAAGTTGCTAGGTGTATAGAAATTGGATCAAACCGGTGGCCGCGCTGAGTCACACTGGTCGTTGTTTAACGATACCACGAAAATAATATTCACCAGATATTGTTGTTTAAATAAAAATTTTGGGCACTTCCCTAGCAAGACAAGTTTTCTCTAATCCAAAAACGATTAATACAGGGTTGTAGATCTTTTTACGCTGATCATTTTTAATATAGGGTTTAGGGTGTGCAAATGAGCGGGAGTGTCCGTAAAACGCGTACAAAGTTTCAAGTTTTACGGAACTGACGCGCTGCCCAAGCCGGCCAGAAGGGGGGTCGGGCGGGGGGGATTGCGCGTACCCATGGGGGAGGGGACAGTGAAGGGGGGTTTACCTGAGCCACACCATACGGCCCCAT
Organism: Daphnia magna; assembly: GCF_020631705.1. Lineage (NCBI taxonomy): Eukaryota > Metazoa > Arthropoda > Branchiopoda > Diplostraca > Daphniidae > Daphnia > Daphnia magna. The sequence continues at coordinate 4,669,484 of NC_059188.1, forward strand.
GTTACGGACACCCGTTTTACGGACACTCCCGCTCATTTGCACACCCTAAACCCTATATTAAAAATGATCAGCGTAAAAAGATCTACAACCCTGTATTAATCGTTTTTGGATTAGAGAAAACTTGTCTTGCTAGGGAAGAGCCAAATTGTGTCACGTTCACACTCTTTGTGAGTCAGCCTTGACCAATGGACATCAGCAACGTGTACACCAACAGACATCGGATAATTACCATCTTGGTGATGTTGTTCAGGCTGAAGACAAAGATGTTTCAACAAAAACAACACAAATTAGTTGGGACTGTGGTATTATTTATATTAAACTTAGACAATGCACAAGATTAATTTATTCTTTATTCATGAAAGTAATAGAGATATACCACCACCGCTAAATAAAAAGAAAGTCAGCAGGAAAGCTGACTGGGCATTTGGTGGAAGTAATAAAGGAAAGGTAAAATTTCAAATAATACATAATACCATTTTAAAATAAAAAGGCCACTGGGTGTCCACCTTCGAGATTATTTTGGGCATACGTCAATGGTTGAACCGGGCTGAATGGGGAAGTGAAGGTTAAACTGTCAGGATTCTACGGTAATAAAATTTTTTTTTCCATTTAAATGAAAATTGGCAATATTTTGTTTAGCACATAGCTACCATTGATTATCATTACTATTTTATTCTTCGTTTTATCTACTATTTTTTTATTTTAACCTTTTTCCAAGAACAAAATTTTTTCAATTTTTTTTTCCTTTCTTCAATTCGACTTTATCATGTCATCATGTAGTCAAAACATCATATTATTCCAATTCGAAATAGTGGACAATTGTAAATTAAACCCGTCAAATATAGGTTAGGGTTTGATTAGTGCACTACTGAATAAAGGCTGCTGCGGGTCTTATAGTGTGCTATTGCGCAACTATTCAATTTAAAAAAAACAGCAATGGGATAGCCTAGTTTGAAACAAAGTACCGGTTAGGTTGATCAATAATAAAATAATAATATCAAAATAATAAAAGGCCCGCGGTGGCTAAAATGAGTAAAATAGTTGTAGTGCCAAAATCTTACGGTGGGCTAGGTTAGGTTAGGATCTCACATTTCCGTCGTTGCCTTTGCCACTAGAAGGCCCCCACGAAAGACTGATTGTACAAGGCAGTTTTCATGGCTGACTTCCTTGTTCTTAAAATGCTAATAAAACAAACGACAAACGACAGCCGCCCTCGCCATTTCTAAATAAACACATATTAAAAATTAACTAACCAACCTTTCATCATGAAAAATACCTTAAACAATACAGTTTTCCATGAAAAATCGAACTGTAGGTTTATTTCACCCAAAAACTAAAACCCGCGGCCCAGGAGGGTCCCTAAATCCACCAACCTGCCACCAACCAATCAGAACCCAACTTTCACGACCAAAATTTGAATTTCGATTTAACAAAAAAACATATAAAATTAACAAAGAAACATACAGATTTGGAAACAAGCCTAGGGCACGTAGTTTTAGACGGCAAATACCATTTTAAAAAAAGAAAAAAAATGTTCCCGCTTCTGCACACAAAAATCCCCCCCCCCTTTACAGCCAATCACCACCAGGCTGGAACCCCTGGGGAAACAATAAACAGTTTAGGGTCCATAAACACGGCATAGCCTTCTAGCTTTACCAAGTTAAAACTCTCAGCGATAATAATAATATTACCTAACCTAACAAGCCATTCCAATTTATAAGTTGATAGAAACATTCGTATCTAAGAGAAGCACGGACACCTCACACACCTACAATGACAAAACTCGAGAAAACACACATATCTCTTGTCTCACCATCGAAGAAGAAACTCTGGAAAAAGTGGACATCGCACAGTGCAGAGGTTTTGTTTGTTTTTAAGTCAGATCAACCCCTTGTTTCAGGTTAAACAAAACTGTCGAAACTAAGAGGTAAACGTGCCATTACTGTTCCTTTCCAGCCAGTGTTCTATGCCGAGAGCCTGCGATAGATTAGGGAAATTTTTTAAACAAATGGCGGACCGCCAAAAATATTTAAATTCACATGTTTTATCGGTGAAAACTAAAGTCTGCCATGCCGTAAGGGGCTCCTCCGGGCGTTACCGACTCCCGAAGTCGGCGGGAAAGTTCCCAAAAAGGCAAATTTTCAAGAAGGAAAAGATGTTTACTAAAAAAAGAGCGCGAAAAGCTATGTTTCAACCCCTCAGACCGGACAAACAAATCGGGTTTCCTATACCGACCAAACGCAGGTGTGTAACGGTTTTCCCCATGTTAAATTTCATTATAAATAGTGGCAACATCTAGAACAGCTATATACGACCTAAGCCTGGAGTATAGATTATGCCACACATAGATCATTATTTGCTTAATTAGCGTGAAAAAGTCCCATCGTTTTACCATGATCCATTATTTTATAATGATTTTTTAAAGTTCAGTTTTTTCGCCCATCGATCTGTGCGCGTTGCCGCGCCAATGTTGCGCGCTTGCCGCTCCCCTACGCGCGACAACCGCGGGGGAGCGGCAGCGGCAAACTTTTCTTGTTAACCGTTAACAAGCTTCTAAAAGATATGAGACCGAAAGCTTGTTTGCTGTTATCCAACACCATTTTCCAATTGGAATTTTGAAGAATGAAGCTGTAGTCAGTCATTCGAAAGCTCAAGAGCTGTGATGTTGTCACTACTGCTAATATGGCTAGTGTTATAGAACAATCTTTAAAAGAACAATAGAAAGATATTGTTGACGATAATGTTCAATTAAAATTAGAAAATAAAGAAATAAAAACCAAATTAAACTTGACTCTTAAACTTTGAAAGTAAAGTTAAAAATAGCAGAACTGGCAAATGCTCAGTTTACATAACATTATTATACAGCGTGATAATGAAATAGCGCAGCTTAAATTAATGTAAGGAACGGTCAGCCACAACCTATTTCCCATCACCAATTTCACACCTCCGATGCGCGATCTTGGTTCCCACGGAGAACCTTAACCCTATACCCTCCGGAGAACCCTAAACCCTCACCCGGTACCATTTCACACCTAGGTGTTAAATTTACACTAAAATATTCTCTACCTTCCCCATGAGTTAAATAAACCTGACCTTGCTTTTCAGTATAAAATGTCCCCCCAAAAACCTACCAAATTCAGTCTCTTTCTGGTGTTCAATCGGACAAGTCATCTTTAAATTTGTAAATGTGTGTGTGAGTGCAATAAACGGTTTTTTGTGTTTCAACCTGCCTCCTCTCCCGTTGCCGCCACTAGTCGACGCCCGTCATGCGCACTCTGTAAGGGAAATCAAATTAATCTAGTCTCCCCTCTCCTATTTTGGCAGCTGACTCTCACCCGGAGAGCTAGTTTCACATTTGTAACAATGACATTCTAAACCCGAACCTCCGCAAGAGACTTAAATTTTTCTATATCTCTCTCACGCCTCACACAGTGCCATCTTTGGGTTTTTTCTACATTACTAAATATAATTCGATTTTTTACCAATAAACGCCACCGCTAAGGGAGATTATAACTTATTAGTCTAAAAAGTAGATGGATAATTTTACAAAAGTATTTCGAAGCGCTGGGAAAATAGTTAGATAGACAGGATAAATAGACAGGATTCACAACCAATAACAAAGCAATCCGAAAAATCAGGGACATACAAGCGAAATAGTTTATTATCATATACAGCCACAAATGACCCCAGATAACGAATCCTTTAGCAACATTAACTACTAACGGACAACGAAGTAGAAGAACATAACCTTTTCGTTCAGTGGGATAGAATTGGGGAAGAAGAAACAGCGCACCTAGAAAGCGACCAATACGAGACACCTTTAAAGGTTCTAAAACAATTAACAATTGGCATTGTTAATAATATACATTCATTAATAAATGCATTCTATTCTGTACACCTTCAGTCAAATCTTCAAACTTTATCGTAGTCTTAAATCTTGTATATTTTTTCTTTGCTATTCACATTCACAGACACATCTGACCATATCTTATATTACATGGTCATGATCCAAAGGTCATATGTAAATATTTCCCAACCATTTTTTTGGTAAAAAACTTAATTTTAAATTTAAGTATTTCTAGAGAAGCTAAAACTCTTATCTAGAAAAAGACACTTCTCACTTTGCTACTTCCTAGCTCAAGTCATTTTTGACAACAAAGTTTCATCAGCCCTAACGCTGCAAATCATTTAAGCCGCAATGCAATTATTGATTTATTTCAATTCCTATGACAATATAATGCGATAACATATAACAATTTAAAACAGTTTTGCATTTTTTCCTCTTAACAGGAATGCAATGAAGATAACTTACTCTTGAATGAACAGCCATAAGGCAATGAATACGTAAGGACGTGTTAGCTTGAAACTGAAAAATGGCAACTTTAACTAAGGAGATGAAAGAAAACATGTATATGTGCGTGAATACAAATCAAATGTGGACCACCCTGAACCAACCATATCAAATGCAAACATAAGAGCATCTGCACTTACTCCGGCAGAACTATTGCAACTTTAACTACACGACTGATACAATATTACATACTACAATTCAATCTCATTCCTTAATATAACTATACTCAATGTTCAACCCTTGTAGGTGACGACATGAGGACTCACATCCCAAAACTTTTTTGACAAGCTTAGATAACGGGATCAGTCATTCAGCAACATTCAACCTGTGTCAAAGGCCTAAGCCACTCTACTAGAAGCCTTTCGCATCGTGTGATCTGTATGAGCCAGTGTTCCAGCCGCAGACCGCACTCTCGATCATCTCCTTCAGCGACTTTTAACTGAAGAAAATGCCGTCAAATCCTATTAAAAGTTCGACAATATTACTGAAGAAGCATTTGCCGTAAATGAAGGAGCAAGTGAGTGGTACAACCCTGGTCGTGGTGGACACCCCGGTCGCAGTGGATACCCTGGTGTTCGTGGAAGAGGAAAGAAGTCTGCCATCTCGTCGTAAAAGAATTTATGGTCTAAAAAAGGCAACCAGGGTATGGAACATCAAATTCAACGAATTTATCATCTATTTGGATCCATTGGACTAATAAAACGCACAACCGACTCATGCGTGTATTACCGTCATCTTTGTAAAAGGAAGGCAGATGAAGAAATCAACATGTTCATCCTTAACGTCGACGAGGGACTCATTATCAGCAGCATCAAGGCAGTCATCGACGAGATGATGGCATTCTTCGCCGAGGAATTTGACGTTCGCTCTCTTCCACCCGATCGATTAATCGGAATCAACATCAATTGCAACAGAATCCAACGCACAATTCATCTCTCAAAGCTAGACTACGTCAAGACCGTACTGGAAAGATTCAACATGAGCAACTGTGCCACTCTCACTGTCCCGGCTGATCCGTGCGTCAAGCTTACGCCCCAGATCCCACATAGTACACTTCTGCCGTCGGATGTCCGATTCATGGCCGAACATCCGTTTGATATCCATGTACTCTATGGGTAGTTCTAGGGATGGCCGTCGGATAGTAACAATTGAAGTGCAAATGGATGTTCAAAACTTTGATTCTACGGACGTCCATCCAACAGCAAAGAAGATTTTTTAATGTTTTGTTGATGAATGACGAAATAAATTTTGATTAAAACTAAGGGGGACTTTAATTTTTCACCACAACGTGCTTTAATTTGCACACGGAAGGACTAGCTTGTGTTTGGGGGGGATTAAGACAAACTCTTGGCTTTTTATAAAATGATTGAAAAATAAAAAAATAATTTTTTAAATGAGAAGTGAGTTTTTACGATTTCATCTACATTTTTTTATAGCGATGTGCTCGATAATTTGTATGGGCGATTCGTAGTGTAACAAGAACACCAAAATATAAATAATAGAATGAAAATAATACAGGTCTATTCAAGCATATAATTATATAAGACAGCTGTTGGGCATCGCCAGCAGCAAACATTTTACAAGTATTTCACAATATTTTGATTTCGTAACAAAATATAGTTGAACTGAATTTGAGTGGGATTGCAGTAGTTTTTAGGGGTGTTTCCAAAGGGGATTAAACTTGTATGAGAGGGGTGCATTTCAAATATATTAAAATAAGGCTACATGAACTAAAAGATGTTTAAAAAAGAAACTAGATTTAAAAAAAATAAAAATAGGCTATTCTACTGGGAAAGGGGTTTCTACATGGAGTAGAGGGATGTCCTCGTCTTCGGGGCCTAGTGCACTATAATGGAAGTGGGCACACACAATTTCTATTGATTCCTGGATTGGCCCTAATCGGGCCTTGGATCGAAATGCACCCCAGGACCATCAATGGATACCAAGTATCGAGAGAATATCATTGTTCCTGGGATTCCATGATCCAAGGGACCCGATAACCAGGGGAAGAATCCTACCAAGCGAAGAATATTTTTCAACCTTTCGTTGGTAGCCTTTCTTCATGCTCCCTGCTTGGTCATAGCAGACCAGGACGTCAACCGTCACCCGGGAACCAGATAATAGAAATTCAACATCTGGTCTTAAACGTTGCCCGGGGATGGCTTTGTTGACAGTGACGTTGTGGCCTTGCTTGGCTAGCAGCGTTTCCAGGAGATCTTGGACGATGCTGTGCCTCTTGGTGGCTAACTGGAGACCTTCTTCACAGTTCTTAAGAAAGTGATACCCAGTCTCATTTTCTTTCCCCCATCGTCGGCAACTCGTATCTTGCTGCTAAGAGCCAAAACACGAGTGCCCCCGAAGAGGAAGGATGTTGAGCCGGGCTCTGTGAAGGTATTTCCAGTCGCAAAAGGAGAGGGGCGTTCGGCACGATACCATTTTTTTACTGTTTCCAGCAGAATGCAGTTTGGGTCGATGGCTCTAAGATGACGGTATTCTAGGCCATCAACCCCTGGTGATGTGTTGTTAGCCCGGTGAAGCTTAGCTTCAATCTCTTGTTGCGTTGGCGCATGATTAAGGAAGTTCATTTGGTGCTCTGATGGTTAGGACCAGCCGCAGGTGTCGTAGAGCTCCCTTGCACTTTGGCACTGCTGCGGAGATGGTCTCAATCGGTTTTAAGTCCTCTTTAGTTATTCCTCCGCAGCTTGTACAGTACCATTGTAGGAGGGTGAACGGTCTTCGAGCACCTCTCGAACGGCTCTTCTTGGGTATATGTTGAAGGGCCGCTGAATCTTCCTCGCCTCGTAGGCCTTTTGCTTGATCTGTCACCGGGCCTTCTGCATCTGCCGGTTTTGGTTTCTTTTTCTTTTGTCAGGACTTCCTCGGGGTTGTTCAGGGCTAGGGTCTTGTAAAATATGTGCTTTATGGAGCCAGTCAGCTGTGCAACGTTCGAGGACGTCGTCTAGGTCATGTAGAATCTCACAGCTCAAGAAGGCAGGAACCCAGAAACTAACAAAATCGTCGTCTCTTTGGCTCTTCTATTCTGAGCTGTTGTGACTACGTCCTCGATTGCTTTGCTGACTGGGGACAAAGGTTAAGGTCTAGGGGTTAGGTGAAGGGTCTAAAATCTCTTGTGATAAAATTTTGGGGTCATTATTTTCTTGTGGGGGGAGTTCGTAAAGCCAACAAAAAAATTTTGTGTATTAAAAGAGGTGGCGAACTCCCTTCCAAGATCTAAAATAGGGCTAGCGGTAAAATTTGCTGGAGATGGGACACTACCAGGGGATTCCTCGATCGCTGGGATTTCCACCACGGATAGCTCATTACGCTCGTCTTCTGTTGCAGCAACCTCCTCTAGAGAGATCACTGCCGCAGAAAAGTCACGGTAGAAGCTATCCATACTGGACATCCCGGCAAATCGGATTGAGGGTGATGGGTTGGGATTGGAATGTATCCTTTGGTAATGTCCTTTTAGTGTAGGGCCATCTCCAGCAAATCCACACACTCTGCATTCCCAATATTTAACTAGTCGGAGTGTATGGGCTGTATCTGGGTATCTGTGGCTACTACCCATGGCTCTGGTGTTAGTTGCCAAGATATTCCATTCATACCTAGGACATTTCGTAGGTTTCCCATGGTATTTTAAAATTATTTTGTCCCCTTCTATCCGGGAAGGGGAAAACGTGGGGAGAGAAGAGTGAGCGGGATTAGGAGACCCCTGCGAACCATCCATTGCAGATGCAATGGTTAGTTCAACGGATTGGCGGATAATACTGGAGGAGAGGGACTCAGTACAAGGTCCTGCATGTCTACCGGCTGAAATAAATAAATAAAAATCCTTTTTACAGCCAAGGCAGACATACTGGGTGGTATTCTGAACCCCTCTTCTAGAATGTCTTTCTTTTAGGTGTGTCTCCGCCAATTGTCTGTTGCGATCCCCTGACCAGGGACCGCTTCCCCGCTCACCTTGACAAGTTTTCTCCCCACATTTCAAAGTGTTTGGCAGAGAAACTGGAATTTAAATGATTGTCATATGGAGTCTTACTCTAGTAGCATTTCTACTAGATGCTCCCTCCTCTGCCGTTGCTACCCTGGGCCTACTTACATATAGAAGATTAAAACAGAAATTTTTATTAACTAAAATCAATAAATAAAGTAAAATCGGAAAATTAAAAATGGATAAAAGGTGAAAAATAATAAAAATCTGAAGAAAAAATTTGAAATATATAAGTATATAGCATTTTATAAAAATTTAAAATATACACTGGAAAAACAAGAATGTAGAATATATAATTTTGGTGTAAAATGGGATAGAAAGATTAAAATTAATATATCTTTTTTATCTCCAAAGCATTTGGATTTAAAATAGTATAATATCAAATTTGAATAGCAAATAGATGTTTTAAAGAAAATAAAATCATAAAATAGTTTGAAAATAAAATCATTTAATTAAAAAAAAAATTTAATGAAGAAGTAGTATGAAAAGATTTTAATAATGGTAAAAATAATAAATAAAATGAACAAATAGTATGCACATAAAGAATAGAAAATGTTTTTTAAGAACTACGAAGATAGTAGATAAAATAAAACAAAAAATAAGGGAAAATAAAATGTATCATCAGTTTATAACCGGGAGCTATAAAAAGCATGTCTGCTCTTGCCAAAGTCTAGCAGAGCAAAAAAGTTACACCAATATAGTTGAACTGATTTTAAGTGGTATTGAAGAATGGTTAGAGTATCCGACTAAGACGCGAGAGACTCGGGTTTGAATCCCGCCTCGGGTATGTTCATTTTGCTCATAATGTCTTATTTATAGTCAAAAGAGATTTCGTTCGGATGTTCTTAGAATGTCCAATTGCATCTTCCCGAAAGGTCTTGTAATATTCAGTCGATACCCGAGAGACATTTAATTCGGAGATCGGGCAATATCACGGATGTCCGTTGAACATCACCCTTATCCGTGTTGAATAAACTGCAGATGTCCGTGGTACCAACCTGTGCTAGATGGGATGTGCTCACAAAATGAAGAGGAGAAACGAGAAATGACCGACATCCCCTTCATCGAATGCATTGGCTCCGTGATGCACCTCACCTTCTTGAAAAGACCGGAAATCGCCTACGCCGTCGGCCAAGTCTCAAGATACTCGCAAAGTTCAGGTCAAGAACACTGGAAAGCTTTAAAACGCATCCTGATTTATCTACGTAAAACCATCAACTTCGACCTCGTATTCGGCGGTGGCGATGACGTCATGGCTACTGTGACGTGGATTACGCTGGAGACTTAGGAAACAGGTGATCAACATCCGGAGTCAGATTTACACGGCACAATGGTCCGGTTTTATGGTTCAGCCGTCGTCAGTCATGCGTCGCTCTCTCAACCACAGAATTCATCTCTGCGGCAGAAGAGACGAAAGAGGCTATATAGCTCAAGCGCTTTCATTCTGAATTATGGGCTCGGATCTCAGCCGTGCCACTAAGATGTGACAACCAGAGTGGCATCCCCATTATTCATGATCCGGTGTTCCATCAGCGCACAAAGCACATTTATGTGCGTTTTTTCTTTATAGTTGAGGTGCAAGAACAGAAAAAGATTGAAATCTCCTACATCAAAAGCGAAAATCAACTGGCGTATAATTCATCAAGGCGCTGGCTGCTCCAAGATTCGAGAAATTGCGTGAAAGATTGAACATTTCTGATCTCCCATAATAAACCTCCCTAATTTAGGAACGTTCTGTGTTTAATTCCTCCTTTTTTTAAATTTTATTTTGCACTTGGCTTGAGGGACGTTTTGTGATTTTTCTCTCCAACCCAAATGCGCATTGCCAAACTAGATTTGTTTTTGCTGAAACCCACTCTCTTCTTCCCACCAAATGTCTTTCCTTACTTTGTCTCCTAGAGCTCTCTCTAGCTCTCTTTCTTTCTTGTGATTCTTGACAGGAGATTCTGCAGTCATCCGACTTGTAGTAAGGTTTTACTTAGTAATTATAAGATTAATAGTTACATTTCTGCTCTGTTTGAAGGTATTCATGTGTTTCAGTTCAGTTAATAAATAATTGCAAACGTGCTTTTGGCCTAATTCTAGAATTTTTAATTTCAACAGAAATTACTCCTCAGATATCAACATCCGACAAAACGCAAGGGTCCAGTATCTAGAGAACGACACCATTCGTCACGAAAACTAGCTCATCCACGTCATCCAAAGTACCCAATAAGACAAAAGACGTGCCAAACACGCACAAGCCGTGTCAACTGCCCAATACAATGGATGACTGACGGCAGCACAGCTTGGTCTCCGGTAGTGTGTCAAACTAATCGCAATCGGAAACATTGTCTCAGCCATACAATGCAACCCTAGTCCAGTCAATTTCACAACAGATGCAACTACTTTTTGACCTGAACTAAGGTTCAACAATTTCACTATTGGCTGGTCAGGATGGGAACTCACGGGTTTCACGCCATGTAACTAGTCTAGTTGAATCGCAAATTTCAACAACAAGCCTCACGCCTATCGCAATAACACTTGGCAACCGGTTAGAGCGTCCATCGTCACCCCACAGCGCGATTAAGCTTACGCTTTCCGATACCAAAATGCCAATTTCTTCAAGTCCTGATTAGCCCGATGGACACTATGGCTGGTATTACAGCATCCATGAACAAAAATTCCGTGACTTGTCCCAACCAGAGTACAGGGGCATCGGCAATCATAATCTCGGTCGCCGAAAAAGCAGGTTTTGACAACTTTACCAATCGATTCGAGAATTTCAAAGTCTACTCTTTCATCATCCTACTCATCGCTATCTTCCTACTCATCCAAGCCCCATATTGCCCTTCTTTGTTCAAATAGACTAGAAACTCTACCCGAACCTTCTTCAACTTAATGACCACAATAATTGACGTAGTCTATAGACTTTCTAAAAAATATAGCAAGTGGAGAGAACTAGCCTCGACACGCCCGCTGTATATAGAAACTTTTAGAATTCGTCAAAAGCCATCCAAAACGGCCTAAATCTGCAGTCACTAAAAATAGATCTATTTTACTCTGTCGAGATTTGCACAAAATGGACCAATCCTATACGGCCTACGTTTAGTGGTTGTCCAAATTAGTTCGATACCGCCCGATTTCGCCCGCCTTTACCCTAAATTTGTTCGGTATGTCTGCCGTGGACGGTGACTAATATAAAAAAAGACACCGCGAACTCCCAAAGGACAGTCAGTTCAGTTCCGCCAGTTCCGTGTGCCAACTTAGGTCTCTGTCAGTCTTACTCCCGAGCCCGCAACTAAAACTCTTGCAAAATGAAGAATAAGTATCCTTTAAGTAGTTTTTAAGTGTCTGTCTGAATCCCTGAATATAATGTATATGGGTTACGTAATTCTTAAGGGTTTTCCGTAAACTTAAAGTTTCTATTCCTTTTATCCCGTTATGTCCTTACTTAATTATTTCCTGAATATCTGTATCAAATTGATTTATAATAACCGACTATTTTCTTATTGCGTACGTGTCTGTTTTACACCCACTCGTACACGAAATTGTAAGTAAAAGCGTTGTATTCAGTAACTTCTCCATATCGAAGAAAACATAACAACGTCGTGTCCTCCTTTACAGTAACATAAGCGTCGACTAAAAACCGTCAAAAAACCCTATGGAAGAAATGAATCCTGACCTCTCCAGTATCGAGCAACAAACGAAAAAAAGAGTAACATTCTCTGATACTCCGGCAGCCCCAGAAGGAAAAAAAGACAAAGAAAGGTTTGAAAAGACGAACTGAAAGCAACCATCAACTAATTCCCACCTCTCCTTATTTTGAAGTTTAGAAAATCTCGCAAACCTAGATGGTGCAGAAGCAGTAGAGCCAGAGGATCTTTAGCTCCTTTGAAGATGAAATAACTTGTTTACCAGACGGTCGTTACTCTACTCCGATACCCTGGTCAATAGGTAAATGGAGATTACAATGCTATCTCCAGTTGGCCACAGGAAGGATAGAAAGCACGCTAACCAAGCTGAAGAGAAATGAAGAAGACTTAAATAACTACAGATGAACAGTTTGTTGAAGAGGCAGATACAAAATACGACGGTCATCACACTTACCTACACGTACGTACGTTGCGTACACGTGTACAGTATCCTGCACAAAAATCCGAACACCAATTTAATTTTTTAAAGCCACCTATTGGCGGGGTAGCGGGTTTTTTTGTTTTTTTAAGGGGGAGGGTTGACGGGGTAATGGACATGACAGGGCAGTTTTGGGTAAGTCTAGACATTTAAAAAAAATGCCTTAAGGTATTACGCTTTAAGGCAAGTTACAGGTCAGGACATTTTTGCAACCCCCAGGGTGGTGTGGTTTTTTTAAACGACAGTTGAAAATTTAGGGGTTGGGCTTGGTATTGATGCTTACCGAAACTATTTAGCTTATTTTTCAGCTGCCTGTGAGTGTTTACGTCGTTGTCAATGGCGTAGGTGTAGCCTTTCTAAATGTGATGCTGGAGATCTTTGTTCGATTCCAGATGAGGCGATGAATTATTGTGGTAACGTTATGAGAAATTCTCGTTCATGTATAAAACAAATTTTCATCGAGCAATATGTGCTTTTTTTAATTATTATATAATTGAAAAAATAATGATTCCCTTCGTTCTAAAGTAATTTATATTTCCAGCATATTCGAACAAAGAATATTATAAAGATACCAAATATCTTGCAATTCTTTATCGGGAATCGATCACTGATCTAAACCGTCGCAATCAGAGGGTCTACCCATACAGTATGCCATCGGTATCAACATAAATGTGCACAGGCAGCTATCTAATTTATTAGGGTAAGGAATATTACACAGCCCAAGTCCAACATTTATAATTGTCGTTTTAAAAAAACACACCGCCCTGGGATTAGCAAAAATGTCCCGACCTGTTACTTGCCTTAAAGCGTAATACCTTAAAGCATAAAAAAAAATCTAGACTTACCCAACCCAGCCTAAGAAGGGTAGCTTCCTCAATTAAGTACCTCGATTAAACCCCAATAGAATTGGGGGAGAAGAATTTTCCACCCTGAGCCACGCCTCGATGGGCCGAAATAAGAAACCCGATTGGCAAAAAAACGCCTTTATTGGTTCGAGGCCGATCTTTAAATGAAACAATTGAAAATCTTCTTGGTTGTTGGAAGAAGGTCCGTAGAATGTAATTTTTGCACACCCATTGCACTTCCAATGTGACTAGCCGACGGACATCCCTTGAGTACACGGGTATCTAACGTATATTCGGCCATGATTCGAACATCCGACGGTAGAAATGTGCTGTATGAATTCATGTGACGGTTTTTTAACTTTATATCAAAAATTAAATTATATCTCAACGAGAAAACAAAATCCTTTTTTGGAGGGTTTTCGTTGATTTATAGATACAATTCGTATATTTTTACAGCAACATATGTTTAAAAAAATTTGAAAAGTCAGGCTTACAATTAAGACATGCATACCACGCAACTTTACGACCATTCTCAGAATATGCATGCTTTTGATCAAAACACGTGCTTCGATTTTTTTATCAATCAAATAAATCTTCGATTCTTTTCTGCCCAATAATTTCTTTGGATGAATTTTTGATTCATTTGATGCCAATTCCGGAATATTTTCCTTATGTCAACATCATTTTCAAACTACCTTTTAAACAAATATATATAGATGTACACAGAGTTGTCGCGATCGATTTAATGATCTAGATCGATTGATCGATCGATCGAGGTTTTTGCGATCGAGATCAATCGATTGATCAAACGTATTTATCGGATCGAGACCTACCCTATTCATTTTTTCATTTCCCAATTTTTTTTCTAGCCCTAGTTGTATCTGGTTTATTTTTATTTAGCTATTGTTTGTGAATGGTTTGTTGTTCATCCCCTTGAAGCAGACGAATTTCTGGCAGCAAAAGAAATTCTTCGGCTTAAAGAGACGAGCAACTTACAAACAAAAATAAAATAAAAATAAAGTAGATATAACTGGGTCTAGATAAAAAAATTGGGAAATAAAAAGATGAATAGGGTACCCACTGCTAGGAAGAAAAGGGGGAAAATCTTAGTTATATTTATGAAAACTTTTTTTTGTGACAAATGTGACACAGCGGCTTATGGGATATTTTCCCCTAGCTAGCAAACCATACTTTCTATGACTCTGCTGCAACCGCAGCAGACCAACTTGGACACCAATGAGATTTTCTTATTTGTGGAAAACGCGCAACGCAGGATGTTTTACTGCTCTATTCTTGCTCATTTATACATTATTAATTTATATTTAGATTTCCATTAGGAAGTATAATAGTGATCTACCTTTTTCAGCAGCTTGTGAGAGATTATTCAGTACGGCAGGATTAATTTTAACTTCTAAGAGATGCAAGCTATCTGATTTGAATTTCAATATGTCGCTGTTTTTGAAGTTTAATGGGTCCTGCTGTCGTGAGTGGGAAAAAAAACCTCAAAAATGTCTGGTAACCTCACTAAATAATGCTGTTTATTGCTGTGTAATTGATGGAAATATTCAAACAGAAATATAACGATAAAAATTTAACGCGATCGATTCGATCGATTTCGATCATCGATCGTTCATTTCATTTTTGATAAATCGAAGCGATCGAAATGATCAAAAAATTTTTTGATCGAGATCGAGATCAATCGATCACGAACTAGTGATCGAACGGCAACTCTGGATGAACACATAGATGCCTGAAAGAATTTCAGCAAAACTGGGCAAGAACAGCTCTTCATGTGTCATGCTTGGATTTACATTTTGACTGTGATGCCACAGACCTTTCAAAATGGGAAATGAGAATGTCTGTAGGTATCTCTTAGGCTAAATGGTAAAGAAATGAGAACAATACAACCCCCCTTCCCTGTCACAAGTATCTACAGGGTTCAACCTCGAAAAACGACAGACCTATCCCGATATTCTTGTATAAAATTAGAAAATACCCAGCGTTACACCTGCCCCGACATATGTACACCGACAAACAATTGGAGAATGCTCCCGTCACACCTACCCCCACAGAAATATAAATAAATAATAACAACTATCCATTCGATTAAAACAGTCTGAAATACCTACCCCTTCGTTTAAAACTGATCGACACCCCTACCCCTACGTTTAATACTGTACGAGAAACCCACCCCTTCGTTGAAAAAATACGACATACCGTCATTGTTTATTAGAGCCCGACAAAAATACCCATTCTTTAAAAACAAGTGACACACCTACACCTGTGTTGACAATACCACATTCAAAGCTTAATTTATCCAATAGAGACCGATATACGTACCAAGTTTTATTAATATTTGGTTATTTATGTTTTGAGACAGTCTGAGACAGACTGATTAGCAGCATCAAAATATTTTAGATAAATTGTTGGTTTAAATATTTCGATCAACAAATTCTTATTATTATTTGATTTAAGTACGTATTTGGGTTCGTTTCCGATTAACCATATCGGGTCAACCGCTCCACCTGAAAAAGGCCGAACGGGTCTGACTTAGTCGGGTTCACCCCAAAAGATCCGGCGACATCTTTTTATGTCTCATTAAAATTGTACCAATTAAAAACGAGTTTTGTAGTCGAATTTTTAACATTGAACTTTAAACTTGATTTACCTCAATTAAATTTAAATAATAATTTTTGATAAATTTTTATAATTACTCTACTGTTAACTTAAACCACGATTAATAATAAAAATTTGTTGGAAATAGTAAAATAAGGAACTTAGTGTACAGTAATAATAAATTGAAATAAAAAAATTAAATAAAATAATGATAATTAGTTATTTAATAATAGCGCTCGCCCCGCGCACTCAGCCCCGCGTTATTTGGACAGTGATTGACCAAGTTTTTTGGGTTGTTTTTATTTAGTAGTGCGGGTTTTTCGGTGCACCGTTTATTTAGCTCAGACAAGATCTCTGTTTTTAAAAAATAATCAAACCCGATTAGAAACCCCGATCCCCCTAATAGTGTACCGTGTATCATCGACCCCAATTTCAATCTCTAAATTAGCACGCGCGTGATATAATAAAGTGGTGCGGACGACAGCGCACCACTAGAGAACCAACGCGCACTGATTTAGACCAATCAGTTTTTTCCAGGTCGGGTTGCGTACTGCACCGAGCAAAGGCTAATCGTGACCGAGCGCTAATAACAAATAAAAAAAATCTTTGGTTTCAGACTATCTAGAATTATGTGTCTTAGTGGAACAAAAGGTTTAGTTGCAATAGATTCAACCGAGTAGGTCTGTTGGAAATCCGTACAACTACCCAGATCTACAGCAATGGGACGTTTCATTCCTTTCCTCATGTATTCTATCAGCTCTTTAGATCTACATCCTGTTTAATGGAAAGGCCTAAACATAAACATTTACAGTACCCGCCCTTAGTAACCGAAAACTGCGGCTATTTAACCTAGTGTCTTATGGCGCAACGTGTTTAGAGCGGATAGGGAAATGGGATAATAAAAATTAAGATAAAGAAAAAATAATTTCTAGTGTTAAATAAACAATATACTATCCAGCACAATTTTTTCGTATTTTTTACCTACAAGATTTGTTGCCTATGGCGCTTTCTACCTATGGGGTGCCAATTGACACAGGGAAATGTTTTTTTAATCTTTTCATTAATACAAAGAAATATTTTCTAGTTCCCAAAATTATAGATTTAATACAATATTCATTAAGCTATTTCCCTGTATCTGTTATTATACTGAAAATCCCTAAGAGATTTACCTTGGTAAAGCTAGAAGGCTATGCCGTGGTTATGGGCCCTAAACTGTTTATTGTTTCCCCAGGGGTTCCAGCCGGGTGGTGATTAGCTGTAAAATGGGGGGGGAATTTTTGCGTGCAGAAACGGGACTTTTTTCGTTTTTATTTTTTTTTTATTTTATTTGCCGTCTAAAACTTCGTGCCCTAGGCTTGTTTCCAAATCTGTAGGTTTCTTTGTTAATTTTATATATTTTTTTGTTTGATCGAAATTCAAATTATGGTCGTGAAAGTTGGGTTCTGATTGGTTAGTGGCAGGTTGGTGTTTGTTTAGAAATGGCGAGGGCGGCTATCGTTTGTCATTTGTTTTTAGGTTATGATGACGAAAAACTGGAAAACGCCAGATTTGTTCGGATAAGCGACAGACAACCAAGCTAATGCAAAATATTACTTTTGCATTTTTCAAATTACAAATTTACATTCTTTTCTTCCCTAGGTATATATTGTGTGAAGGACTTTCTTCTGCTGCTGGCCTTGTTCATTATGGGCACATCTTAGCTGGAACTATCAAGGATATTGTAACCCGATTAGCTCATCAAAATGGTCTTCATCTTGAGAGGGGCTTTGGATGACATACACATGGCCTTGCAGTTGAATGGGGATTGTCAATTGCAACGCTGAGGAAAGGAAAATTGTCATGCTTTATCCAGTGGTATTGGGAGACTGTTGTTAACAGAACGGGACGTTGAATTGGTGTGTAACAGTTTCCTATACTTTTGCATTTTTCAAATTAAAAAATTTGCATTCTTCTTTTTCCTAGGTATATATTGTGTGATGGACTTCCTTTTGCTTCTGGCCTGTCTCATTATGGGCACATCTTTGCTGGAATTACCAAGGATATTGTAACCCGATATGCTCATCAAAATTGCTTTCATCTTGAGAGGTGCTTTGGATGAGGTACACATGGCCTTTCAGTTAAATGGGGATTGCCAATTGCAACGCTGATGGCAGAAAAATTTTTATGCATTACACAGGGGATTGGGAGACTATTGTTAACAGAATGGGCAGTTCGATTGGTGTGAAACAGTTTCCTATTATTTTTAGTTTCCTACATCTAGTTTTGTCAATTATCGTCTTAATTTTATTTTGCATTAGGTTTCGAGAACAACTACGAAACTCTTCAATCATGGTTCATGGAATCTACTTGTTGGGTTTTCAAACAACTCTTCGACAAAGGGCTCGTCTACCGTGGATTCAAAGTTATGCCTTTTCTCGACCGCTTGTAGTCTACTCTATTTGGCGTGGGATTGGTAACAGTTTCCTTTTCACATCTATTATAGTCAGTTTTTTTCTTAATTTTATTTTGCATTAGATTTCGAGAACGACTAGAAAACTCTTTACTCATTTAATGGTGAATTCTGCCATCGATTAGCACAGATATCCAATCTGCTGGTGGTCTGAAATACTCCTTATCTACCGCGCTGTTCCTTCTTGGTTCATACTTGTGGAGAAAATGTCCAAACAGTTGTTGGAAAACAACCAAAACACTTCTTTGTAACATACCTCAACTAAATTCTATAAGCAGTTATAATCATTTTCAAATGCTTCATTTCTATTAGGAAACATTTGATTGATATATCAGAATTTAAAATGCAGTGAGTCGGATGAAAGTGGTGTTTGAACTCGGACGTATTCTTCGTGATCGCCGCATTCGGCCCATTAAAGTTTGATTGTTTTTCATATTCTATTGTTGCCAGTTATTGATTGTCCCTCAAATAATTCGTAGTACCCCTTGCGAAGTGATTTTTATCCTCCGTGAGCAAAAATCTTTGAATGAAATATGGACTATGGAACGATATATTCTGGAAGAGTTGTCTGTGTTCTCAAGCTGACCATCGACAAGAACAATTTTGGAGTCCGTCTACGTGCAGAGCCTGATCACCGCATCAAAACACGACTCAGTTATCGATTGTCGCTCAAATAATTTGCAGTATCCTTTACCGGAAGGGATTGATATCCTCCATGAGCAAGAATGCCACCGACAAGAATAGTTTTGGAGTCAGTCTACGTGAAGAGCTTTGATCACCGCATCGAAGCGCGACTCAAAGGGGTGAATTCAAGGCTGTTGTGGATGCAATCAAGGTTTGTTACTACGTTATATAATACATTGCATGAACTAAAATTTACTCTTTGAATTGAATTAGACTCTAACGGATGAGCAGCTCCAAGGATTGTTAACTGAAGGCCAGATTGTTGTTTTGGGTAACACGATGGGTCCAGAGGATTTGTGGATCTTTTACCAGTTCATCAATTCAACTTTCTTGAAATTATATTGATTTCGAATTCGAATAATACATTGTATTTAATTCCACAATGACATGATAAAGTTGCACCGAAGAACGATAAAAAATAATGACAGGTGTAGTCATTGACGTTGTTATTGGAAAAAGGTAAAAATTACAAAAATAGTAGATAAAACGAAGAATAAAATAGTAATGAAAATCAATTGTAGCGATGTGCTAAAATACGAATTGCCAATTTTTATTTAAATTGAAAACAAAAAAACATTACAAAAAAAATTACCGTAGAATCCTGACATCCTAACCTTCACTTCACCATTCAGCCCGGTTCAGCCATTGATGTATGCCAAACAACATCTTGAGTGCGGGCACCCAGTGGCTTTTATTAAATACTTGAGGAAAGGGAATTTTTTTGTGAAGAGGGTACTATGATTTTTCCCGTCAGACATAGTTTACCTCGTTTCCACTTGAGGCCCTGGATTCACGCCTCGAAAGGTGAAAGGCGATTTTTTATATATTTTTTTTTTAAACATGCGAACGAGTGTCCCTCATAAAAAAAAGAAAAAACGAATCCTGGCGCTGTACCTACAATTCTTGTAGGTAAAACATAACAAAAAATGATGGTTTATACGAATATCCGATCATTTTCCGTCTTCCAGTCGTTTCCGATTGCGTATGTGGTAATGACAAAGAAGACCTTAGAGCTCTACAATTGCGCAATGCGGAGAATTTTAGAGGTGGTTGAGGTGGACTTTCAAGGAGATTGATTTGCATTTGAAGTAATGATTTCCAATTACGAGGAGGCCATTCCCGCAGCCATGGAAAGTACATTTCCTACTGGAAGCAGTCGGGGATGTTGGTTCGACTATTAACATATTAACGTGGTGTTTATTAAATTGCATTACAGAATAATGCTTATAATGATTGAACATTAATTGTTGAGTTTGTCAAATAACTTTCGCCAAATTTTAGCGGCACAAACGTAGGGAACTTATTTTTATGCTGCAAGACACACTTTTGAAATCTTTGAAAATTTTTAAACAGTGCGACGTAGTAAATTGAAGGACAAAATAGATTCTGTATAGCTTGATGTAAAAAAAAAATCTATAATGGTGAAAAATCGATTTCCCTAGTGACTAGTAGCGCCACGCGTGTAAATTTGCATTTACGGTAAAAAAGACTGGAAATCAAATACAATTTCAATTTTATCTCAAGAACCACAAATCACAGACAATAAAAAAAAAAACTACGAAGAAGCAAATTGGCCTTTAGCTAAGCCATTTATTTTAATTGCTTTTGCTTAAAATGCAAAAGAGTTATTAACAAAAGAACCACTAAGGTTACTAAAAAGGTGCTTTTTTTTACAAAAATCAACGGCAGGAAAAATCTAATTGCCCAATTTCGACAAAACTCTGGGTTTCTTATTTTAATAACCATAGAAAGATATTGCGCTGATTGAAACTTTGAAATTCAGAAAAAAAAATAAAATTTTGAACCACTGGTTGCGTTAAAAACCACCCCGGCAACACTAAAGTTTACCCGCCATTCAAAAGGGGCACATATTAATGGAGTCGGGCGTACTTGTATGGGCACTGAAGCACACAGCAGGATGCAACCGTTTTGCGTCGACTGCAAAATAATTTGACAAAATTTGTCTTAAAAAACTTTCGGTTGTTCCATACCGAATACATATTGTCGCGGAGGGACAACCGCAGACGTGCTTATCTCTTCCTAGAGACGCTACAGCCGACGCTGTAGTAAAAAGTAGAAATTGTATTTCAAAAATTAGTTCGACTTCAAATGTGTTGACCTTGTCTATTTTAACTCTTTACAGCAGGCTATAATAAATTTTTTGTCTTCTTGGTCTGTTGTACGCCCCTTTATCCTCAGATCTTTTCTAGCTCTGTTACAGTTCAGTCATGCCGTCTACCTCTAGTCTGTCTGAAGATTCCGAAATTGATTCGAGTAGTGGTAACGTAAAACGTACAAGAATAACGCCCCCAGTTTCAAACCGTGAAGTAGTTAACGAGCTACCTGCCGACCCAGCTGTTGATGGGCCAGCCAACCCAGTAGAACCCAGGGGTGGAACCAGGAGAACCAGATGCTACAAGACCAGACGAGTATAGTTTCGAGTTATCGAGAAGAAAGTCAAAGAAATTAAGGGGGTTAATGTTCGAAGGAGTTAGTTCTGCCGAAGCCAAAGTTTCAAGGAAGACATCTACTCTAACTTCTACTTACTCCAATTTTTCGTAAGAAATCAGTAAAGCTACAGATCCCCGAGCTGGATGAGGCCATGTATAGACGGTTAAAATCACTTAAAAACTCTGCAGCCTCGAAGGCTTTAGTTTACCCTCAGGAGAAATCTCTTTCAGCGTTGCAATATAAGATTATCGATATTGCTCGTCCGTTACTCTTCCTTTGGGAAAACAAGCAAGCAGATTCAGCTAGTGGTGAGGCAGTTCGCACGGCCTTAAATTTATGGAGAGGCTTGTTTAGGGATGTGACAGATCGTCACAGGGCAAACATATTCAAACAGACTAGCCCTTCATTCACTACTCTCCTCTCGGAACCTGACAAATTCGACGAGGAGGAATCAACCTCCCTTTTTGGCTCACATTTCATTCAAGAGATGGTTAAGGCAGCAGATGACGAAGCAGCCCTGAATTCTATTGGTAGCATGAGCGGGCCCTCAAACCGATCTGGCAGTGGTAGATCATTCCGTAGTGGCCAGCACGGGAACTAAGTGAGCAATGGCGGCACGTCCCCCTTCCAGAACCGTCAGCCGGGTTCATCCATCACTTCCCCTAGGGGAACCATTTCAACAAGAGGCTTCAATAATCAATTCAACAACCGCGAAAGGTATGATGTCGTTCCTTTTATGTCATTAAATGTAGAGAAGTGGAGCGAGCCTATTGTAGCCGGTAGGTTAAGAGATTTTGCACAGTATTGGGGTTGATTTACTAAAGAGCCATGGATTCTTGATGTGGTTTCTGGTGTTTTAAAATTAGACTTGATTGAGATGCCTGTACAAGTAATTGAACCGAGTAATATGGCGTTCGGGAAATCTCAAACAATTTTGTGCAACGAGGAGGTAGCTAACTTACTGAAAAAAGGGGCGGTATCGGAGGTGGCAAATCCAGTGTTTATTAGTAGTCTCTTTGTCATTCCAAAAAAGTCCGGCGGGTTTAGGCCAGTCATTAAATTAAAGGGAATAAATCAGTACGTCGTCCATCACTATTTTAAAATAGAGGGGCTTTCCTTTTTGAAGCATCTTTTCCAACCAGCTGACTGGCTGCCAAAACTAGATTTAAAAGATGCCTATTTTACAGTGCCGATGCACTTATCAGATCAAGAATAGTTACAATTTAGATAGCAGGGGAAAATTTATTAATTTAACTACCTACCCTTTAGACTTTCATTGGCATTGACAGAGGACGTCGGCCTTGTCAGATCGCTTTTGGAGACGGTAGGGTTTATTGAAAACGAGGGAACATTGATTTGTGAGTCCTCCCAAAATATTGAATTCTTAGGACTGATTGTCAACGTAATCGCGATGTCCTTGTCGCTTTCCCAATCTAAAGTACATTCATTAATTGCCGTATGTAGAAAACTTATTTCTCAATCGAAGTCCTCATTGAGGGAAATTGCTAGTGTGATGCGGAATTTTTCATGGGCGATACTAGCGGTGCCTTTTGCTAGAGCCCACTACCGCAATTTGCAAAGGCTTTATAACGACTATTTAAAGCACACGACGGAACTTGATACCAAGGTGAGCCTTTCAGAGGGTGCCATCGTAGACCTTCGTTGGTGGGTGGTTCATTGGTGCGTTGTCATTCAGTTGGGTGGGTTGAAAGGCTATGCGTTTCCCCCATTCTTCCTGATCAAGAATTGCCTATCCAAAATCAGGAGAGAAAAGTCGGAAATAATTCTTGTTTGCCCGTACTGGCCCAGCCAGCCTTGGTTTCTGGTTCTACTGGAGTTGGCCTCGGCAACCCCAGGCATCTTCAGGCCATCGGGGAACCTGTTACTATCATCACTGGGCGACCCACACCCACTCTGCATGAAGCTGACTT
This sequence comes from Daphnia magna, assembly GCF_020631705.1. Lineage (NCBI taxonomy): Eukaryota > Metazoa > Arthropoda > Branchiopoda > Diplostraca > Daphniidae > Daphnia > Daphnia magna. The sequence goes on from NC_059188.1 coordinate 4,692,918, forward strand.
TCCTTCTGACCGCCTGGAAGTTGTCAGGAGACGTTTTGGAGGGAAAAATCTTCTGGAACCAGTTATTAAGCTCCTATTGGCAGCCAACCGGAAGATTACACTCATTGCTTACAAGTCCGTCTGGCGCTCTTGGCGTAATTGGTGTATGGGACAAAGTATCAATTCCGTGTAAATTAATATAGCTAATATCCTTAAATTTTTATCGGACGCGTTTGAATCAGGGAAGGCGTACAGCACGATTAATGTTTATCGCTCAATGTTTTCTGGCACATATGATCAAATTAAAGGCTTTGATATAGGTTGCCACCCGCTCGTTCTTAAACTGATGAAAGGGATTTTCAATAGTAATCCTCCGAAGCCCAAATATTCGAAGACGTGGGACTTGAATACCATGCTGGACTACTCCCACTAGCCTGCAAATTAGTTACTCTTTTATCATTGGCCATTATGCTAAGAGTTTTGGAGTTGGCCTCCATCGATAGAAAGTCGGTAATATTTTCGGATAACTCAGCTAATTTCTCTCTTTGCAAACCAAGGAAATCCCAAAGAGCTGGGCCGCTTAGGTCACTTACTGTGAAAAAACTCCAAGATCAATCAATCGATACGGTCCACTGTCTAGGCCTTTATGTTCATTCAACAGACACCCTGAGAAGTGGAATTACCAAGCACCGCCTGCTCATTGGCTCGGTGAAACCTCACAAACCCGTTAGCGGGTCAACGGTAGCTAGGTGGATTAAGAAACAACTGGAAGAAGCAGGTGCAGATACATCCACCTTTTCGGCGCACTCGAAAAGGAGCGCGGCAGCGTCCAAAGCAGCGACGCTTGGCGTGCCCATTCAATCAATATAGAGCTCAGCGGATTGGACCTCGGAGTCCAACTTTTCAAGATTCTATTGCCGGGAAGTTGCGGAACCGACGGTAGCAGAATTAATAATGACGGGGTCTTCGATATAGATGTTAGGTTATTAGGTGCTTTAAAATCACAGTTGAAGTCGAACTAATTTTTAAAATACGATTAAAACTTTTTCGAGTGAGCGCGAAGCGCGAATGAAAAACAATTTAGATTGTAGAATAAAATAAGGAGACTTCAACTGTCTCTAGAACCCGCAAGCCTACCCACCCCAGTTAATAATCCTCTTGTTTTACATAAGATTTTATCAGAATCGCGGTGGCTTCAGAGGCGCTCACTAGGGAGACGCAGTAACTATCGCAAGATCTGAGGATAAAGGGGCGTACAACAGACCAAGAAGACAAAAAATTAATTATCGTCTGCTGTAAAGAGCTCAAATAAACAAGGTCAACACAGTTGAAGTCTCCTTATCTTATTCTACAATCTTAATTGTTCTTCATTAACGTTTCGCGCTCAATCAAAGAATTTTTATTTTCAGAATAGAATAAGAAAGTACAATAAAGTCGGGTAACCTTAGGGGAGGGGCGTATTTTTAAAGCTAGTATGAAACCCACGATTATTTTCATTCAGTGGCGCTATTCTTCCGCTAGACGTGTAGATGTAGGGTAAAGTGTTACTCTTTCATTTCTTGTATTCCGTGTGTTCTCTTTCTCATGTCAAGTAAATACAGTGTTTAAAGTGCAGTGTGACAAATGTTGGAGTGCAGCTCGTTAACCGTCGCTTACGAATTCTGTGCTTCTCTAAGTTGTAGTCGATGCAGAAAAAGCCTAATCCACACATCCACGCTTACCTAGTTGCCATCGCGATTCAAGTAGACGATTGCATCCAGAATTATCATCTGAATTGTCAGGTGGTGAGAGTACAGCAACAGACCAGACACAAGATCCAAAAATCTCAACCTCTACTGAAAACTTAGCTACGTCAGGTGAAGTAAAAGTCAAACAAAGCGGTTTCAACAGCCCTGAAAATCAATCAGATTTAGGATCTGACTCCGAAGCAGATTCAAGTCAGCCCACGCATCCTGTTGTTCCTCTGACAGGACCTATTTTTCGGGGTAGCCCAACGGAAAACGCTCGTCAATGGTTAGAGCACTACGAAACGATCTCTACCCACAACGGTTTGGGCAATGATGACAAACGAAATAATTTCAGTATGAACATGGATGATACTGCAAAAATTGGTTCCTGTGCGCAAGACTCCCAAATGACTGGGAGGAAACGGCAGCACAACCGGCTGCTGGAGAAAACCCGGCTACGCCTGCAGTACCTGGTCTACGTTCGGGGTTTTTGAAAGAATTTCAGCCATATAACTACGGTCTTTTTCAAGAGACAGAACTCAGAAGTAGAACCCAAGGAGTGGACGAGCCAACCATTAGGTACTACTGCGAAATTCTTAACCTTTCCAGACTGGTCGACCCGAGCATGTCAGAAACGCACCGATTGGAACATCTTTTTCGAGGATTCGACCAACGCTTTTCAAAAAAATTTATCCGCTGAAGCCCTAAACATGCGAAGAATTTCTTGCGCAAATCCTATACAGAGGCATCACTCATGTCAGACACACGAGGATGGAAGTGTAACGAAGGCTTACAAATACATCTAATTATGACACCCCCATTCTTATTATATTATGTTTACTCTCCCTTGGCATATAATTATGTCTACATTTTACTCTCTTGCATTTACTCTTCTTTTGCATATTATTCGGATATTGTAATCCGCATAGTAACCATTTGTCATAGACATCTTAGCGTTGACCTAATTGAACACCTGCTGTCTGACTCAAACGTGCGACGCATTATCACGCCACTAAACAAACTTCCGTGATTGGTCACACGTGCGACGCATATCACGCCATTAAATAAACATCCGTTTGTTTGGTCGCACGTGCGACGCCAATCAAGCCATTAAACAAACACCTTCTAATTGGCTGCACGTGCGACATAGCGACGCGTCAACATCATTACGCCACTTTGACGAGATGCGAGGTTTCATGGTGAACCAAAAATCTAAGAAAGATCAGACAACTAGGAGCTCGCTAAACGTTCAGTTGCCCTCAACAACACTAGTTCGACACCTAACTTGCCTTAGTGTTTTCTGTTACACGTGTTTCTCCGCCTACCTGTTCCCGTAAGTGCCTATCTGAATTGTATTTCCAATCGTCTCCATTTCGTGTCTGAATTCGCCGTATCGCTCGCACTACTACGGTAAGATCAATTTACGTTGTCTCCATTTACACTTTGTTTCCTCTTTAGTTTCTCGTATTCTTATGCGTGTAGTCTCCCTTATATTTTATGGCCTAGTCTAGTAATACACTGTCATCATTGTGGGTAAACGCCTCCGAGTTCCGTGTTAATATATTTGTCTTAATCCGTAAAGTCATTCACCCGAGAGGGAGGATGCTTTACATAATGATGGCAGCGCTTTTTGGAACTCAACCACAATGAATGATGATGTTGTTACTGGCGGACATAAAATTGTACATTCCCCGGTTAACAAGCACTCTCGGCCCGAAATAACTGTTACCCTACCCGATCAGGAAACCGTAGCGCGATCCCTGGATTTTGATAACTTGACTACCGAAACTCAGTTTGTACCAGATACACTTCAGAGTGGTAGGACTTAAGAGACCACTGCCGAAGCAATTAGTAGATCCGCTTCCCCAGTTTTGAATCCCAAGTACACCCAAAGAACTCTCAGTTACGAAAACTACGATCGAACGCTGCGTACAAAGACGTAGCGGGGCTTGATACAACTCCCTCCCGAAAACTCGAGCAAGGGCTACGTCCGAGGTAGCGTCAGGAAAACGATCACCCTCCTTTTTCGCTAGATTTGCTGAACGTATTTCACCAGCTAAGTCTCTCCCAAAGTAGCGACCAAAACTAGTTCATTTGCAAGCACAGTTCTCGGTTTCTTCCATACGAGGAACACACCGAATGGAAAATCACTTGAACCTGAGCCTGAGCCACCTATTCAACAAAGTCAAGAACAATCACGACAAGATATTCCAGACCAAGGCGAGCAAGCTTCCGTCCCAAATACTTGCGATCAAGAGCCTGAAGGAGAGAGAAGCGGATTTCCAGTCGAACGATCCGAAGGTTCAGACCCAGATAATTCGGCTGATACAGGACATCCGACTGACGAAGCTATATCAAGACGACCAAAACCCATCGACGGTGTGGAAGGAACCAACGATCCTACTGAAGTACTTGACGTCGATCCTAGAGGTGAGACTCAGTGCACAGTCGAAGAAGACGACAGTAACGGAACAACAGATGTCCGAGCTGAAAGCGATTTTCACGTCGTATGCGAGACAGTTCTTGACCTTCCTGCTGGGACAGTTTCACAGCATAACCAACTTGCAGAAAGGCAGGGCTATCTTGGAATTAACCCTGAATTGTGGGACCACATACAGACACAGAGAGGATCAATATTGCCATCTTTCGCAAGAAGTGGAAGACCTATCCATTCACTTGCAGACGGTATCGCTGGCCTATCAACAAATATTTCTGGCGGACATTCGAAACCTCACTCTATACATACGGGAGCTGCAACTACTGACTCCGCTGGAACCACTGACGCCCGAGATCAACTTACTGCTGAGGAAGTTGGACAATTTCCCAGGAGCCAGCAGACCGAACAACGTACAGCTCGCAGAGGGGATCAAACAAACGCTCTCCCAAACCAAAACCCAATGGAAACAACTGCTATCACTGGATATCACGGGACAGATATCACAGCAATCCGTGTCACCACAGCAAGTACCGCCGCTGTCGAGAACCCCTCAACCACCGATACCAGTACGACACACCGTCCACCGCCCTATTCGTCAACCACACAACCAGCCTACAAATCGACACAACCTTTCCCCGGAACAACGGTCCAGGCGGACAGCAGACGTTGTTGCGAACCTCGATCGCCTACGAGCAGCGTTCCAGCACAGTCTCAGAATTCGCAACAGGGAAATTTAAAATTTTGATTGCCAGTTCCAAACAACAACATAGCCTACTGTACTTCCCCCACCAGAGCAGCAACAGTCAGAGATTTGGACGATTTTCAAAATAACCAGCATGCTTTCTCCCGGTTACAATTACTTCCTTCTTTCACCGGAAGCCCCATTACTCGTTTTGACTCTTGGTTAGAATCATTTGAAAGTATAGTAGATGGGTCGGGATGGTCAGAAGAAAAAACTATTCAGATGTTACGTGCTAAGTTAACGGACAGAGCTTTTTCCGTCATTCAGGCAATTTTAAAGGAACATCCGCATGATTATGAGTCAATTAAAGAAGCATTGCTTGACCACTTTCATGGCGATGAAAATGTTGATTTACATCTTCAAAAGTTTAACAAAGCCAAACGTAAGCCAGGTAAAAAAGTTGTCGATTACGCGCTACGTATACAGGAAATTTTTAAACGCGCGTATCCCTTAGGTCTTTCCGAAAAATCGTTTGCAGTTATTCTCATGCAAAAATTTATTGAGGGATTACACTCCAAATTGCAGACAAAAGTCAAATATAAGGAATTTAAAGATTTTAACGAACTGGTTGCAGCAACACGGGTGTATGCCCTCAGGCTAGAAGCGTTGGAAACCGATCGCGAAAAACAGGAGTTTATTCGATCCATAGACGGGTAACAAGACACCAGCAGTGCAGAGTTAAAAGAAATTAAGCAGATGATAATAGATGAAAAAGAAGCTGTGAATAAGGCAGTTGCCAATATTCGCCACGGGGATAAACCTGTCGGGGAAAAGAAAACAGAAAGCGAAGAAATTAAAGACGTACTTAATGAGCTTATCCAAACCGTGAAGAAACTTCAACTAAATAAAAACGACGTCTCTTATCCGGCAAACGCAGAATACAGGAAGCAAGTTTCTTTTCAAACGCCTACTGTTAACCAGTATAGTAATGGTAGACCATTTCCACTGCACTTCCCTAACAATAGTGGCAATCGACAATTCTCAAACACACAGAATAGGCCTACAAACACTACACCATCATTTCCGAGATCATCTAACGATACCAACAATAGGCCTACACAGCCGTCGATAATTTGCAATTTTTGTGGCTATCGCGGTCACATTCAATCTAATTGTCGTAGTTATCGACGTCAACAACTAGAACAAGCTCAGCCTCCTATATGTTATTCTTGCCGGGACATCGGCCATAAATCTAATAATTGCCCTAAGTTCAGAAGCACCAATAGGCCTAACATACCAGGTTCCCCTCAAAACCAGGGAAACCAGTAGGGATCAACTGTAGCTTCGGGTCAGTTGATGAAGAGCCTCATTTTAAATCCCGACAAGTCGCGAAATTAACAACCATTACGAATGAATCAACTCCAAGAATTCCATTAAAAATTTTCCAGGTCCCGTTACAAGCATTATTTGATACAGGCGCGTCGAAAAGTATTATTCACGAGAGATTATTTAATAAGTTGCCCCCTAGAGGTCAGGTGATCTGCAGTCAGCTTGATTTCGATTTATATGATGTAGGGGAGAAAAAGTTACATACGTTGGGAAAAGTGACTTTGCCCGTTGGATACGGAGAGTCAATTTTACAACAAGAATTTATTATTACAAATGGTATTTCTGAAGATTGTATCCTTGGATGGGACGCAATTCAGAAACACGCATTTAAGCTTGATGGAGAAACTCAAAGCATTTATCTAGCTAGAGATGGGCAAGGCTCATCTTCTGGTTGTAGGGTACCGGAAATGGCAGTTACGACAGTCAAAAAGACGACGCTATCTCGTCAGACGTCGCTCGTAATTGTAGGCCAGCTAAAGGGTTCATTTCCGTATGTTTCCCCTAACACCGCATTTATATTTACACCAGTAGAAAATTTTCCGGCAGGAGTTTATATTGAAGAATTTATCGGAAAAGTATCGGGGGATGGAACGTATAATATTGTAGTTACATCAAGTCAAAATCCCAAGAAACACCAAATTAGGCGTAATTGAAATTATTCATCACGTCATCGGAAAAATAGCTGTAGACCAACGAGAAGCTAAGCCTAACGAAATAACTGAGCCTATTGTAATTTCAGAAGTCGACACTGAGTTTCAAGCACCGCTCTCTAAATTATTAAATGTCTTTCACGACTTGTTTGCTTCAAAAGATTCTGAACTAGGGAATACTAACCTTATTAAACACACAATTGATACCCAAGGACGAGGCCCCATTCGACAACGCCCATATAGAGTAACAAATAACCAAAGGAAATTATTAGAAGACAAAGTGCAAGAAATGCTTCAAGCAAATGTAATTCGATATTCGCAGTCTCCATGGGCTTCACCCGTGGTATTAGTAGAGAAAAAGAATGGAGAAATAAGATTTTGCGTCGATTATAGGAAATTAAATGGTATTACAAAGAAAGATTCTTTTCCCATGCCAAGAATTGACGAAACTTTAGATAAATTATATGGAAAAAAATTCTTCACAACTCTCGATTTAGCTTCCGGCTATTGGCAAATTCAAGTTCATGATCCAGATATTGAAAAAAACCGCTTTTGTTGTAGAAAATAATCTTTACGAATTTAAAAGAATGGCATTCGGTTTGTGTAATGCACCAGCCACTTTTCAACGATTAATGAATTATGTACTAAGAGACGTCTTAGGAAGTAAAGCATTAGTATATTTGGACGATGTCATCATTTTTTCAGACACTTTTGAAAATCACTTACGAGATATCAGAGAAATTTTTACCCTATTAAAAGAAGCAAATTTAAAATTGAAACTTAACAAATGTCAGTTTATAAAACGTTCAGTAAATTATTTAGGTCATGTCATTTCAACGGACGGTATTAAACCCGATCCTGGTAAAATTGATAAGATAGGGAATTATAAAACGCCAACTACTGTTGACGAAGTGAGATCATTTCTTGGACTTGCTGGATATTATAGAAGATTTATTAAAAATTTCGGTTCAATAGCTAAGCCGTTAACTCGATTAACGCATAAAGTTCTAAGTAGAAAACCTTTTGCCTGGGGAACGGAGGAACAGGTTGCCTTTGAGAAATTACGCAATTCTCTAGTAACTCCCCCAGTCCTCGCTTATCCAAATTTTAACGAAAATTTTTTGCTTTTTACTGACGCATGCGATTATGGAATTGGAGCCGTACTGTCTCAAATGCAGCATGGGCAAGAGCATCCAATAGCTAACTATAGTAGACAATTGACAAAAGCCGAAATGAAATACAGTACAACCGAAAAAGAAGCATTAGCCGTAATTGATGCAATTAAACATTTCCGACATTATCTCTTAGATAAACCCTTTGAAATTATTAGTGACCATCGTCCTTTGCAATGGCTGAAAAATCAGAAAGATAATAACGGTAGGTTAGGTAGATGGGCTATACTATTAGCTGCTACAAATTATGAATTAAAGTACAGGCCTGGACGTATCCATCAAAATGCTGATTGTTTATCACGATTGAAAGTAGCTAGTATACAACCGGAACCGAATAATATATTAAGTTGATTTGTGAAAAACAGCTAGAAGACGAACTTTGTGTAGCCATCAAAAATTATTTAGAGAAAGGAGAACTCAATGAGGAAAATAGCCAATCTAAACCCGAATGGGCTAAAGAAATTGAATATTTTGAAATTATAGAAGGTACACTTTATCGCCACGAAATGCCTTCCAAAAATAGTAAGCGTAACGAAATTAATTGTCAAGTAGTGTTGCCCTTATCGCTTCGCCATCTAGTGCTAAAAGAATTACATGACGCACCGATGGGTGGACATTTAGCTTTTTATAAAACGTATTTGAAGGTCAAAAATCATTATTATTGGCCTACAATGAGAAAAGATATTTTAGAATATTGTCAAGCTTGTGAAACTTGTATAGGTAACACTTCTTACACATATAGAGCACTTTTGCACCCCCATGAAATTGCTAAAGCCCCTTTCCAAGTAATTGGCATGGACTTTTTAAGCCCTATTACTCCCGCTTCGCCTAATGGAAATAGTTATATTTTAGTTATTACTGATTATTTTAGTCGCTGGGTGGAAGCAGTTGCGCTAAAAGACCAAACTGCCCAAACCACGGTAGAATATGTATATAAAACAATAATTGTAAGACATGGTATGCCTAAAACCATTATTTCCGATCGTGGAACGAATTTCACCTCGAAATTGTTCCGTTATTTTTGTAAGAGATTAAAAATTGACCAAAGATTGACAACGGACTACAATCTCTCTAGTAATGGCGAGACAGAAAGGTTTAATCGGACACTAACCGTGATGTTAAGAAAAGAATTGAAAGACGGAGAACATGCAAATTGGGAAAATATGTAAGACGATGTTTTATTCGCTTATCGTAGTTCAGTTCACTCTTCGACACTTGAAACCCCTTATTATTTAATCCACGGTAGAGACCCTAATCTTCCCAATAACGAATTTTTAGACGCTTCCCCTCAAACTTTTAAATCGGTATCTGACTATGTAGGGAATTTAGCTGATCGATTGCGCTATAGCTTTCAGCGAGTCCGTGAAGAAAGCGAGAAAGCACGGAATCGTCAGCGTGAACAATATAATAAACGTGCAAAAAAAAGAAAATATGCCGTAGGAGATAGAGTTTTATTAGATATTCGTGTAGTTAAAGAAGGTGACAGTAGGAAATTCACTTCGAAATATAAAGGTCCTTATAGAATTGTAAAAGTACATACCAATAATACAGTAGATATAGCCGATAATTCCTATGTATGCCAGCGTACCCACGTCAATCGTTTAAAACCTTGAAGACTGAAGATTGTCCATCCATTGAAAACCCATTGGATTTTGAAAATCGATTCCGTAAATTGATTGCAACTCAGACTACCGATATTTTCGAAAATGAAATCGGCCCCGACATTGACAATCCAGACGATACCTTTGACAGTGACGCCCTCCCATTTGACACTAATTTCCCGACTCAAGAAATTGATCAGCAAAAGTTAAGCCAAGAGAACGTCGCCGTTTCTTCTCATCAAAATACAGAAAATCAGTTGCCATCCGCTGAAATATGCGCCGATGCTACAAGTCAGCGTCATCTTACTCCAATTTCCGATTACAACTCCACAAGCGACACTAAGGAGTCTGAAAATCCACCAACAGAGTCCAAGGATGTAATGCACCAGCATCTGGGAATCAGGAGACCTGGCAACGTGGCTAGCAGACGAGAGAGAGGAAAGGCAGAGTAAAAAAGAGGCTCGAAGATACGAGACAAGAAAGTTGTGTTTTCTTTTGAATTTGCTACCTCGTGTAAACCCAATAAACGTTTGCCGCGGCATACTTAGCATTTACGTCTATTCTGGTCTTTCACATGGTGCCGAAACCCATTGACGAACAATTCAGGTCATAATCCGCTACACCAGCCCCACTCAACGTCTCGTGATTCGTTTGTTTCACGTGCCGCCCTGATACGCGTGTACGGCGTTTTCACAGGCCCCATCGATGGTGAAAGTGCCTTGCCCGTAAGTAACAAAAAGTTTATTCTAAATTTACGAACATCGAACACAAATTTGTCAGCCATTCGATAAAGCTGTGATAGTCGAACGGCCATCAACGCCATGCGTTTTTTTTTTGTTACCCTGCCCCCCTTTTGTTTTTTCTTTTTTTTTCTCTACGGCAGCCATTTTTTTTACTTCTCTCCCTCCTCTTATTGCCGATAGCATTTTTTTTTTTTTTTTTCTTTCTTTCTCTCTCTTTTTTTTGACAAACGAATATTACTTGAAAATTCGTACTCAAACACTATCGAACCCGAAGTAGATTTCGGACTCAGACAACATTTCGAACTCGGCTAATTTAGATGTTGATATGAATTGTAAATTCTGATTAACCATGCTCCCACGTCTCTCAATAGAATCAAACCAGTACGAATCTAAACGTCGAACTTCATAACGAACACTCGAACCGGCGGTGGAGGTCACCATTACTCGGACTACGAACGCGAACACTAATTCTCGAAGTTTGAACGAACCGAAATTTTGTAAGCAGTTACACTGTACCCAAGATTTCGCGATTTGTCAGCACTTGTTCAAATCACTGAACAAACCAAGCACCGTATCGCATTGCAATCACGGGAGCGAGCTCTTGGCAATTACGCCAAGTTGAGGGCTGTACCTTCTTAGCAACCTTTCGTACGTAATCTATTACCATAATTGTTAAATTCGAACAACATATTAACTAGTCGAACTCTTATTTTCTTCCATGATAGGAAGCGAACGCACTACAATTAAATTGGAGTTATCACTAACCGTCGAACTCAACGACACGTCTTTCTACATCAAGCGCTAAAAGAGCAAAACGTAATCGAAATTAATTAATAACGCACATGCATACCCTTAACCCCCGAACTCTGATGTTACTCCTTTCAGCTAGCCAAGTACGTAGCATCCAGCGTACCAAAATGGAAGACTATGAACTTCTAGTCGACCCTCAGGAGGTGTTTTCACTGCGTACAACTGCAAAAAGGGCACACACCCGTCTGCTTAACACCGTCGCTGATATTCTAAACAGAGCTGCACCTCGTCAGACCTTAAACAACGCTGTAGCGGCTTTGCATTCCGCCTATGACCGAGTGGTCGCCGTCCACAACCGTTACGTTGAAATAACAGACTTAGACGACCAAGAGCTACACGCCGCAGATGTCTACATTGAAAATATTCGCAGCTTGCACGATGGCTGTCTGGCCACAGTCGCGGAATCAGCGCGAAACCAGCAAATCCGTCGCCCATCTGTTTCTTGGACTATTGAAAACTTAGATCGTCGGCTATCTGCTGGGTCAATCACTACGCAAGCTATCACACCAAACGTCGCCCCAATTACGCAGGCGCTACAAACCGAAGAACAACAGCCGCCGGGTAACGGCAAGCGTGTGCATGACCAGCAAGGCGCACAAGAGAATGACGACATTGGAGCAGAATGCTCGAAGAGTTTTTTTGGTCCAACCAACCCTGAACGAGATATATACGAGTCAGCAAAACGGCGAAAAATAAATTTAGAATTCCAGCTGAAGAAGCAAGAGTTGCAGCGAGAGCGCGAACAAAGGGACCTCCAGCTAAAATACGACAGAGAGCGAGAGGATATAATGCTAGAAATACAAAGGCAATCTCACTTAATGGGTGAATTTGTCCAACCCGGCGAGCCGCAGCACCCGTCCACACCAACGCAGAAGTCCGCCACACAGCAAACATGCACCACCAAACCAATCGCCGGCCCGTCTACGTACGTGCCGTCACACGGATGGCCTAAGCTGCAGGTAGCCAAATTCGATGGGGATCCGCGCAGCTGGACAAAATTCGCACATGGCATCAGCGCCACCTTAAGAGATACTAATATGCCCGAATCATAGAAGCTCCTGGCGCTTCAGGAGAGCATGCTAGAGCACATCCAGAAGCGCGTCGCGCACGTTTTTGCTAACTCCGACACTTTCGAGTGCGCCTGGAACCTCCTCTAAGCTAAATACGGGGACCCTGGTCTTATCATCAAGGCGCACGACACACATCTCCAACAACTACCATCGTTCAGGGCTGGAGACTTCGACGGTTTATTCAAAATGGCGACAGCCTTTCAGGATGCGGTGTCCAGTGTAAGCAGTGAACACATCTGTATGTTCATGTCAGTGGTCGGGACCCTCCACACCAAGCTACCTAACTATTTGCAGGCAGACTGGAGCAAGCACGCTTATCTCCTGCGGAGAATACCAACTCTTAAAGATTTTGACGTATGGATCGATACCATAATGGGAGCGGAAGAACTTCGCGGTGCCAAGATTTCCACAGCAGGCGGCTCCAGTGGTAGCAACAAACCACCTAGCAACCTAACCAATGCCAACCGTCAAACCAGCGGAAGCAGTAATTACGGTGCGCGTGGTGGCCCAACTATACTGAATAACTACGCTGAATCCTTGCTGAGACAAACAGCCGTCGAGTGCCCGGCATGCAATGACAAATCGACGCATCGCCTGGAAGAATGCAATACTTTCGCCAGAATGACGGTTAACGCTCGTGCCGTCCTTTGTGCCCAGAACAATCGCTGCTTCAAGTGCTTGATAAAAGGACACTACGCGTCGAAATGTAGAAGGCAAAATGCAAGTTGTACAGACTGTGGCGCTGCACACCACAAGCTTCTGCATGGAGCAGAAAGGCAGTTCCCTGCAAGTTCAGGACCCAAAATTCTAATGGTCAAGTCCCCGCTAAACTCTATCAAGCCGGTGCTTCTCGCAATTGTTCCAGTTGTCATTGAAGTGAAAGGTGCAGTAAAGTCAACGTTCGCCGTGTTAGATCCTGGTAGCGAAGCCACTTTAATCACGCGACCTTTGGCCAGTTTTCTGGATTT